>NC_056624.2:221688731-222034306 GCF_002870075.4 Lactuca sativa
GCTTTACACAAGTTTAAATGAGTTGTTAATTTCAAGAGAAATATTTTTTTTTTACTATGTGAGAACCATATATTATATGGGTTAATTTAAAAAAAATAAATATAAAGATCAAAATTCACATTAAAGAAAATTTAGAAACCAGTGAAAAAGGGTAAACTTAGAAAGTTGGATAAATATTATTGTGTAAAACCGAAGAAAAGTAAAAAAAATCATAAAATTCCAAAAGAAAAAACTAAGTTTTTCTTGACAATATTTTAATTTTTTTTAGTTGATTAATATGGGTAAACGGTGTATGATTTCGACGAAGTTATTACATCCAAGTTCACATATACATATAATTAATATATCCATTTTTTTTTGTATATGTGATGTTCAATTTGTAAAACAAATGTTAAGACTACCCGATTAAGACTATTCGGTATAGGTACAAAAACGTCATTATCGGCCAATGTGGCACACAAAAACGCCGTTATAATAACGGAAACACCCCCACCTCCCGTTATGGTATCCCATGTTATAACGTCAACGAATTACAACGCCATTTCCAACCAATCAATGGCTTTTTCTGCTTTTCTTCACCTAAGGGGGTTGAGTAAATGGAACACCACTCACAACAAAAGTGGAGGAGATTAAGAAAACTTTTTGTTGAGATATTGTTTCCTTATTCCACAAGTTTTCTTATTGCCTAAGTAATTTAGTTCTTCATTATCTTGGTTTGGATTCCATTTAGGATTCTTGTTCACCCTATAAGTATAGGCATTGCAATTATTTGTTTTCTTAATTAATACAATCAATTTTCATTCTCAAAATATATTATGGTATTAGAGCAAACCTGGGAATAAAATCTAGTTTGTTCTAAATAATGATTGGTAAAAATTTCGGCTCCAAGAAAGAGACGTCGATCATAGACATCTCATCTCCATACTTTCTTGCTCCTGTCGACCGTCCAAGACAAAACTTCGTTGGCGATAATCTACTACGAGATGGAAACTATAGTGATTGGAAAAGCGAGATGACGAACGCGTTGTTCGCTAAGAACAAGATAGGGTTCGTAGATGGATCTATGCCAACGCACGTTAATGATTCTCCACATCTGATGAACTAGAAGCGTTGCAATGCCATGGTACATAGATGGCTCATCAGTTCCATGGATCAAGAAATCAAAGGTAACTTTAAATACACCATCACTACCTTCGACATATGGATCGATTTTGAAGAAAGGTTCGATAAAGAAAGCGCCCCAAGGGCTTATGAGCTCAGACGCACCATTACTACCATTCGCCAAGAAGGGATGACTTTCTCTACGTATTACACCAAATTAAGGAGCGTTTGGATGAAATCCAGTCGATAACTCAATTACCAATGTGTAAATGTCAAGGCTGCAAATGTGATATCTTCAAAGAGTTCACAAAATTACGTGATAAGGAACGACTTTATAATTTCTTGATAGGCCTCAACGACGAGTTCAACACAGTTAAGACACAAATTTTGAGCACTGATCCACTTCCTACTCTTGGAGCAGCCTATTATCTTAGGTGTGAAGATGAACAACAACGCCTCATCGGGACTACTCGACACGCCACATGAGAAGTCGTTGCCTTCCAAGCTAACAGAAGAAACATTAACCGACAACTGAAAAAGACCAATTCTCAATTAAACAACATAAGAGATGACCGTGACAAAAAGAACAATGACAGGTGGTGTAACCACTATCAAAAGGTGGGTCATACTCTGGATGGTTGTTTTGAGATAATAGGATATCCGAATGTAACACCCCGACTCCAGAGGTTTGAAGATTTAGAGGCTTGGAATAAGAATAAGCATGTAGATCTAGTATCTACATCGTGTTGGCATCCAGTTGAAGGTAACAAGTCTTTACCTTGGCTTTCCATTTCTTAGATCTCATCTTATGTTGGTATATGGGCATTTTTGGTGCAATAGGGGTTCATTCTCGGGTTTGAACATGTCATGAGAACGTGGTCTTTGATCTAGACTCCCCTAGGCCCTCATGAACATAAAGTTCTCGACTTTATCTAGCCCTAGCCCTTTTCCATGATCAAAACCTCTTCCTAAGGCTAGTTTTGAGTGTTTTAGCTTATTGAAGCCTTGCATGCACGTAAAGTTAGCAACTTTACGTGATAACTACACCCTAGGAGCCTAGATCTACAATTGGAGCATTGGTTCCGCTTAAAAGCGTCTGAATGAGAAAAGGACTGAAGGAACTCGACAAGTTGCATAGTCAACTCGACGAGTTAGATGAGGGTTTCCCGCTTTCTGGATTTTGCATGAACTCAGAGAGTTAACAAGATGAATCGACGAGTTGGTTAGGGTTTTTCCCGATATACTGGATAATGCATGCACTCGACGAGTTACTTGGTAACTCAGCGAGTTGACTGGGATTTTCGTGACTTTCTGAGTTCTGAAGGAACTCGACGAGTCTATAAGTTGCACTCGATGAGTTGGGTCAACATGGACTGTTGGCCTTGACCGTTGACATTGACTTTGACCAAGGGTTGACCAATTTGACTTCTGAGGGTATTTTGGTAATTTGGGAATTTATGGAATTGGATCAATACGGTGTATGCTTTCCCACATAGAGATGTTATGCTTTGAAGATCTTATGCACCACACTTGTAGAAGATGCAAGTTTCTGATTCACATTTTGCCGTCACTATTACGTATCTCAGAGGATCCAAGTTCCAATCACATACTCATGGTGTTCAAGTTTTCCACATGCGTTCTGAAATCGATCTCGCCACTACTACCCCAGGGGAGTCTATTCTTTTTCTCCCTTTTATTGCTTTTAAATTATTTTATGCATACAATGAGGGCATTGTATGTAATAAGTGTGGGGTAGGGGGTCGAAAACATAAATTACTATAAATTTCTAGGAAATTTAAAAACTTAGAAATTTATTTGAAATAATAATCTAAAATTTGAATCTATTGATAATTAAAACTTAAGTTGCTAGTGTTACGTGGGATGATCCAATGCGAGCTCAAATGTTTAATTGAGCCAACATATGTTATAGTATATTTGTGGCTTCCCAAGTCCTAGTGAAAAGTCATGAGATATGAAAGATAATATGGTAGTTTATATGGCATAATAAGTTTTATAGCATGTACCTTAAATCTATCCAGGAGAGCTTATGTAGTCATTGCACTTAGACTAATACCTCTAACCAATAAAGGTTGAAGTTAAGCTCCCTTGCTTAAGCATGTAGGATTTGAGTGAAAAAACTAATTTATATATATATATATATATATATATATATATATATATATATATATATATATATATATATATATATATATATATATATATATATATATATATATATATATATATATATATATAAAGAGAGAGAGAGAGAGAGAGAGAGAGAGAGAAATTACCAAAAAGTTAAGCTATCAAAGTATGAAGATTAAAAGATCAAAATCCTGAAGAATCAAAAATTAAAGATACCAAAAATCAAACAATAAAGGTGTTGAATTCAAAGAAATCAAAGAGCATATATCAAAGAAGTGAAGAATTCCAAGAGCTCCATTATGCTTTCAAAGTTGTAACTTTTCTAGATTATGTATGCTTGAGTAGCTTAACCAAAAATACCTTGAGGTTAAGAAAGATTTTTGATGATGGATTCAAAAAGCTAAGGGGTGAAAGTTCATAAGGATTGTGAAAATTTTGGATTGGGAAGTTATTAGGAACCTTAGAAACAAATATACGCATTGAGGTCTTGGTATAATGGTTGAGTTCAAAATGGATTGTTTTATACAATATTGGTGATGAGAGTTTCACTAAAAATTGATTAGTTTTGCTTGAGGGAAAACAAAAGATAAGTGTGAGGTATTTTGATATTGTCATATTTATACACATTTTTAGGCAATAGTTTAGTACATTTTGTTTAATATTTTGGTTATTCACAAAGATATTTGGTACTTATTTAATTAAATTGTATTTTGCATCCAAAAGGAACACTCTTGAAGATAAAGGACCAAATTGACAAGAATTGGGACTTTGAAGAATTAGACCTTAAAAGCATAAAATTCTAGCTAAAAACCAAACTCACGATGTGAGAGATCCAGTTTTCTTGGAAGATAAGGATAACTACCGAGCTCACGACGTGAGATACCAATGCTCATAATGTGAGAAAACGTATTTTCCAAAACTATAAATTATCCTTCACTCATACGATTTGAGGAGGCTTTTTGGAGAGTTTTCTAGAGGAGACGTATTCTGAGATATCGATTTTGGAGCCCAGAAAGTGCTCAAAACATTCTTTTGAAGGAGATTTACTTGGAGATTTAGAGACTGGAGAACACATCATTAAATTGATTTGGTATACTTTAATTATGTCAATTTCTGTTGAGATTGTGTCTATGTTTTCAGCCATGAGTAGCTGAATTTAGTTGCTTCCGTTTAGTTAGATGAAGCTTTAACTCTATGGTTTAGTTATCTAATTTATGGATTTTAATAGTTGGTTTTATGCTTGTGTTTAATTATCATTACCTAGCATGTTAACAATTGCTACGTTGATTGCTTGAATTCAGGTTTTGTGTAGCTTAGTGACTATTAAATTACATGAACTTGTTACCTAGTAGTTTGGTGACTATTAAATTGTTAGAGCTAGGATCGACCAAATTTTAGATAAATGATAAAAGTAACTAATTTTTCTATGGTGGAGAACATAAATTTGTTAGATTAGGTGTCTAAGTCATAATTATATTTGGTATGTACTTGACCCAATTGTAGCATGGTCCTTTTGGGTTGCCTTCACCAAAGCAACTTGAATGGATGAATAATTTAAAAGATGATAGAAGTGATTTATTAATATATTATATGAATAATATATTAAAAGAGAAATCATATTATTTAATTAACATTGGTCAAGAATTAATTTAAAATTAATTTTGTGGTCAAAAAAGGTTAATTGAATTAAGGGGTCTGATATTATAATTATCAGATAATTGCAAAATGGGTTGAGGATCCCTAAAGATAGGGGTGGACGAAATCTTATGGATAGCCCATAAGAATTCGTCCAAGGCTAGGGTTCTGGATGATTCATATGGGCTGCTTGGAGCCTAAGCAACCGGATTAGGTCTTTGACTGAAACACTAATACCTCACCTATATAAAGACCCCCTAGGATGGACTTTTGAGAAAAAAGTTATTTGTGATTTATTAATATATTATAAGTATAATATATTAATTGAGAAATCATATTATTTAATTAGTATTGATCAAGAATTAATTTGGAATTAATTTAGTGATCAAAAGAGACTAATTAAATATACAGAGACTGATTAAGTAATCAATGATTCTTATAGTGTGGGCCAATGATCCATGGTTGATTAGGATGGGCAAAACCAATATGATAGTCCATGAAGGTTTAACCAATGGAGCCTAAGAAATATGAGGGGTCATGATGCATTAGGGTTTGCATGGATGAAACCCTAGCCTTTGTCACACTATAAAAGTAACCCTTAGCCCCAAAATCGGTTGCCCATTCATTCTAAGAGAGTGATAACCGATTTTGAGCTAACTAGCCTACTTTGTCAAGCCTCCTCCTGCATTTTGTGTTTGTGACACATTAGAGGCGTCACACTTGAGGTGCTAAAACTTTCTAAGGCCAAGAACTACAAACTACATCAAGAGGTGTTCATCTAAATTGGTTTTTATGTTGTATATCCTCTATTGTATGCTAGTTAGGATGTATGTTTTTGAAAATTGAAATTACATGTATAATTATAGAAAAATTAGATCCAAAGCATCTAGGGTTGCATGTACACCATAAGAGTGTTATAGTGCTTAAAACCCAACAGTTTTATATTAAAACTTTGTTATTAATTAAAAAGTCTTATTAGAGATATTAATTAGGATGTAAGTTGAATAATCACCATAGCTTGAATTTAACGTGAATATAAATAAATAATTTATTTTAAATTATTAAAAATCAAGAAAATGACTGATCTATGAAAGATATAGATAAATATTAATTCACTAGTTTATAACCCGTGAAAGCTACAGTTATATAACTAATTAAACTTTCGTAGTAAAAACTTAAAATTATTAATCAATTATTTCAAATAAGTTATTTTAAATAAATTATTAATTAAGAGATATTTTTTTAGTTATATAAAATTATAAACATTGATTTAAATAAATACATGAAATTATATCACTTTATAATATATGTTAATTGTATTTTATTTTTTATTCTAATGTTATTAATTTAATATAATTAGAGTGTGAAATTAAAATTTTGAAATTTAAAATGAAAAATCAGTTATTAATTTAATGTAATTAGAGAGAAAATTTAAAATGGAGAATTAATAGATTGATATGTGGCATAATATTTGACATATAATATTAGTAAGAATTTTTAATATTATGATACTTGTCAATATGATAATAAACTTATTCATTTATTAGAATATAAAGATGAAGATAAAAGGTTGGAAAGACAAACACTTTTGTTGAAGAAATTTGTAACCTGGGAATTTTTTCTTTTCACAAAGAGCATTGCAAACTGCCGAGTCACAGTGAAAATGGACATACACGTTCACATAATAGGCCAATTTTAATCAAAAGACCATTTCTCGCATCGTTGGTTTTAGATATTTAGCTGCTTGCAACTTGCACTTTTCTTTCTTGTTAACAACTACTCTCATCAACTTGATGCATTCTTTTCAAAATTAGCACCCTCCCCATTCACTTGGTATCTTTCCTAGAAAGAACCAAATGGCTTTATAACGACCTCACAACTGTCTATATAACCAAATGGCCTTTATAATGAACCCACAACTGTCTAAAACAAAATTAATAAATAACTAAATGAGGAGAAGGAACCGGAATTTTTTTTTCTATATTAAATTCTAACACCAAATTTCAAATTTATATTATGTATTACCTGTCTAAAAATGAAAACAATGATAGAAAATACGATAATTTTAAAATGTTGTGTTTTGTTTTTAAACCTGAATTTATCAAAATTTATAATTTTTTTTTATATTAATCGACATTAATAATTATATATGTTTTTTTATATAAAATGTATTTTTGTATATCAACTCACGTATGTTTTATTTAGAAATTTATATGTAAATAATTAGTATATCAGATTTATATTAAAACTTTTCTTTCACGTGTGAATAAAACATGTATATTCATGTTTTATTCCAAAGTGAATAAAGAATAAGTTTGAATATTAATAACAAGTGAATAAAACATATAATAAAAGGTTAAATAAAAAAATAAAAATAAATTACTTCAAAAATATTTATATGGATATGAATTCTATAAAATATGTCGTCTTATTTATAAAGAACAAACTTTATGAATTTTGATAGATTTTCTGTTTTGACAGAATAAAGTATCAAAAATTAGTAATTAAAATTTCATTCTCGTTTGAATTTTGATAGATTCCATTTTTCTCTTTTTTTTTCTTATTTATAAAGAATTTAACTTCATGAACTTTATTAATTTTCATTCTTGTTTGGATTTTCCTACGTATATTTATAATCTATGTACAAACACATAACTCGATCTTAACTGATTCTATTTTTCCTTGCATAGTTGCATTTGGCAAAGTAGTTGCATTCATTATTAAAAGTGGACTGTTCCTATAGAACAATACCATTAGTTGCTTCGATGCTTGTTTCTCAAGACAAAAGTTGGAAGAATTTATGGATCCGAAGTCAATCCAATAGCATTATCTGTGTCGAAGCGTGTAAAACAGAAATACAATATACGAAGAAAAAAAAACAACACTTGGGATTAATTAAATTAAAATAAAATAGACCTTTTCGTTGCCAAATGGTGACAATAATAGTAAACTAGTAATAAATGAAGTATTGTATATGCAAATTGATACATTATCTCTGGAAAATGATGAACAAAAAAGATTCATAATTGAAGGTGGGGATAAGCACACTGACTCCTCCGTGAATAATACTTCACTTTTTTGTTTTCGGAATTATGTTTGAATTTTTTAATTAATTAGATTTAATGCGAATTTTCACTTTATTAATTATGCAGCTGTTCCAAAAAAAAAAAAAAAAAAAAAAAAAAAAAAAAAAAAAACATATATGAAATTTCACTTTATTAATTAATCATTCATATTAATTAGATTTGATATTAAATTATTTTCGAAGTAACTGTAGTTGTATTATTTGTTTAGGTAATATAACAAAATGACGTATTTATATTGCATAATCATGTAAAGTCGAAAATCCCCTTGAATTAGTCTTAATTAAGCTTGAACCCAAAGTATTATCTTGAAGACCTGAATCTACAACTAAATTTATGGTCTAAATATGCCCAACTACTCGATATCAACTCATTAAAAGCTCGAGTTAAATTATTAAACAAACATGAGCCTGAGCTTCATTTGTTGAGCTCCATTATAGGCTTGTGAGCCTAAACTAGCCTATACATATTTATATAATATAATTTTTAATTTTAGTTTTATATATTAAATTGTAATTTTTTTTTTGGAAATCGGCAAATATATTAATAAAGCATCCACATCAAGCGAATGTGGTAAAAAGTACAAGACAATTGAAAACACAAATTACATACAAAGAAAAGGGCATAAATTCCAAACTCTCCAATCCACCATTTTGCATGGAGTTCTATGTTTGCACCAAGTAAACGTCGTAGCTTTTATCCTTTCTATTATAATCGTCGGGGATGTGTGAATCTATTCATATACCCGTTTATTCCTGGCTAACCATAAGCACCATAAAGCTCCATTGAGTATTATATTCAGCAGCCTTTTTTTCTAATACATCCAGACCACCGTGAGACGAATAGTATCAAGTCCTTTACCGAAGTAAATCTTTCACAATTGAGTTCACACCAGGACAGAATCGAATCTAAGACGAAAATCGCCATTGGGCATGTAATCAGAATGTGGTCAGACGTCTCCTCTTCCAAGTTACAACCACTGCATCTAGTTGATGGGATATTAATCCCACGCCTACTGAGTGCCACCGCCGATGGAATTCTTCCATGTTTTGCTCTCCACATGAAAGAGAGAATCTTAAACGGAGTCCATTTCCCCCAATCGAACGGTCCATCACAAACAACATAGCCAGCTAGTTCTATCCTTTCACGTAACTTGCATTCAAGATTAAATTGTAATTAAATGATTAAATTTCAGATATCAAATATCAAATAACGATAAACGAGCTTTTTAACAAGCTTAAAAATATAAATGATATTTGACTATTAATTGAGGCAAGCTCAAGCCGAGCTTAGGCTCGTTTAGGCTCACTTGATAGACGAGTCTAGCCCGAACCGAGCTCGAGTTTTCAAAATCATCCATGTGTCAAACTCGAGCTTTGAAAATTAAGTTCGAAACGAGCCGATGCTAAGACCCATGAATTTTAAATGAGCTGAAACTGAACCTATCTGAGCTCGAACTCGGTTCGTTTACACCCCTAAATTAAACTAAAAACACTTAATTTAGCATTATGTTACATTTTTCGTCCGGAAGACGGAAACATTTTACCAAATGTCACAATATTGTCTTTTATTAAATTTACTACTACTAACTCCTAATAGTGAAAACCAAATATCGTATAGTTTCTTCCATGCAAAGATATACAATAATTTATCCGTTCTGTCCAACTTTAGGAGATCACATGTTTTAGAGTAAATTATACGATCGGTCCTGTGGTTTGGAGTAATTTCTATGTTTGGTCTCTAATTTATTTTTATAACTTGAAAGGTCCCTATAGTTTGTTTTTGTTGAATGTTTGGTCCCTATCTTACCTAAAAACACAATTTTATCATTGATTTTTTAATTTATTTAAATAAACACACCCAACCCCACTTCCACCTCATCTTACCTTACTTTATCTTACCTTACCTACCCCATCTTATTCAAATAAATTAAAAAACCAATGACAAAATAGTCTTTTTAGGTAAGACAGAGACCAAACACGCAACAAAAACAAACTATATCGACCTTCCGAGTTAAAAAATTAAGTTAGGGACCAAACGTGCAAATTATCTCAAACCATAGGGACCGTCGTGTAATTTACTCCATGTTTTATATGTTTTCTACGCAGGGGCAGAGGCATGATTTAAGAATAAGGTGGGCTCACAGCCTCATAAGGTTGTTGGTGTATATTATGAACAAGGTTCTAAATGGCGTGAGGCGTGGCGTGGCGGCAAGGCCAAGCCTCAAGCTTAACGAGCCATGGCGAGCCACGGCGTTTTTCAAGGCGTGATGTAAGACGGCGATTTTGTATTAATTTAAAATTTTATTACCACATAAATATAAATTTATATTAAATATAATTACTTATTAGAAGTGTTAGATCAATAACTAATAACAAAAAGTTAACAAAAACCACAATACTTGTATCTCCGATTTAAAAAGACATAACGAAGCGAAAAAAACTGTATCTCAAACGAAAAAACACGCGCCATAACACGCCATAACGCGCCATGGCGCGCCATATCACGCCTTACCACGCCTTACGCCTAACAGCAACGTTATGGAGCTTTTCGTAACGGCGAAGCCACGCCTCACGCCATGGCGCGCCTTTTAGAACACTGATTATGAACATCTTCTTTAGTATTATCACTAAGGCCATCTCCAATGGGAGTTCAATGGATGGTTTAATGGGGAGTTTAATCTCATTAAACCCAAAATCCCCATTGTAGAAAAATGACTAGGATTCAATGGAATGGGGAGTTCAATCCCCATTGAACTCTATATTCTCTCTCCTCTCTCCTCTCTCCTCTCTCTCTCTCTCTCAAACACACACACACACACATATATATATATATACATATATATATATATATATATATATAATTTTTTATTTTTTTATTTTAAATTAATGTTAATTTTAATTGTAGTTTTTAATTTTTAATTTCATGCTAATTAATTTTTTTTTAAATAACAATAAATAAAAAGAAAATGATAAATGATATGACAATCCATTAAATTGTATAGAGTTTAATGGAGTGTAGAGTTTAATGAGTAAAGTTGTATAGTGAGTGGAATGTATATGTGTCAATCCATTAAACTCATATGAGTTCAATGCATTGGAGATGGTCTAACTGGATGCAATTATAGGTCATGCACATCGTCTATTCGTTTGAAAAAAGAACTTTCTTGCTAATAATTTACCCTATAAATTTATAATTATAATCAACCAAATTATAAAATCATAATTAAATTATTGATTACAAGTAACAGTAAATAAAATATACAATAAAAATAAAAATATACCTTCTTAATTAGAGAATTGAAATTGCTGATGTAACAGTGTTGCCGACAATTTGTTAATTGAAAATTAACCTCTTCAACAAATAAAAATAGCTACCTATTGTCATGAACTCTGATGAAGCATCGAATAATAAACATTATTTATAAACAAATGGTGTATTCTTGCTACTTACAAATTGAAATAGATGGATATTGATTAATAACAAGGCGGTGGTTATAAAGTCGGTCGTGGCCTTGTAATTCTCATACCCTTATGACTCATTGTTTTATAAATATATATTAATTGTCTTTTTAAAGTAATTAGGAGGGGCTCAAGCTTTCATCAATACATCGATGTGGGAATAGGAGTTTATCATTGGCTTATCTTATAATAATATAGCTGCAATTTGAAAAGAGGTTGGCTGGGGCAAAGCACCCGACAGCCCACCTGTTGCCTCCGCCACTGTTTCCACGTATGAATTCATATAAATTATCCACTTATATTATTATATATGTTCCAAAAAACATTTCACAATTTCATCATTTCTTGCTAAAAGTTTCATCAAATGCCATGCACTCATATTTTTTGTTTAAGTTTTGATCTAAAAGTTTTATAATTTGTGAAATCTTTCCTTCATGATTTTGTAGGTATATTTTTAACTTTGATTTCTGTGGCCTTCGTCCATTGGGGCGTAGCTTAGTTGGTTTCGGAATGACATGTTTAGGTTTCTACATAAAATAAGAGAACAAAGTTTGAGGCTTGATAATGATAATGTGGAGGTTCACTACAATAAATATTGACAATAAGGGCGACGCCAAGATGCACTTGTCATCATCTTTATGTGCTTTGTCACCTCTATATGAGTCGTTGTTATTACTATATTGTCATGAATTGTGTGCTTTGTTTCTATATAATCATTGATGTTTTAGATAATCAACGTGTTTTTCTTAGTTTTCGGTAGGGCAATAGAGCCAGGGGTGACTTCTTGTCGCCACAAATTCTTCCGAAAAAAAACCACAACATTTCCCCTGATTATTTCCCTTTGCCCGCTAATTACCATGCCACTAAAGATGTTACTGCCAATCCTAGTAAGTGATAGTTTGGTTTATGTTCATACTTTGGTAATTGAGACTTTGATACTTTTTAGCTTGATTTATGTTGAAATTTCGGTAGTTTGCTACTTTGGCAATTGGTATTTTAATTTATGTTGATATATTGGTAGTTCGGTAGTTTAATAATTGTCACTTTGAAATTTTGGTAGCTTGATACTTTGGTAATTGGTACTTTAGTTTGTGATGGTAATTTGGCAGTTAGCAATTTGGTAATTATTAGTTGGATTTGGTTTATGCTGATTTTTTGATTGTTTGATATTTTCGGTGATGTTATTTTTAGTGAAATTACATCTAGAACGAGTTGCATTAATGATTTGTGTAACGTCCCATTTTCACCATAAAATTTTCATTTTTAATTTAGGTAAAACTTCACATTTATAGAATCAAAGTTAAGGAATTTATTTGTTCCAAAATATATTTGTTTAAAAATCAGAGTAATATAATAAAAGTGAAATTATTAGCAAATAAATCTTATCTTGTATAAAGTTTAAATATTTGTAAACCTATGTAATCCTTATCTATAACTTATGTACCGATATATATACATGAATAAACAGCAGCCACAGAGTGTGCAAAATATTAATTGACATGGTATCAGCCTGGTTGACCTAATCTCGCCGATTACCCCCTCTTTTTTTTCCATTGATTCTCATTTCGCTATGGCTTCTTCGTCTGACATAATGCCTCTCTCAACAATTCTTCATCTTTTTACTATTAAGCTATCATCATCCAACTACCTTCTCTAGAAAAATCAAATCCAACCGCTTCTTTCATATCAAAATCTCCTGGGACACATTGATGGGTCTTCTGTCGCTCCTCCTGTCACCATTAGAGTTGAAGGTAAAGCTACTCCCAATCCTATTTGTACAACCTGGAAAGAGGTTGATCAAAGGGCACTTCTTATTCTCCAATCCTCATTATCTGAGGAAGTTATGGCCGAAACCCTTGGCCTGGTTACAGCCCACAAAATCTAGAAAGCATTGGAATAAGCTTATAGCCATGACTCACGTGAGAGGCGACAAACTCTCCGTGATTCATTGATACATCTACAAAGGGGATCTTCTACTGTTACAGAGTTTGGCAGAAAGTTCAAAAACCTTTGTGATCTATTGGCGGCAATTAGCCATTCAGTTGATAACACAGACAAAGCTCATTACTTTCTCTGTGGTCTTGGGCCAGCTTTTGAATCCTTCACCACTTCACACCGAACAACCCCTAACTATCCTCCCTTTCGCACCTTGATCTCTCAAGCAGAGAGTTACGAGATGTTTATCTTTTCCATTCACGGTTCTCCAGCCACTACAGTGGCTGCCTTCACTGCTCAAACTCACACCACTTCTCCTTAACTGGCACCTCGTGGAGGCCACTCAAATCGAGGGAAGGGTCGTGGCACATACTCAGGTGGTAGAGGATGTGGAAGACGTCCTCCTCATTGTCAACTATGCGGGAAAACTGGCCACTACGCATCTTCGTGCGCGGATCTGGAAACCTATGCTCAGCAAGGTGCATCAATTGATGCAAACTCAGCTCATGCCTTTCACAATCAATGCAACATAAAGTCTTCCATTCCTGACTGGTATGTTGATTCGGGTGCCTCCAGCCACATAACAAATCTTCATCACATCTTGATTCTCCCTCCTCGTACACCGGAAAGGATCAAGTAGTCTTTGGTAATGGTAATGTTCTAGATATCTATCATATTGGTAATTTCATTATTTCCAAGAACGATACTTTAATGGATGTGTTAGTGGTCCCTCATCTCACAAAAAATATGTTATCCATTAGCAAGCTCACCCATGACACTCCTGTTGATTTTCTCTTATCTGACAAATTTTTTGCCATCCAGAATCGCAAAACCAAGGAAATAATCGCCAAGGGTAGATGTCAAGAAGGTCTTTACGTGCTTGAGTAAGGAAATAAGGCATTTTTAGCCAATTTAAAGAATAAAAGGACTAGTGCTTCCTTCGAATTATGACATAACAGACTAGGTCATGTAGCGTTTGACATTGTTTCATTATTGAAAAAATTGGGTTCTTTATCTATTACATCTCTTTTACCTAAACCTAATATTTGCTCATCTTGTCAATTTACTAAAAGCAAGAAATTACCTTTTCATGACAATATCAAACGTGCTTTACATGTGATCTATGGGGCCCGACACCCGTTCTATCCACTGATGCTTTACATATATTGATCTAATATGATAAGGCAACTATCCTTAAGCAAAAACAGCAAGAAATCCCGGTTTTCCCTCCTTCTGACCAGCCGACTCGTCGAGTCAGGCATGGACTCGTCGAGTTCATCTAAAAAACTCGGCGAGTTCAGCCCCCAGAAACACAAAAATCGAATTTTTTCAACATACAAAGCATCAATACAATAGAAACCAATCTAGTCTCTGATACCATTGATGGGTTTTTGGTCCTAAGAACATCCTATGTGCTCATACAAACCCTAATGCTTGGATCTAGGTTTCTCTATTGTACATGCAAGTTATCCAAGACTATAAACCCTAATTCTAACATTCAAGTAATCATATTAACATGAGAATAGGTTTAAGATGTTACCTTGATTGTTATGTAGCAATAACAATCCTAAATCTCCTTGTATTGACTTTAGAAAGCTTAGAGTCACAATTGTCACTCCTCTAATGGTTCACAAACACCATAAGCAAGAGGATGAAGAGGAGAGAGGATGGAGGTTGCCCAAAAACGTCTACAAACCCTAGAGGAGTCTTAGCCACGTTTTTGGGTCATAGGGATCTATATATAGGAGGCTATTAGGGTTATGTTAACAAGGAAACCCTAATTTGGATGCTTAAGCCCTAAGCAACCCATGGATCCCTTTCCTTAAGGCCTTGGATGATTTCTTCATGGGTTTCCCCATAGAATTCGTCTACTCCTTAATATAAGGCAGTCCATGGCCCAAATTGCAATTATCTTATAATTACAATTTCAGTCCCTTAAGTTTAATTAATCTCTTTTAGTCACAAAACTAATTACCAATTAATTATTGACTAATATTAATTAAACAATATGATTTCTCCTTTGATATATTATTCTCATAATATATTAATAAATCATATTTAATCCTTTCTCTCCATAATTCATCCTATCAAGTTGTTTTGGTGAAGGCAACCCAAAAGGACCATGCACCATCGGGTCAAGTACATACCAAAATAGTTATGGACTTAGACACTAATCCAACATTTTCGAGTACTACGACTTTCATTCTAGACCCCGTCCGCTAATTCTCATTCTATCTCTGATTTACAAATCTGTATCGAATTCATCGCACTCGAAGAGTATGGACTAAATTTCATCCATATCTTTAACATACGAGCTCTATTATCGACGTTCTTTATATACATGTGTTGGTATTTATGAGTGTTATAACTTTTATTTAGACTCCATCGGCTAATTCTCATTCTATCTTAGATTTACAAATCTGTATCGAATTCTCCGCGCTCGAATAGTAGGGAGAAAGTTTTGTCCATATTTTTCGCATACAAGCTTCATCTTCGACTGTATTTTTATCTTTGAACTCCTATTAACAAGATCTTCAATTCTCGTTTACATCCTTTTGGCTAAAATTCGACCGATCTAAAATTCGATTTCTGAGTTGTACACTGTTATGTTGAATTTTAGAAAAATCATAACTTCCTCAAATGAAGTCAGATTTTGACGTTCTCTATATGCACGCTCTCGTTTTAATGACTACTATGACTTTAGTTTAGATCACTAAGGCTAAAAAATAATTTATCAAAAAATTATTTTTTACGATACGCAGAGCCGTGCCGATTTAATCGTGAAACTTCGACGAGTCATAACTTCTTCGTTATAAGTTGGATTTCAGTGTTCTTTATATGTCCAGAATCCTTGTGACATATAGTATAATTTTGGTTAGGATTATTTGTTCTAAATAATCTTCTATCAAAAAGTCATTTTTAACGCTTATTATCTTTAAATTGACTAGCGCGAATCTACAGGCGTCACAAAAGTTTAGTGAGTTCCCCCAAAATACCACACACCACAATATACATACAGTGCATGCACACCGGGCCCACAACACGAAGATTGGATTGCCCCCGGGCCCACAACTTGAAAACTGGATTACCCACAGTCCCATAGCATGGAGACTGGATTGCCCTAGGGCCCACATCACGAAGATTGGATTGCCCCCGAACCCACAACTTAGGACTGGATTTCCCCCGCCCGACCCACAACCTAAGACCGGATTGCTCTCGAGCCCACAACATGAGACTGGATTGTCCTCCTGACCCTCAGCTTATGAGTGGTTTGCACTCAGGTTTGTTGGCTTATAGCACACAGTAGTATTGCCTCAACCCAACCGCACCACAATATATCAACATATGAAACAAGAAAGTAATCAAGTAATTACATAAGCATATGAAACTATCCACCCCAGTCTACTTGTCTAATAGCTCATTACCATACACCTAGCCTCATACAATACTACACCACTACTGACATATCTCTAAGGAATGCATAACTATATATAACCAGAGGTGAGATAGACATTCAAACATGAGATCCCAATTTAGAGCTACAACCACACGAGGAACACGCAAGAAAGCCTAGATCAATAGTTCTCGGGCTATACAACGTAAGTACATACAGCCCCTAGGGTACTCTACTAGACGATCGCCAACCTATTGATACTCGAATCGGCATACTAATATCCTTATATCCTAACATACAATGATATACACTGCAATACATAATACATTGAGGAAACTCACCTGAGTCGGAGACCCAAGAAACACAACAACACACACTCACTTTTTGCACGGATTGCTCTTGCGAACCAACTAGCACCAAAACATGGTATAACCTTAATCAATAACCCAATTCCTACAAGTTTGACCCAAAGTCAAACTGGTCAAAAATTCAACACGCAACAAAGTCAATGGTCAGCAGGGCAACAACTCCCCACGATGTAGAAAACTCTTGCTTATGTTGTGGCCAGCTAAAGACAAAACAGTCAGGCATCCAAGAATCATCACGACGTGGCAAGCCTTTGGCCACGTCTTGGAATCTGACTGAATGCCAACTTTTCAATTAAGTGCCTAATCCCTTTAGATCTAAGTCCAAAACTTCAGATCTACTCTTTCATACTAACTTAGTGGATAAAGTTTCCAACTTTATCCATTAGAACTCCATACCAAGGCTAGATCTAACATTCTTAGTCCATTAAGTACTTAATGAGGCTATAACTTGAGCATGAACACAAAATACACCAAACATGGTCCTTGCACCAAGATGGACTTCTCCTTTCCTCAAGCTTTATCGAAAATCCAAAGATTAATCTCTAAATCAAGAAATAAAGTCTTCAATCATGCATGGAGGCTAGTGTTTCTTTTGGAAGGGATGGAGGCTGAAGAGGATGTCCAAAACCTTGAGTTTAAGGGATTTAATATAGAGGAAACCCTAAAAGATCATGGACTTGGGCTACAGTTGATGCCATGTCGTGACCTTCCTCTTGCCACGTTGTGGCAGGCTCCTGAACGCGCGTGCATGTATTGACATGTCACAACGTGGCATTCCATTCACTACATCATGACACAAGGTTTTTTTTCTTCCAAAAACCTTACATTTGATCCATCCAAACCTTCAACTGATCCATCATAAAAAACGGGTTAATATTATGTCCGAGTAGTTTTATATTATATTATATGCTTCATAGTTGTTTTGTGTAAATTATAACTTTAACATATAGTATTATGAATTTTATACTGGTATATTCATTTTGTATATTACTTGTTTTTTTTAATGCACTATATATTTTAGTTGTTTCTTCATTTATTATTATAATATTAAAAAATGCAATACTAGAGACATCATGGTTAACTTCACAAAATCTTATTAGTGCCACATCATCTACCCACTAATTTTTATTTACTAAAAAACTTTTAGTAAATATATTCTCTAAAGATTAACCATTTTAAAAGAGTTTTTTTTTCAATTTAACTAATTTATATTTTATGTATAATCAATTTTTTATTAAGTCCCTCATATAATTTATAATTTATCATTGTCATATTTTTGTTTCCGAAACTATAAAAGATTATAAAACTACCAAATAACTAAAATTTTATGTAATCATAATGTTTTATGATATTTGTTATTTTTTGTTTTGACAATTTTGGAAACTACATTTAAATTATATAACTTTTTTTCGTAATATACTGGAATTTATTTTTTATTAAATCAATTGACTAACTAATAAGAAATATAATATCTAAATATCATTGACATATATAATAGAATGTTAATTAGTACAAGGATCCAACGCAATGTGATAAACATATGAAAGAAAAAGAAAAGGTTAGTGGATAATACATGTTTGGAATAATAGTTATCACGAAAATTCTTCACTAATGGTAAAAAGTTTTCCAAATATTTTTTCAATTACAAAGTAGACTTTGACAAGGCATTTGATTCCGTTAATTGGGGATTTCTGGACAATAATATATATCAAATGGGCTTTGGTGAGAAATGGAGGGGTTGGATCAAGGGCTGTCTAACGTCATCAAAAACATCGGTTCTAATAAATGGAACCCCTACAAAGGAATTCATAGCATCCAAGGGAGTTCGACAAGGCGACCCGCTCTCTCCATTTCTTTTCATTACAACAATGGAAGGCTTGACTGTTGCAATGAAGGAGACTTGTAACAATGACGTTTTTCAACGGCTACAACTCCCAAAGGGTGGCCCAACCGTCTCACATTTATTATATGCCGACGATGCATTATTTATTGGTGAATGGACGGAGCACAATGTAAAGAACTTGGCAAGAATTTTAAGATGCTTCCATGTATCATCAGGTTTAAAAGTCAATTTTAATAAATCGAGAGTTTTTGGGGTTGGGGCACACTTTGAAGAAGTTGCTCGTTGGGCGACTCCGCTTGGATGCGAACCAGCGAATCTCCCATTCAACTACCTGGGGGTGCCTGTTGGCGCCAATATGCGGCTAAAGAAACATTGGCAACCGGTAATTGAAAGGTTTCAAAAAAAGCTTACCATTTGGAAATCCAAGACGCTATCTTTCGGAGGAAGGCTCACACTCATAAAATCGGTCCTGGGAAATTTGCCCACGTACTTCATGTCTCTTTTTGTCGCACCAGCAGGGATAATCGACAAGCTTGAAAAACTAAGAAGGAATTTTTTGTAGGGTGGTTCAGAGGGTAATTCCAAGATACACTAGGTATCTTGGAATAAGATAATTGCTAACAAAAGTGACGGGGGGGCTCGGTGTCGGTTCGATCAAAGCTTTCAATACGGCTTTGATCGTAAATGGTGGTGGCGATTTCGCTCTGAGCCGGAATCAATATGGGCAAAAGTTATCTTCAGCATTCACAATCTTCAAGGAAAACCTGATCACATATTATCCTTGAAAACCTTACCTGGGGTTTGGAACAACATCGCTTGTTCCAAAAAAGATTTAGATAAATGCGGTATCACAATTAACATGGTAATGGAAAAACAATCAACAAACGAAGGTGATGATTTGAAATGGACTTGCCCTCTTAGTAGCAATGGCAATTATCAAGTCAACACATTAAGGAGAAAATTAGACAGTTGCAGTTCTGTTGATATCGGGAGGTTCGAATGGGTGAAGGAGATTCCAATCAAGGTGTCGACTTTTATATGGCGAGCAAAACAGGAGCGCATTCCGACATCTGTCGCTTTATCAAAACGAGGTGTCAATGTAACCTCCACAATGTGTTATCACTGTGGAGAGGTAGAAGAAACATCAGATCATATGTTGATTCAATGCTCTTATGCAAAAACGATAATGAAATGGATCTTAAAATGGTGCAACATTCAGCCTGAAAATTTTTCCACGGTTCACGATACACTCGATTATGCATCAAATTGGGGGAATTGTCCAAAGAAAAAAAGGAGATTGCTGGGAATTTTCTATGGAACTATGTGGAGTATTTGGAAGTCACGGAATGATAGAGTGTTCAATAACAAAAGGCTGCAACCGACGAAATTGATGGATATCATTATGTCGACACTGTTCATTTGGGTCAAATATAAAGGAAAATGTGATTCGATTCGGTGGTCAGATTGGTGTTTAAACCCTTTTATCGGGTTGTAATCGTGCTTTTTATTTCTCCTGTTTTTGTTTTGCTTTCCTTCTTTGATGTACTTTTCCTTAGCAACTTGCTGGGACTCTATTTTTTATATATAATTCTTTATTTTCCGGTTCAAAAAAAAAAATTAAAAAAATACATCATTAAAGAGATTTTTAAACAATAGAAACGATACTATTAAAGACGACTTAATTACGGGCATAAAGTGCTCACCACCACCACTCTTAACCATTCTAAACACGCTCATAAATGCAGAGCCGTCACCTCAGAGGTATTGCTATGTAAAAAAAAACCTCCACTTTATCCACCCGTCTCCACATGTTTATTTTGAATACTAGGTGTAAGAGTCATATATTATATGAGTTTATTTAATTAAATATGAAATATTAATAATTTGAAAATTTTGAATTTATAAGAAAAATGAGAAAGATTTTAAATTATTAAAATTAATAAGACTTTAATGTATTGAATACATTACATATATAAACTCTTTCTAATAAATATCTTACATATATATTACCTTACATATTAAATGTAAAATTTTAATTTAATAAAATGAAAAATACAATAAATTGATAAATGTCAAATAGAAATTTTAAAAATTTTAGAAAATATCATGTGTCCAAACGAAGAAGAAAATGTCATGCAACAAAACAAAATTTATTTATTAGGTAAGATTGAAACTTAAGGGGAAGAGACGGAGAGACTATGAATGATGGTAGATGTGTGCTACTAGAAAAATATAAACTGGTGTATGACAATCATTCCTAATAAGTAAAAAAAATTTTTGCCACATGTCACATTTTCATTTATTTTGCCACATGTAATTTAATGGTTTTTTAAATTAATTTTTATTTCACATGTCATTTTATGATTTTTTTTTTTTCATTTTATTAAATTCAAGATAGTATTTGAATGCATATCAATTTCATTAATGAATTTTTTTTAATTTCAAATTACTAAATTAAAGATTCATTAATTTTCTTTATTTATTTATCTAAATTATTTGTTTAAATTTAAAAGGAAAAAAAACACTTTAATTTTTATAATTCAATATTTTCGCATTTTTCTTATAAATTCAACTTCTCAAATATTTAGAATTTTGTATTAAACTTTTTCTTATAAATAAATTCATGTAATACATGAGTCTCACATCTATTATATAATAAGGAGGATGATGTTATCTATGTCCAAGTCTTCAAAGGCAACGTCATAAATGACCTTACATTTATAATTAATATATATTTTTTTGTTAAAGCGCCTACATTGTGATTCTATTTCTTTTCTCTCGGAAAATCATCCAATTTCAAAATTGGATCGAGTCATTAATAAAAAAAATAACTTTTTTTGGGTATTTCATATTTTTGTATAAAAGAATCACAAACTTGGAAAAAAATTTAGTTTCGAATTTTCAAATTGTATTACAAACAATCTTCAAAATAAATCTAAGAAAATCATATATTTCTATATTTTATAATCTCTGAATGTTTTCACAACATTTAATATTTTAATTATTGTTTCGTTCGTTTTTAACCGTGAAGGATTAAAAACTTTAGTTTTTAGTTTTGTTTTCGTACTCTATATTCATGTAGTCAATTCCATTGAATTGATTTGTGAACAATTAGTAAATGAAAGTTTCCTTTGATATCTAGTCTTGAACGTGAACACATTGACCACTTTAAGTAGGTTATTTTTTGTGAAGTTTTCTAAGGAAATTTACTATAAAGGTATAATATTTTGGGAAAAGTTTTAATAGTTTCAATATTTTTTTTGAATAGAATAGCCCAGACAACCGGATAATTCATTTACTTTAGTCTATTTTGACCTTTTCAGCAGGTCACCTATATCACAGGGCATGCCAATTAGACAGGTATTGATGTGGGGTGTCACGTCAGCGAGCTGCTCTTGAGAATAAAAAAGGTCATCTATTTCACATGGCATGCCAATTAGACAGGTGTTGATGTGGGGTGCCACGTCAGCGAGCTGCTCTTGAGAATAAAAAAGGCACCTATATCACATGACATGCCAATTAGACAGGTGTTGATGTGTGGGGTGCCACATAAACGAGCTGTTTTTGAGAATAAAAAATCGGATTTCTTTGTAAAAACTAAGATAGTAGGTTTCAAACCTACAACCTCCAACACACAAACCAAACACCTTTCCACTAGGCTAGAAGACTTTTCATCAATTTACTCCTCCAATGTGGTATATAATGTCTTAAATGCATAAGCCTTTAATACATTTATTATTATTATTATTATTATTATTATTATTATTATTATTATTATTAAATACACAATATACCACATTGGGCACTTAAGGATCACTTTATATGCGTAAAACAATACATAAAATGTATAAAACACCTTTCCACTAGCCTAAGTAACATGGCTCAGAATTTTACAACTCTCCCCCACTATCTAGAGTTGTTTGTGGAGACGGACTTCGAGAACGAAGTCTGATTCAAGTGGGGGAGAGTTGTAAAATTCAGTTTCAAGATATATATTATTTAATTAAATTTTGATTTTTTGGGGTCGCTACAACGTAAAGAAGGATCACCACGGTTTGGTAAGGCATTTTTGTTGCGGTTCTCTTTTGACTCGCCACGACGTGACAAGTAAATGCCTCGGTATGGCCGCTGATGACATCTTAAACCCTAATTCTTCGAGTATTTAAAGGAAAGTGGGAGGCTAGGGTTTCTCATCCTCAACCTCCATCACTCTCGAACCCCAGAAACCTAACCCTAATCTTCCTTGGTGCTCTTATGCTCATTTTAGCAAACTCGTGGTGGTTTTGAAAAAAGAAGAAGAAGAAGAGCTAACATCTTGATTCAACAAGCAATTTTTTCCTCCATTTGTGTGTATCTTCTGGACTCTTTGTAAGTCCTCAAACTTCAACCTTTTTCTATTCTTCATCATAGATCTAGGTTTTGAAGCATGTTATGGTCCTTTTGGAGTGGTTTGAGTGGTTATAAGAGATAAAGTTTGCAACTTTATGGTTTCTTTATGTCCCTTGAATGTTATATATTATAGATCTAGAATTTTGTGGTAAAATGGGAACCATGCATGGATTATGGGCCATATTTTTCCATTTTGACCTAATCTGAACAAGGACATGCATGGGTCATGTATGTCCATATATTTTGGATTTTTTTGGACCATTAGGGGTCCTAGAAGTGTTATGGAGAAGTTGGACTAAGGACATTCAGGATTAGAGATTTTGTCCTTTTAGGTGGACTTAAGGGATAAAGTTGGAAAGTTTATCCTTCTAGACCATATTTCATATTAGATATGAGCTTTGGAGCTCTAGCAGCTGAAGGAAACAGGTTAACCCATTAAGTTGTTTTGAACCCAGATCCTACGACATGACATCAGGTTGCCACGCTGTGGCGACTGGGGTTGGATTGATTATTTTTCCCTAATTTGATGCCACGGCGTGACCAAGAATAGCCACAGCGTAGGCAAGGATGGCCACAACGTGACGAGTTGTTGAAGCTAATGTTTGACTGTTGGCTTTGACCTTTGACCGTTGACTTTGAGGGTTGACTTTTGACTTGTTGTCTTGGGTTAAATTTCTATATTAGAAGGTATACTAAGGGTCTCCCTTGCATGTTTACCTAGGTGGTGCTTAGCGCCGTTTTCGGACCTTGTAAGCCCGAGATTCGTTAGTGGTTGACGAATAGAGGTAAGCCCAATGGTTATTAGTGGTTAACGAATCGGGATGAGCCCAAGAGTCATTAGCGGTTAACGAATCAGGATGAGCCCGAGGAGTAATTAGTGGTTGACAGATCGGGGAGAACCAATAGTCGGTAGTAGTTGTCAGATCGGGTTAGACCCAAGAGTCATGAGAGGATAAATTAAGCGAGATAAATTTAAGGACCTCTTTGGGACAGCAGGGTTAATGGATAGGATGGTTTTGTCCACCAAAAGGACAAGCAAGATTGGGGAACATTTGAATTATGATTTAGGAATTTGCTTTCCTTGATGTTTATTCTTTGGGATAGTGTTCGTTCTCTGTCGATTTGCGTGCTTTTGGCAAATAATTGAATCAGAGCTGGTGTCTGGAGGTGGAGGTTTGATTAGGGAATCATTATCGATTGTTAGGCACTTCGTTCCAAAATTGACTTTGTGAATGTCCGTGGAGACTTTGAGGTTGTTACCGCAGACCTTGGTAAAGGAGTTTTGCCGGCTTGTACGGAATAAGCGAGATTGGAAAAAGCCTACAATGAGTATGGAGGTTGTTTAAGGAGTAAGGGGTAAGGACGAATTTCGAAGATGAAATCTAATTTAAGTGGGGGGGAGTTGCAACTCCCGATTTCCTGATTTGACCATTTGAAAACCTAAAGATTTCAAAAGTGAGGTTTTAGGAAAAACCAATTGCCACGGTATAGAGCTTGTATCTTGACCTTTATTATCTTTGATTTAAGATTATGCTCTTTATGGATGGTTTTGGTCTCCTTCATGCACGCTCTTGGAGTTTGAGAAACTCTAGAGCTTGTTATGGCACTCTAATGGTCAATGGACTTTTGTTATGTGTGAAAAGGGTTCATGTTTAGGGTTATCTTGAGTCCATGCACAAGGACGTGGCCTTTGGATGACCTAATGGACTTAGGGTTGTAGATCTTGCCCTGTGATGATGTCATAATAGATAAAGTTGGAAAATTTATCCATTAAGTCATTGAGAAGAACTAAGTCTGAAGTTATGAGCCTTAATCCATAAGGGTTAAGTTCTTAATGAGAAAAATCCTTTCTGACCAAAACCACAACGTGGCCAAGGGCTTGCCACAACGTAGCGGTGCTCAACCATGCAACTGTTTTTTTTTTTCAAACTTTAGGCACGACACGTCGAAGGGATTGCAACGGCATGGTGTTTGTTGACTTTTGACCAGTTTGACCTTGCGTCAAATGTGAAAGATTTAGATTGTTGATTAAGGTTGGATCCTTATTTCGGTGATAGTCGGTTCGTGGGTCTGATTAGTACGAGGAGTTGAGAGATTGATGTGTTTCTCTGGTTTTACGATTCGGGTGAGTTTCCTCACTATTCCATGTGTTACAATATATATCCTTGCATGATAGTATGTAAGGGGAATAATGATATGCCGGTTAGAATATCAGTAGGTTGGTGGTCATCCAACTGAGTGTCATATGGGTTGTATCTATTCATGTAAGACTGCCTGAGAACTCTTGATCTAGGCTTTCTTGCTTGTTCCTTGTTTGGTTGTGGCTTTAGAGTAGGATCACCTATTCGACTGTCTATCCTACCTCTGATTATATACATCTATGTACTTATTTGGAGATATGTCAGTTGTGGCGTAGTGTGTTGTATGAGACCTTGCATGTGGCAGTGGGCTATTAGGTAGATAAACTAGTGTAGACAATAACATGTGTTATTGGATTGTTTGATTGTCTATTTATTATATATGTCGACATATCTTGTGGTAGATTGAATCGGTCCGACTATGTGCGGTTTCCAAGATTCCCAGATAGGACTTTGATGTGCTGAAAGTCAGGTGCGTACCAGTTATATGTTGTAGGCGAATGGGGCGGATCAGTCTGGTACTGAAGGCCATTATGTGTATGCTTGTATGTATATTGTGGTGTATGGTATTTTAGAGGAACTTACTAAGTTTTGAATTACACTTGTGGATTAAATGTTTTCAAGTATTTCTAATGATCGTGGGAAGGCGAAGACGTGACTATACATACTCATCAGCAACAATGGTGTTCTGTATTTATTATGATACTTTGATTTTCGTATAATGGTATTTTGAACTAATGATATTTCTTGACTTGGAGTTTTTTTTATGTAAATGGTGTTTTATATCAACAAAAAATTAAAGAAAAATTTTGTTGTGAAAAATGGGACGTTACACCTCTGATTTGTTACTTCGTCAATAAGTAGATGACTCAAATTCAGAAATAACCATACAGGAAAAAAGAAAAAAAAACACAGACCCATATACAACCATGTTGGTATTGCAGAGTATACAATCCAGGATCCTACACATATCGTACCCATGGTTAAACCCTATGAGTATAGATGCTTAATTCCCTCCACAGAGAAAGCTATTGCGAACATTGATATCTAGAGACAGAAATAATTTCTTGATTTCTAGATCTGGTGATGGGTTTATGATTTCCGAATTCTCTTGATTTGGTTTCGATTTTCTTCTTCGATATATTTGATTTCCAAAGATAGTGATTTTGGGGTTTTGGTTTCTTGATTTATAGAGAGGAAAACAACAATGGTTGATGATGTGAATCTATATTTGTTCTTTTTTGGTGATTTTTAATACCGATGGTGCTAATGAAATTTTGATTTTTGGTTAGATTTTGGAATTTCTTGAAGTGTTTATCTATGAAGTTATATGTGGAGAAAAGCATATGTGAAACTTCTGATGGAAAAGTATATGTGGAATTGCGGATGTATGGTTTGCAATAAAGGTGTCAAAAAAGTATACATGTGACACTTCCACTAGTTGATTTACGTCAGTGGGACAAGTTACATTCACCTTATATTCCCATAAAGCCAAGAAAAAATTTTAGTGAATGATTAGACCAATTCCGGAAACATTGTAGGGCTACAATGTCATTTTGCTTTTTTAAAAAACCTAGATTATCCTAAACCAAAACCAGCTACATCGATATCCATTTCACTTATAAAAATCCAGTCAAATTAAACCGGTTTGGAATTAACTGAATCCGACAACCTAGGAAACCAACGATAACCTAACTAGATTTTATAAAACGGAAAGTGATTCGAACACAACAGTTTTTTTGTCAAAACCTGTTTCGGTTTTATCCAACGCATTTCTACTAACTGATGGCTAACGATTCAATATTGTGTTGCATGGTAGCTTGTTTGACGAGTTGGATAGTACGGATTGACTGCTACGAACTCATAATTATCTTTACGTTTAAACTTGTACTTTTTGTTATTTTGTACTTACGGATAGACAAATAGTTGTATTAGGTAGTTCGGTTTGGTATTTTAGTACTTGTAGTACTACAAGTGTTTATATGGTCCTCAGTTTGTGGTCCTTGAGATGCATTCAATCGATAAAATGTTCAATTCACACTTTTCTGGTACATAATTCCTTGCTTCTCTGGTATACTGCTGTGAAGTTTGAGCTAGATCATAATCTCAAATCGCATAGGATGCAACTAACGTAGGTTACCCTTTTTCTGGAGTTGTTTCTCAATATAAAGAACAAGTTTGAGCTTTCTTCTTGATTGTGGTGATCCCCTTATTTCCGACGGCCAAACATTATTAATGATTTAAATATTTATACATTCTGGTGTATGGTTGTTTTAGAGATTAGTTAGCCCTTTACACACAGAAGGGAAAAAACTAAAATGTACGTAAAGCGCTCACTATCTTTTTAAAAGTTTTAGATGTTGATTATGAGAATTCTCTCTAGTTTTCTTAATTCACTTACTTAATTTGTTGACTTTATCATTGGTGTATTATTCTTATCCCATTTCTTTCTTATAGGTATCATCGATTAAGGAGTGATGCGGACCTAGCAAGGAGAGTCATGCTTTTATGTTTTTAGAGGACTTTGATCGAGCAAACAAAGGGGATTTACGTAAATAACCATAACTTGGCTATGGGGATCTGTTATTCTGTTTTCGGCATGTGACCAATCGAAGTTTGAATCGAGTGGCACACCATGGTAAGTTGCCAAAGGGGATTTACCTATTTTTAGTCCAAAAAACGCTTTCTAACTTAGTTATGGACATTTTTGTTTTTACTTTTTAAAATTTCAAGTTTTGTGTTTTTTGGTTTGTGTTTGGCCCGCGGCCCTTTGGGTCCGTTTAAAATTATGTTTCTTATGCTAATGTAAGTTGGATATTACTAACAATTTAAAAAAAATATATTTTCTTCACAATTGTGTAGTTGAAACCAGATTTTAAACCTCATTTCCACGGTACTCATTGAATCAATTGTTTGTGTTAGCATTCTGCATCAAGAAGAGATCCCAAAAAGCGTTGTCGACGGACTTTGGGAACATAGGTTTTTGGCCATGCACAATGTAGACTCTCCGTGGGGTGTGACCCTTAATTAATTGGTCACTATAATAATAATAATAATAATAATAATATAGAATAAAATGGATGAGTATTCATATATACAAGGATGGCAAAATGAATCATAAAATTCGAAAGTGATCATATATAATACCGAAATAATGATGATCTAGCTTATTGCATTCGAAACAAGGTATATAGGTATATATGTGAATATGTTTGATCGCCTTTGAATCTAAAATACAATATGCTTCGTATATTAATCTAAGCTCTTCACCTTCTTCCGTTGGTGAAGCTGGCTCTCAGAAATGCCATAATTAACAGAAGAAAAACAAAATGAGAGTATCCCAAATATTCCCCAATGTGGGGCAATACAACAAATTAATCTTCTTGAGAATGCTATAATTTAAATATTTAACAAACGGGCAAGTCTGCTGGTGGTTTCTGTAATTTCTGGGATACTTCCAGCCCATCTTCTACTAACAACACCGTTGCCAAACCCCACCCGATGTGAACATCCAAGTGACAGTGCATAATCCAGGAACCTGCAGAGGAATGCAAAACATGAAAATAATTAAGGGATATAGATCTAGAAAATGTAATCAAGCTAGCTTTTATATATTAATTGACTTGATTGATATCCGTTCTTAATTCACCTGGATTATCAGCCACAAATCTAATGACTGCCCACCCACTGACCGGTAAACTAGCGGTATTTCTTAGAGGTGGATCCACGAGGTTGAATTTAGATGTGTCGGTTGCCGGATTGAAGTTTCCAAATCCTTCTGCAATTATGTAGAAATCATATCCATGAAGATGGATTGGGTGGTTCTCGGCCGTTGAGATGTTTGTACCTTGCAACACAATCTGCACCGTTGCTCCATATTTTATCTTGTACACCTTGGTGCCTCGAATAGGTTGCCATAGAGACTGGGGTACATTACCAGTATAATCAAAGGTCACAGGAGGGTTCGCCGGAAAGTCAGTGGTGAAAACTCCGGGAACGCCGAGGTGATGTGCTTGGAGGATGGTGAAATTGGATGGGAGCACAAAAGATACGTTGTTCATGCTCGCAGTGAATCGAGTCCTGTTTGGCGCCTGACACGTACTGGCCGGCGCTGTTGGTGGGCATTGAAGTATCCCAAGGCCGGCAGTAATAAACATATTGACGTCGATGTCAGTAGGAACCTCCACTTTTTTCGGGCTCCGGAAGCTGGTGCTGAAGGAGGTGGCGGTGGCGGTGTCATTATAAGCTGGGAGAGAAGGCATAACGGGCTTTGAAGACAGACCCTTTGCCGGACATGGGGCGGTTTTGTACTCCAAAATGGCGGTTGTGGTAGTGTTGTCGAACGGAACTCCTTGTGCACTGGCGTAAGCTCTTCCGGCAATGTAGTATCGAGCTGGTGGCTGGTCGGCTTTGATGAGTACATCAGTGGTTTGGCCTGGTCCGAGCATGAGCACCGAAGTGGTGAAGGGTTTCACGTAGGATGCATCCGCCCCCACGACGATGAACTTGTGGTTAGCTATCGTGAAGAAAAGCTGTTGATTTAAACCGGCATTGATCACCCTCATTAGGTTCGTCTCTCCTGAATCCACTGGAACTATGACAGTATCTACATTATCGAAAAAAGAAAACCGTGTTAATTAATTAACATAGTATGTATCAAGATTCATCAAATTATTAAAAGCCCACTTTATTTTTTTTTTTCTTTTCTGAGTTATATAAACGAGATGATGAAGAAGCAAACCTTTGCTGGAGCAGTTATAGAGATCTCCAGGTTGACCATTGATGGTAAACGCATCAGAAATATTCGGACCTCCTCCTGTTCTCATGGCTTCCCTTATAACATCGAGTGGGTTAGCATTCCACCATTCACCTGATCATCATCGTACGTAGCTTATTAATTATGTCAGGTATATATTTCAATCACGCGAAAGCGAAATGTAAATTTAATTTGTATCTTATTAATTAGTGGATAATTAAGTAGCATACCAAGAACCACGACTGATTCACGTTTTGGCTTCTGAAACGGATATGAATCTCCTTGTTTAGGGCGAATAACAAGAGCACCATAAACAGTGGCTCTGACCCACGAGCTATGTGCATGCCACCATAGCGTTCCTTCTTGCCCTGAAATTGTGAACCTGTAGGTGTAACTCCCTCCTGGTCTAATCGGACATTGAGTGATGAACTCGGGTCCATCTGCCCATGCTGTTGTTATTTGCCTAACACCGTGCCTGAACAATTAATTAATATATCAGAAAAACAAATTATTTTTTGTGGTTATTCTTATATATAGTCATGTCATGCGAGATCGAATAATATATATATGCATGCATGCATGGGGTTACATATATAGTACCAATGAATGGTAACGTTATCTTTAGCTCTATTGACGACATTTATCACCAAACTATCACCATTGTTCACTTCCAAGGTCGGTCCTGGTAATTGCCCATTCACTGTCATAACAGTCTGGGTTTTGCACAAGCGTGTCACTTTCGTTTCTTGAACCTAATCCCATACGAAAATCGTTAATTAGTATATATGTACCTCGATCGACACATATAGCAACAAATATATATATATATATATATATATATATATATATATATATATATATATATATATATATATATATATATATATATATATATATATATATATATATATATATATATATATATATATAGTAAATGTGACGAAATAACATACGACGAAGTCATGGTAGTGAGTTTTTGCATATGCCAAAGAGACTATGCTCGAAAACAGAAGCAACAAGCTGGTTAAGGTTCGCCCCATTGTCACCATATTGTCGGAGTACTTTTGGGTGTTGTTTTTCGTTGTAAAGGCGGTGTGTATGCAAATATTGAACAAGGGGAAGTTAGAGATTACTTGTGGAATAGCTAGGGAGAGAGAAGAGTTATTCATATAGAGAAGAAGAAATGGAGATAGTTGCTTGAAGTTGGCAAAGTAGGTTTTGATTTTGGGGCTTGGGGTGATGGTCAATTCACAAAGGCAACATTGTTCAACCTTAGTTGGTGCACCCACTGACCTATCACAAGGCGATCAAAGTTTTCCATGATGCTTGCTTCATAAGCCTTCTTTCCTGTCTTTTAATTATTAATTAAGCTATTAAACGCATTTTACTTTCTTTAGTGGACTATTCTCACCAAATCGGCAGAAACTATGTAGCTTGCTCGGGCTTTATGTTATTAAAAGATAGAATTTGATAAGAAAGGTAGGGCATATATATTTCTTCATGCAGTTAAAGGAGTATTTACTGAAATAAATCGTGGTTTTATAATTTTTGTTTCCACGTTTACATTTTAAGAAATCACTACAAAGAAAAATGCTAATTAGTGACGAAAGCAAAATGGTCACTAACAATAAAAGTAGTCGTCACTAAACGATTTAGTGAATAAAATTCTGGTCGTCACTTTTCGTCACTATAGGTCCGTCACAAAACCGATTTAGTGACGAAATATATTAGTAGTCACTAATAGTGACTCAAAATGTCTTGGTCACTAAATCAATGACAATCCATTTCGTCACTAAATGTTGTCACTAATCAATGAAAGTCGTCATTATTTTGTTCCATTTATGACCATAAAAAGGCATCACTAGGTTATTCAACTAGTGACCATACAAAGTCGTCACTGGTTTATACAATTAGTGACCATAAAAAGTCGTCACCATGTTAATTAGTGACCATACAAAGTCGTCACTATGTTATTCAATTAGTGACCATAAAAAGTCGTCACTGATTTTTGTTGCTATTTTTTGTATTTAACTCATTTAAGTAAGTAGTCAATGGTAAAATATACTTTGATTCATTCATAAAGATAAAACAAAAATTATTCTCAAATTTAAATACACCCACAATATCTAAGAACAAAAAGCTTGGGGAAATTTATTTTCTGCTTGGTAGAATCTAAATTATCATGCACGCATACATTACACACTCAACAAAAACTTAGTACAACTTTTCAACAAATTACAAAATAAAATGAAAACCTAAAAAAAAAAATTCAACTCTTCCCATTTTTTTCCTGTAATAATTGCATTTACATTCTCATGATCCTTTCAGCATTGTGGATGAAATAGTATTGCAATACATTAATCTATTACTTCTTCAAATGATGCCCAAACAAAGATGTTATCTCAATCTGCAGTATACGATTTAAGTTAACAAAAGTCTGTTACTCCACTGAATTTCAATGTTTTTTACTTAACAAAAATCTATCAACCAAAGAAACTTACAACAGTCAAAGCTTCCTTAGAGCCTTTACTCCAAAAAAGCTACCATCTGTTACTCCACTGAATTTCACATTCATAATTATAACTAACCTCATTACATACTTCATTCCTTATAACTAAATCATTATCAAGAAAGTTTTGACTTAATATAGAACTTAAAAGACATATGAAACTCACAACTGATTAATCAATATAAAAAAGCTAAAAAATTTAGTGTGTTTGATGCAGATACCTATAATGTGAACCATGGGTTCTCTTCTAAAGATATCAATCGCATGTGTGCTTCAGGCATCACAATTGCATGTTTTGGCACCAATATTTGACTGAAATTTACAAAAAGAGTCAAATATAATAACAAAAAAATCAATCAAAAATGATATTTATAAAAAGTGGAATGTTTGAACCATACTACAAGATAAAAAATCTTACTTGAACACATTTACCATTAGAAGATCCTCCTGCAAGAATGTGTGAACCAGACTACAAGAAACTTAAATACATCAACACATATGGCATTCACAATATCCTGGCCAATCAAACAATTTAATCAATCAACTCTTAAAAGTAGAACTACTTACATATTCGAGTGTGCTTAGAAGGTATAGTGATGGCAACTTTTAATCACTTAGACCCTAAAAATATTTTCTATGCCAGCAAGTCAAAAAAAGAACTCTAAAATCAGATAATTTTAACTAATAAGAGTGTGAATTAACCTGCAAAAGCAAAAATGTTGTTCACATATTAATATATCAGTAACAAGATCAATGTAAATAAGTGAGTATTTTAACCTTACCAACTTCTTTTGGATTAGTATCATGACGGCATACACCTATGACATTATAAATGTAGTCAATTGAACGATATATTTGAATAAATGAAATTTAAAATGAGACCAAGTTAATCAATTTACAATTCAAAAAGGGGAGAAAGATTAGTAATAGCTCACCTGATATGTGTACAATTGTACATATAACATTGGTATGTGTTGATTCATCCTAGCATAATGCATTGATATCCTGTAGAATGTTGAAGGCACAACCAATACAACATTCAGATACACCTCAGTTTTATCGGTTATTAAATAGAATTTTTTTTTTTTTTAGTTTGGATGTTTCAGTAAACACATGATTTGTTTAAATAACCATATAAACTGCTAAACTTTGTGTGAGCAGAGAGAGAAAGAACCTCAATAAACCTATGTTAGCAAATCAAAGAGTTTAGGGTAGATACACCGACCTCTTGAAACGCATGATGAGTCTAATTTTCAGTAAAATGAATCCATCTGGCTACAATTGACACACATATTTATGCAGCTAGACTTGAAATCAAACACACTTAGAGTAGTATTATACGACCATACATAGATTTATACAGTGATAACTGCTTGGAAATCAATATAACACAAACTAGTATTGTATTACAACAAAATCAGAAATAGAGCTTACCTGAGATCGCGATCGTCGGCTTGACGATGGAGGCCGACGAAGGTTTTCCTGACAATGGATGCAGATAACGATTGACTTGTCGATGCAGGCGGGCACCAAAACTTATCAGTGGACAGCAATTGCGAGAGAGTAAGATCGTCAATGGTGGTTCTTCATGACCGACTATGAGAAACACCGAAAATAATGAAGCCAATTATGGTTGGTTTTACGATGTCATCTTGATTTGTGCTTGACTGAGAGAGAAATTTGCGATGAATTTGAAAAATTGGTTCAAATCAACGTTGAAATGTCTGCACGTAACCCTAGTAGAATTAAACGTGGGCATAGATCCATGATTTAGGGGAAACGCAAAGTTAAGTTTTCAAAAAGTTATATAAAACACCCTCATCTTTGAATTTATTGATAAAAATGACCAGCTGGTTAAAAATGACTACATTTCTAATAAAATAATATTCAACCGACTTTAAGTCTTTAACACTCAAAAAGTAATTATATTAAATGAAATGTAATATTTTTGTTTGATTTTCTAGTGACCACTATATTTTGTCATTCATTAAGTTTGTAAATGAGTGACCACTATTTTTAGTCACTAATATTTGTTATGATATTAAAAAAATATTTTAATTTAGTTTTATAGTTTAGTGACGACTATACCGATACTGGTCACTAAATTTGTAGCATTATCAAAATTCAGTGACAAGTTAATATATGGTCACTAAACGATGCACTTAGGGACCAGATTTTAGGTCGTCACTGAAAAATGATCACTAATAAACAGTTTTTTTGTAGTGAATATAAATTCGTATGCTTTGAAAATTAAAAATCAGTCTATATGACATTGTAGACGATAGTTCTATGTTGTAAATTGTATTATGAAGCTTTCATGGTTTACAAAATTTACTAATAGAGAGGCACATGTTGACTTTGACGTTAGTTAGGTCAAGGTTTTAAATTTATTAAAATGTAATTTCTACGTTTTGATCTTTAGCATCATATATATACATGAAACACAACACTAAGTTTTGTAAAAAAACAACATAGTTATATTTATATTATAAAAATATGTAAACAATACACATGAAAGGCAAGTGTTAGGTACGATGTTTACAAATTAAAGCATCCACAATGCAATATTATAAGGTCATCTTCAATAGATTAAACACATGAAGAGTTGTATGGATTGTCAAGTAGGAAATTGAATATACACATTCAATTTAATTTTTAAAAAATTCATAAATTTTTATTACAATTCTATTGCATCGTTCCATGGCCATTCAACTCCACATTCTCTCTCTTCTATATTATATTCACATTTATTCTATTAAACCCTTATACAACTCTCATTGTGGATGACCTAAGAATTGAATGGAGTATGAGATGATGACATGAAGTAGAATTAAATGAATGATTTGATTGATAATCGGATGTTTTAATGGAAAGAATAAAATGGAGATTATGATTGAATATGTATTTAATGGGTTGTGAATGTTACTGCAAACAAATATCATTTATACAGGCCTGACCGTGACAGTGAGCAACATGAACAATCGCCTAGCTAGGGTCCATGCCTCGAAGGGCTCAAAATTCCTAGAGTATATAGTATATATATAGAGAAGAAATTAATTTAACTAAAAATGCTAAGATAATTATTTTTCTTTAAATTAGTTGTATTTGTATGTTGGGACCATATTTGTGTTTTTTTAATATTAATAATGAATTTTATAATGGTGTGTCTATTTTCGATTTAATTTGTTATCGTATTTATGACTTTGGGGGGCCATTTTTTCTTTTTGCCCATGGTCAATTATATCTTTGGACTGACCTTGCATTTATATATTAAATTTCTAATTTTTATAAACTTTTGAATATTTGAAATACCAGAGATGATTCTATAATCCAAGAGCTACAATTTTTTCCATCTTGTACATATGAAATTATGGGTCTCTTCGTGTTTTGACATTTGCAATGATAATAGAACCGACAACCATACGATCTATAAGGATGGTAGAAATAGAAGTGTAGAACACTTTTAGCCCATTCAACTCACTCTCACATCAGTTTAATATTAGTTTTCCTCTCTTTTTTTTCTATCTTTCTCAACCCACAACACATGAAAATAATATCTTTTTCGACCCACTCAACCCACCTGTCACATCATTATTTTTATTAATTAAAAACATACAAAATAATTCATAATAAAACAAAGAGAAATCTCTAAAAAAATCCTAATATTTTAGGTCAGTTTGCGGTTTAATCACAAATTAAAATTTGTTTACAAAAAAAGATTGAATACCGACTAAAACTTTAGAATAACCCTTCGTGGCCAGTTTCGTAGTTTTAGCCAGGATTTCGCATTTTTTCGTTAATTCGTCAAAATATTTGGACTTTTTTTACACTAACATTATTTTTAACTAATAACCAAAATATTGAAACTTTTCTGAAGATAACCCTTGAACTAATGTATATTATTATTAACAAATCATTTATAAACATAACACATATTTTGTATTATAAACAAAAGAAATAAAGTTGTTGCTAATTATAATAATGGCAAGGTGGACTAAGTAACCCCCACCATATTGTTTGTTGACAACTTCAAATCTTTATGTTCCCTGTATGAATTATTTTAGATGTTATGATGAGATGAACTTTGTGGGTATTCATTTTATGTTATTTAACCTAACTACCACCCAACTAACAGGAACCTCAACATAGTTCATCTCACTATGACACCCACAATGATGTATCAAAGGAACGTACACAGGTTGAAGTTGTAAACAAACCATATGAGCGTGGGATGGGGTACTGAGTCCCCAACATAGGCCTGTTGGGATAAGTCAAAATAGTCGTTGGCATAGGTGTCGTCGTCATAGGTTCCCCCTATTCTAACGACATGTCGCCGGTACAGGTTCTGTTGAGGATATTTTCGAAAAAAATAAAATTTTATTAATTACCTGTGGCGACGACATGTCATTGGGATAGCTTAGCGACGACTTGTCATCGAGATAGGTACCAGCTATCCCAACGACTTGTCGTCGCCACAGGTTTTTCATAATTGTTGATTAAATACCTATGGCGACGACTTGTCATCGAGATAGGTACCAGCTATCCCAACGACTTGTCGTCGCCACAGGTTTTTACAAATTGTTGATTAAATACCTATGGCGACGACTTGTGTAACACCCATAAAATCATGCCAAATTTAAACTTTTTCCAAAACACTTAAAACCATTTATCATTAAAAAGTTTGTTTTCAAAATGCAACATATTAGAGTTTTCCCAGAAACATAAACAAAACAGGAGGAGTTGTACGATCATGCCTTTGCCTTACCGCGATCCCCTGATGTACCTGAAACAATAAACTGAAAACTGTAAGCCCGAGAGCTTAGTGAGTTTCCCCAAAATACCAACACCATACATTCATAACCATATCATATAAACATATAGGCAAACAACATGCATAATGAGCCTTCAGCATGAATGGACCGCCTTACAGGCCTTCAGCCTATCTGGACCGTTCTCCGAGCCTTCAGCACGTCTGGACAGCCTTGCAGGGCCTACAGCCTATCCAGACCGCTCACAGGGCCTTCGGCCTAACTGAACCCCTTCGCAAGGCCTTCAGTTTATCCGGACCGCCCCGGGTATGTTGGTCTTCATCACAAAGCAGGACCGCCTCAAACCAACCCCCAATCAACAAACATGTGCACATACATATCATACGCTAGCATATATCACAGTCAAGACGTTCTAACAGATCTATAACCATAGCAACATCCTATTACCAGGGTATAGACCTAACCAGGTCATTAAGCATATCACCGTCCTAACTAATAGAATATAAACCAATAAGCATATCATACAATAAACCCGGATACAAATCCGACAAGGGCTGGCATTGGTGCCTTAGACCTATTAGATATAGTGAGGATAACTCACCTCACAACTGATGTGCTGAAGTGATAAGCTCAACTCTCGGATCACCGTCACAAACTCCACCACCTATATTCATCATAGAACCATATCCATAAATTTCCAATTTCCCAAAATGCCCCCAGAAGTCAACTAGTCAACCTTTGGTCAAAGTCAAAGTCAATGGTCATGGTCAACAGTCCATGTTAACCTCAATTCTGCGAGTATACCCAACCACTCGTCGAGTTCCTTGCCTAACTTATTAACTTTCTGAGTCACCTGAGTAACTCGTCGAGTTCCTAACGTTTACGGTCGTAAACTCCCTGGCGAACTCATCGAGTTTCCCTGCAACTCGTCAAGTTCATGCGTGTCCAAAGGTAGGGAAAACCCCAACTGACTCACCGAGTCACTCTACTGACTCGCCGAGCCCACGGCAATCTTCATCGGACTCGCCGAGTTAACCATGCAACTCGCCGATTCCTTTTAGTCCTTCATCCATTCAGATGCTTTTTAAGCCATGATAAGGTTCCATATTGCAGATCCAAATCCCCAAGGCATGTTTATCACGTAAAGTTGCAAACTTTACATGCATGCAAGGCTCTAAAGACTCTAAATGACAAATCCAATCTTGCAATGGAGGTTTACACCTAAGGGGAGTCTCATACCTGCAAAAGCTGGAAGCTTTATGGACTTAGAGACCCAAGAGAGCTCAGATCTGAAGTTGCAACTTCAGATCTTATCTCATACATAAGAAAAGCTTCCTAATATGCTAAAAAAAAGCCCTAAACTTCACCCAAATGAGATTTAGAAGGAAAAGAGGCCAAGATAACGACTTTATACCTTCAATAGATGCTAACAGAGGTAGATTTCTGATCCCCGCTCTTTCCTTTCTTCTAGTCACTTGCTCTCCAAGCTCTTCTCACCGAGAATCCTCTTCCAAAGCTTAAAACACACAAATGGAGCACACACACTCAAATTAGGGTTTGTTGAGCTCTCAAGGGACTTCAAGGAGGCCAAAGGAGGCAAATGATCCCTTAAATAGGGTGCAAAACCCCGAAAATTAGGGTTTCATCCTCCAGCTCCTACTCGTTGAGTCCCTTCTTGGACTCGGCGAGTCGGTCACTTAAACACATGGACCAACCCGCTGCTACTCGACAAGTCAAGGCAACCAACTCGTCGAGTAGACCTTGATATCATGAAAATCTATAACAAAAAAAAATACCTGAGAATCGGTGCGTTACAACTTGTCGTCGAAATAGCCAATGGGTGTTTTTTTTTAGTTTTTACAGATTTTGTACATTACAATTCCTGTATTTTTAACAAATCCAAACACTTTGCAGCATATATCAATTGAGATACAATGACTAGTTACCATTGTTCAAATTCAAGTTTAATATTACAATAAGTATTTAACATTGTTCAAAATAATATAAAACATCAACCATCATTATCATCATCATCATCTTCTTTTTCTCCTTCTTCTTACATCTTCTCGCGCTCGACAAATTGTTGAGAGGTACTTCCTTGTGTGTTAGAGTTGAATAGAAAGTTAGGAAATGGTGGTGGTTGGAATTTAGGAATACATGTTGTCAATAATGAATTATATTGTTGCAAGTATTCTTGCGTTTGTTGTGCATTTTGGACCGAGATTGGGAAGATATGAAGTGGAAGGCCGTTCATTTGGAATTGAACCAAAGTTGGTGGTTGGTCTCCTACCCACTCTGCAAGCATGCTCGCGTCTCGTCCCAAGGACACGTTCTAGGCATTCTTCCTCGTCTACTTCTCCGCCTTCCCCAACCTCGTTTTGCATTTTATCATATTCGTCTTGAATTTTCTCCTTAAATAAAGAAAACAATAAACATATGATTATTTGAACAAACAACTAAATTTAAAAATTAAAATAATAATAATATAACTTAAGCAAAAAAAACTATAATTAATAATAATAACATATTTAAACAACGCATTCCTTTCGTTTATCACTTACTCAATCTTGTTGTCTTCGACTTGTATACCAATCCGAACCTCAATATGTTGCGACTTCAGTCTCATTTGTTTCTATAATAAGTCAAAAACAATAAATATATTGATACAGGTGTTAATAACAATTTAAATAATACTAATATATTTTATTACCTCTAAATAACGCCGCATAGGACCTATATCCTATTAACTTTAGTTTTGGCCGACGTGCGTTTATATTCATCATTCAAAAATAAAAAATCGATCATATTATTCCAAGCTTCGACGGTCCAATCAGTCGGTGGATGTCTTCTTGTCCTTTCCACATCTTGATATCCACCAACTCTGTTAAAATATTTTTCCATCTGATACTTGTGCTCTCGATAAGCTTTGTGCATATTTGTTTGGATACCCGCTCGAACGGGTTCCCACAAGTCTATGCCCCGATACCTATCAAGATCAAAATAAGTCTATAAAAAGAAAAACATAATTGATTATTAAAAAAATGTATTTAATAAGTGTAAAATTCAATACATATAAAATATATTATATACTTACTTCTAGCTCGGGGTATAAATCATCTTTGTACTTGGTAGGAACACGACACCAAGTATGATAATGCAACGGTACCTCTGATCCCACCAGATTTGAGATCAATTTGACAAACAATTGCCCGTTGTCCCCCACGAATCCATACGTCCGCCTGGAGGTATCAAGTCTCACGACCAAAGGAATACAACCGTTATCTTCATACTCATCATACAAATTTAAGTTTCTCCCTTTTCCACGTACATTCACATTCTATCTTTTTGCTAGATTTACAAATAGAATTATAAATTAAAAAATTTAAAACTTTAAAAATATATCTAATACTTAAGAATTTCATATAACTTACAAGATTGGCAACCCGATGGTACACCGAGTGCGACCCTGTGTGGAGGTCTATCCCCACCGTCTCCTCCATGTCCCCTCGTGAGTTCTGTCATCTGTTAAACAAATATTATAAACGTTCAAAATATATAATAAAACTACTTATAAAGAAGCAACATTTGAAAATTTATATTTATAGTATTTTTAGCATCTTATTTTTGTTTTTTTCAATTATAGTATCGTACTTTAAATATTTTGTTCTTTTTTTCTATTATAACAATTTACTTTTGTTTTTTTTTTTCAATTATAACACTGTCTTAACCTACCAAAGTGGTAACTGAACTAGGAAACATAACGGAAACTAACATTTGTGACAGAATGGAAAGTTCGGGCCATTACAAAAAAGCAACTGATTTTCGTTTTCTATTTTATGACATACATTGTTGTATCGGTACGCGAAACTTTGAAAAATCATAATTTCTCATATGATGTCAGATTTAAGCGTTTTTTATATACACGAGTTCGTAATAACGATTACTACGACTTTCATTTAGGTTATTTATCCTAAATAATCTTTTATTTTTTAACGTTTATTTAGCCCTATTTATTAATTTTTAAAATAAACTTTTTATACATATAGTATACTATATACACATAATATCTGTCCAAACTTCATGCATGTTATATATATATATATATATATATATATATATATATATATATATATATATATATATATATATATATATATATGTTTGTATATATAGATAGTTAGGTTCATTTGTTTAAACTAAGTATTGTGTTATCGTATTCATAAATATAGGCCAAGAATTTGTTAACCATATTCTATAAGAAATAATGTATTTTTTGTTTTTATTTTTCAATTGATTGTTCAAGAATTTGTTATTCTACAAGAAGTTCAAGAATTTATGGTTCAAGAATATTTTTATTTTTGAGTAAATAATTAAATAAATAAACATATTCTGTCAGAATGTCCGAATTAAAATAGTTATAATTCGTAAAATTGGATTTTTAAAATTAATAGAATTTATGATCCCTTAAAATATGCAATTTTCCTTTATTAAATCTATTTTAATTCAATAATATATATTAATCACTTTCTTAAATTAAGTAAATTGATTGGCCCACAGTTATGAATACAATAACACAATAATCACTTTGAATAAAATAACGTAGGTTTATATATATCACTTTTATATAAACACACATAATATAATGTCATAATATGTTTGAATAATTCTCATTCATTTATTCATAAAAGGTTTACATTTGTCAACCGATATTAAAACAAATTTTCTGAAAAAATATCTTACGAGAAACACGGATATTACGTTCTAGCTGAATCCTCTAAAACTTGAATATTAGACGCTCATTTTGTCTTACCAGATAAATCATTAGATAGTTATTTACTTATATGAATATTAGACGCTCATTTTGTCTTACCAGATAAATCATTAGATAGTTATTTACTTATATCGATGATATATCGATAATATTATGACTAATTCATGGTTGATGTCAACGCACAAAGATTCTAGAATTAGGAGACTATTCATTATTTAAAAACTAATATTTTTCTTATTTTATTGTAAAATTAGTCAATATTTAAAATGTCAAAAATTGGTATACTTTACGCTAATGTTTGAACTTTGAACACAACTTTCTTATTATTGATGGTAAGAGTTTCTTTAATAAGGACATAATGAGATTTTTTTGTTCAAAATTAAAATACAAACATTAAGTAATGTTTATTAACAGATTAAATGTAAATGTTTATGAAAGATTGGATGTTTTACAAAGTAACAAAAGATTATAATTTTTTTGTTAATATCATAAAAAAGTATATATATTTAATTTTTTTCGGATTAAACTTGTTTTTCTTTTATTTTCCAAAAAAAATACCTTTATGTGTTTCATTTTTTTCACTTTAGCATTTTATTCTTCTAGTTTTAGACTATTTTTTTGGGAAAAAACTTCAAACTTTTTTTTCCAAATAAACCTTCTACTTTAAAAAGAATGAAGTTAGAAAGATTCTTAAGTTTTTCTTGAAAAACCATTCACATTTAATGACTATTTGGAATTTAGTTTCAACATTCATTTCTTCGTGGGAACATTTCTCTATTAGAAGTGACATTTCTATATTAGAAGTATATTAGAAGTGATTTAGCCTATAATAATTTTTGTTTTATTTGGAATTTAAAACAGTTCCATTAAGAAGTGATTTAATCCACAATAGATTTCCATTTTGGAAACGATTTAATCCATATTCCTTTGAAACCAATTTCTTTTCTTCTTTTGAGCCTTCTTTTTTGACTAGTGGCTTACTAGCTTTCATGTTTTCCATGTTGTTTTTTACATTTTATTAAGACAAAACCGGATAAATGGTCCATGTGGTTTGTTGAAAATTGTCACTTTTGTTTAAAAAGGTTTGGATTAGCACCACATGTCCAAATTTTTTATTTTGTTGCGAGTTTTGTCCAATTTGCTATGAATATTTTCATAATGACGATTTTGCCCTTACTTTTTGCTTTCTCACTTTTTTTTATTATTTAAAGATTTTTTGGATTAATAGAAAAAAGAAAAAAGAAAATTTGTCTTTTCTATTTTATAAAAATTCCTATCGATCTTATCTTCTTTCTCCCACTCTTGCTTTTGATATGATTCCATACTACCAAACGCCCACCATTGCTACCTGCTTGACGTAAAACTCCACCCAATAACCTTCATTCTCATTTTTGCCAACTCGTCGCCTTCTCTTTCATTGTTGTGAACCACCATTGACAAAACCCTAGTCGTCGTTCATCCGTTCCGAATAGAGGGTTGAGAGGAGATGAAATTGTTTTTTGAAATCACTTTGAATGGTGCACCAGATCTATAATGTTACTGTAGGCGTCGTCTTCAATGCATATGGATTCATAGGATTCGACTTTGATGATCTTCTTCCCCAACCCAAACCTAAGTGTGTGTGTGTGTATGTCCATTTCTAGATATGACTTTGTCATCATCAGCTTACAAAAGATATGAAGTCGACGATCATCTTACCACCTTCATTAATTTCGTCTGCGTCTCCTTCTTCGAACTCAATTGTAGGTCTGACCCTTATTCTTTTTTTTTTGTTCTCTCGCAGACGACACTTCTCCATTCAATCACTGTCCCTTATTCTTCAACCTTATTTCTTAATATTTTGTTGAGATGCAATTTTATCAGAAGATAAATGGAAGAACAAGGTAGATGAGGATGATGGGTTATCAATGATGGTGATTTTTCAAGGTGGGTTGAAGATGAATATGATGATGAATGTCTGAAGTCTCGATTTTTCTTAGCAAAATTAGTGAGTGTTGATGGCTTGGCGGTGTTTATGGTGGTGACCGAAAGATCTGCTTTGCCAGAGAAGGCAAGGGAGTACTGAACTTTCTTCATGTTCTTAAAGGTGGATCTGTGTTTCTACGTTTGGGTGTAAAAGGAGAGAGAGAGAGAGAGAGAGAGAGAGAGAGAGATCATTTTTATTTTTATTTTGTTATAAAAAAATTACAAAAATAAAATAGAAAATGCAAATTTTCTTTTTTAGTTTTTCTTTAAAAAAATATTTATATAATAAAAAACTGAAAAGGAAAAAAATAAGGGTAAAATTGTCATTAAAAAAAGTTCATAGCAAATTGGACCAAACTCTCAACAAAATAAAAAGTTTGGACTTCTAGTGCTAGTCCAAATCCTTTTGGACCAAAATGACAATTTTCAACTAACCAAAATGACTATTTATGCAGTTTTGTCTTTTACTAATAATTTTTAGCATTATGAATGATATATTTGATATACTCGAAACAAATATAAAATCTACGGTATCTAAGTTTTGTTGGCAAAATACATATCAAAATCTATTTACATGATGTTCAAAAATAATAATATACTAGATTATAGCCCGCGTTAAACGCGGGAAACACATAAAAAAACATAAATCCTTTATAGATATTGTATAATGATTATAAAAAAATATATGGTTATTGGTATTATTGAAATGTATAGAAAATACATTGAAAACGATAAATATATATAATCATTGAAAGATCTTTTTGTAGACATCATTTTTTGTTTTATTAGTTGAACGATTTTCCTCGTCTCATATAGTTATGATATTTATATATTTATAATCATTTTAATTAGACGTTCCTTGCATAATAATGTTACCTAATTTAAACATATATTGACAACCAATATACCGTTTTTTCTATTGCATTAAATATTGACAACTATTTCATTTATTCAAATAAAGTTATGTAATATAATTTATAAAATGTTAAATGCTATATAGATTTAATTTTAGTATATCATCAATGGATATTCTTTTCTAAATCATGATTGGTTTATTTTAAATTGATTATAAATATAAATGCTAGCTTTTATGTTTGTTCTTATTTATTTAGTGTTCGCAAGAACTTTGCATTAATTTTGGCGCAACTTTGAATAATTTTAGTATATCATCAATGTAATTTGATATATCTGTCAATTATATGAAATATCAAATAATGACATTTCATTATTATTGTGATAATTTAGTTTATATATTATATTTTCACTAATCTTAACGGTCTTATTTTTTCTAATAACCGTAACGCTTTTACTAAATGTACTTTTTACAAATCTCCTAATATCTTATAATTTTTATCTTACTTTATAATTTTTCATAACTATGTTATTTTCAAGATTGACTGCTTTAATAGTGTTTTTTTTTTCAGTCTATTCAATTTTATATTTCATTGTACAACATCATCGTTTGTATGTATTCTGAAACTTCACTTTAAAAATGCTTAATGTTTACACTTTGATATTAATTTTTTTAATAAACTCATGTAATAATTATGGAATATATATCTCATTTTAATTAACATTCACTTCCTTTATTATATCAAATTCCTCATTAAACGGATATACTTTTGGAAAATAATAATTATAATAGGGGAGCATTATCTAAGACGTAAATGTTTGATATATTTTTGGAGAAAAAAAAATCAGGATCATTAAAAAAAATTTATATAAAGAAAATACAAATTTAAATTTGTTGAAATTATGGATGAAATTACTGGCGAAAATTTATTTTGGAGGGAGTTGTATTTTGTAAGGTATAATAATATTACAAAATTTGAAATATCTATATTTGTTGTGTAAATTAATAAATTTTATTGTTACTATACAAAGATAAAAAAATAAGTTGATATGATATACAAAAACATAATAATTTCAATGATATTTTAAAATCATGACAAAATTAACCGGATTCTTATGACATAAAAATTAAAAAAAGTCATAATCATCTCTAATATATAAAAGTAACATTTTTGTAATTAATGTCAGTTTCCAAGATAGTTAATTTTTGTTTTGTTAAAGGTACCTAATATCTTTTCATGTTTATTTGAAAAGTTTCAGGAAAGTAATTAACTGATTTCATGTAATTTGTGACAAAGAAAATCGAAATATATGAATACATACATTTGATATAGGAACAAAAAATAATCGAAAAAAATATAAAAAGCGAAAGAAGGTACTGACCTTCTAGCGCACAAGAGCAAATGTTTATAGCAGAGAATGATGATGGAAGTTATAAGCAATATTAACGATGTTGTAGGAGAATGTTTGAAGAAAAGAAACGATTGAAAATAAATATGAGTCGCGGATTTAATGATGAATCGTATATATATGTGATAATTTGAATATGATTTTTCGGTATTAATGATTTCCTAATAAAAAAAGATTTTATATTAATGGTTTACTAATATAAACAGATTTATATTAATGGTTGATATTAAGGCCTTGATTGAAATGATTTGTTAGTAATATGTTTTTTAAAATTGACTATATTAAAATCTTCATAACTGAAAATTCAATATGTAAAATATGGAAAGCTTTTATTGGAATTAAATACATTCCATTTCAACGAATGTAATTATTGATTGATGATTGGAAAGCATTTATTGGAATTAAATACATTCCATATGAGGAAGATGATGTCAGCAATTTGATCTAAAGGTGGAAAAAATAAGATTAAAATACAATCACTGGTCCAGATTATTTAAGATGATGTCATAAGGTTTCTCTTTTAGTAATATTTAAGATAGGTGAAGCACCGCTGATTAAATTGGTTTGATATTTTATATTGTTTTAAGGATTAAAGAAAATAAAACAACTTTTTGACACCAATTTTTGTTTGAAATCTAACTAAGCTTTCATATTTTTGCATTACAAACTTTGCAAATACAAATGTAATTTTAGTGAATTTTGCCCACAAGAATTGGTAGTGATATATTTTTCTTTGTTTTGAAAATCAAATGCTTTCTTCGAAAAGAAAAAGTTACAGGAAAAAAAATTCTAAAACTGAAAGGTTAATAATATTTAACCAGAAGAAATCCAATATATAAAATCGTTTATAATATTTTTTTAAAAAAAATTGTGCCCATTAGTATTACCTTTTCTATTTAAAACAGGAAAAATGTAAAGGTGGATAAGATGGATTAGCAAACCAATCACACCGATAACTTCTCTTTTTTCAGCGGTGGAAATTTGTTCGGCTGACCTTCAAGATTTTTTTTATTAAAAAGTAAATTACACAAATGGTGATTATGGTTTGCGCTAATTTGCGTGTTTGTTTTCTATCTTAATTTTTTAGCTTAAAGGTTTTTATTATTTGTTTTTGTTATGCGTTTGGTTCATACCGTTTATTTTTGTTACGCGCTTGGTTTGTGTTTACCTAAAAGGACTATTATTTAAATAGAAAAAAATTATGAGATAGCTAAGGTAATGTGAAAAGGTGGGGGTTCGGGTGTGTATATTTAAATAAATTAAAAAATTAATGGCAAAATAGTCTTTTTAAGTAAAACAATGACCAATCGCATAACAAAAACAAATAGTAAGGACGAATTAAATAAATAAGTAAGGGATTAAACACGCAAATTACCCTAAACCATAGAGACCACCTATATTTTGTGAGACCGTGAGACACATTTTTTTATTTTTTTTATTTTTTCTTTATTTTTTTTTAATTTTTTTTAGTTAATTCAAGTTCCGAAAATAATATTTAAAAAAAAAGAATATTTGGATTTTTTTCCATTTATTTTGCATTTTAAAATTATTTTTTAGAATATGTACAGTGTAATATTATATTAGAATATTTCACGTATTTTTCAAAAAAAATGGAATTTATTTTTATTTTTTTTTATTTTTTTAGTTAATTCAAATTCCGAAAATAATATTTTAAAAAAAGAATTTTTTTGATTTTTCCATTTATTCTGCATTTTAAAATTATTTTTTAGAATATGTCAGTGTAATATTCTATTAGAATATTTCACGTATTTTTCAAAAAAATGGAATTTATTATTTTTTTTATTTTTTTTTTATTTTTTTTTAGTTAATTCAAGTTCCAAAAATAATATTTAAAAAAAGAATTTCTAGATTTTTCCATTTATTCTGCATTTTAAAATTATTTTTTAGAATATGTCAGTGTAATATTCTATTAGAATATTTACGTATTTTTCAAAAAAACGGAATTTTTTTTTAATTTTTTTTTTAGTTAATTCAAGTTCCAAAAATAATATTTAAAAAAAGAATTTTTGGATTTTTCCATTTATTTTGCATTTAAAATTATTTTTAGATTTGGTCTCACGGTCTCACAAAATTAGAATGGTCTCAAATGAACCTGAACCTATATATATATATATATATATATATATATATATATATATATATATATATATATATATATATATATATATATATATATATATATATATATATATATATATATAACATGGGCGGCTCAACCAATTTCGGGGCTCTAAGCGAACCAAAAATTTGGGGCCCTTTGATATTACAATATTTAATGTTATAAACTCTCCTTTGTTCGGGCTGGGGACCGGAAATGATAAACTAAAAGGTTTAAAAATGGGTAGTTAATTTTTTTATGTATACATGTTTTGTGAAATAAAGTTAACCCTAACATCATTATGTATTAACAATTATGTCAAATGGCTAAAGAAGATGGGGGAGATGGGAAAACATTTATGATTTTAGCTTTCAAAGTTGAGAAGATCTATTAACTCTTTCAAATAAAAACAATGATTTTCTTTTTCCGTTATCAAAATAAGAGCAATAATCCAAACTTTTCAGAATACATAACTCAAAAATCTGATACACAATTCACAATACAAAAAAATCTGATAAAAAATTTAATGTTAATCAAGAAAGAAGTCAAGACTATTCTGCTCTCTACATCAAAGTTTAAACAGATTCAACTTAATCATTAATCAGAATAACAAAATTTATCATAGATTATCATATTATCACAATTCAAAAGACACAAATTCACAATCATAGATAATCAACATTCAAAAATGGAAAATTATCAGTTATGGAGAAATAGAGAATCACAGTAAGAACTAAAGAAGAACACACCGTTTAACTTTTTAGAATTTAGCATTTCAAATGATCAAAGCCAGGAAGAAAGAACCGAGAATCAGAAGTAGAATACTAGTGATAATGGTTTCTATTGCGGTTGTATAATGAAATCATAGGACAGAGATGAAGAAGAACAATCACATTCAATTTCCATTCCAAGAATGGTTTTTGCATACCTGCGTTCTGTCGAGAATCAAACTGTCAATCCCTTATAGGTTAAGTGGGGGTCTTTGGAATTGGGGGCACTAAGCAAGGGCTTAGTTTAAAACTATGTAAGGTTGGGCCTGATATATAATCATATAAACTAATATTATTATAGAGGTAAATGAAGATTTTGAACGAAAACTATTTTACAGAGTTTGATACATTTGAAAATTGAAAATAATTTGGCAAGCTTCAACTAGAGGTGGGCGTAGGTGCATGCCTCCACCCATTTCTACGTGTTTGGTTTTTGTATTAAAAAAATTAACAATAGTAACATTTTAACTACAACAACTCAACAATGCATATGTAAACAATGTTGGCAAGGATTTGCGTCTACAAGGTGAGAGTGCCTTTGTGTATCTTCGGCAACGAATTTTATGTAAATTGTTTTTGAAAACTTTTAGAGTAAGCCACACAAAAAACACTTTGTTTATATCGAAATTCGATTTTGACACCTTGGTTTTTTTTTTTTTGTCAATTTTGACATTGTGTTTTCCAATTTGTTACAATTCTGACCACTTGATCGATTAACCATGTTACATGCTGATGTGGCATGATGACGTGTCAGTTTTGATGACGTGGCATGCTGACGTGTCAAATTTGATTTTTTTTTCCACAAAAAACACTAAATTTTCACTTTTTTTCGATTTTGACATTAAGTTTAATTTTTTATTTTAATTTTGACACTGTTTTTTTTGTTCCAATCGAACATCATTTATCAAATTTTGTTCAATTTTATCTATTTTCCATTTGAAACCATATAAATATATTTTTTTATTACATTTTAAACCGTATAAAGATATTTTTTTCGTTTAAAAACCACATTTTTATTTTAATACAAGGTGTTTTTTTTCTTAAATTCAAAGCATTAGTTATATCATGAGAATCAAACTAACCATAAGCTTCTAATAATGTGACATCCTCAATTTCACGGCCAGAAAAGACCGATTTGTTTATGCTTTGTTTTATAAATCAGAGTAATCGTTTAAAGAAAACGGTTGCGGAATTTGTTCCCAAAACAAAATGTGATAAGAATTTATCAAAGCATTTCTTTAAAGAAATGTATTTTTATTAAATAACAAAATCTCGGGATGTCATGTTCCGATATAGACCAAAAGCATAAACAGTATAAAATAGACCTTACAACAGTTATTTATAACTACTGATCTATAATCCAAAATCTCTCGTCAAGTCCACCAACTTATACTCTTGTGTCATTACCTGTAATGCAAAGAAAACTGAGTAGGCCGGCCTTGGGAGCCTGGTGAGCATATAGGGTTTTCAACCCACAATAATATATTTATTATATTTAATCATCAAACAATCAACCCAATTACTCATCCTCATTATCTCCATTTATCTTAAGCATCTACCCTAAGAATCATCTATCCTTCATTCTTAAGGATTGACCTGAGGTATAGGCATGAAGTCACATCGTTGCCAGGGTTTACTCAATAGGCGCTAACTCCATAGTCATCAAGGTTTATACAATAGGTGCTAACTCCATAGTCACCAAGGTTTATACAATAGACACTAACTCCATAGTCACCAATGTTTACTTAACAGTAGGCGCTAACTCCATAGTCACCAAGGTTTATACAATAGACGCTAACTCCATAGTCACCAATGTTTACTTAACAGTAGGCGCTAACTCCATAGTCACCACAGTTTATACAATAGGCGCTAACTCCATAGTCACCAGCTATCCCATGTACCCATGTTCTACCCAACATTTTCGTAGATATAAATATACACTTTTATACATAGTTTAAAACCTGTATAGCATGTTCATCCAATACACATTCCAAATAATAGATGAGACACATACACATAACACGTATCTCATAGAGAATAACTCCTACTATGAGTTAGAAGAAAGTAACTACACACTCACACAAAACATATACTTAATACATTCAAACAATACTTGTATTAAAAACGTGTTTGTAAAAGGGACTATACACTCACTTGGTCAGAAGATGATCAGACAACACTACGACTTGCAGAAGTAGTATTCTTCGGTAGGTCTGGAAGATCTTCACAAAAACCGGGCTCCTCGCGAGCAGAGCTTCGGCTCGGGAATTGCACTTCTCGGGATCTTCGGGCTTTGGGACTCGCTTCGGGTCTCGGGATGATACCGGGGCTTCGGGGGTACTTCTTTACACGTAAATCGAGGTAATATGGGTGAGAGATGAGAGAATGAGCAACCAAACTCGGCTGACCCTTCAAATCTATTTATAGGGCAAAATTGGCCATTGCCACGTCGTGTGACACCTTTTTCCACATCGTGGGCTTGGTCGTCACTGCATGCGTCATCGCAAGTTGCATCTGGGGGACTCCCGGAGGTGTCAGAAAACTGGCCACGTCGTGGCACTACTTGCCACGTCGTGGTATCTGACAGTTTTGGGGTTTCGCGCCCCGAACTTTAGAAATTCATAACTTTCGCATACGAACTCCGTTTTCGACGTTCTTTATATCGACGCGAAGGTGAGATTATGCTCTACAACTCTCATTTAGATTCTATTGGCTAATTTTGACTTTATTTTTAATATATTATAATTATATTACTTATATATTATTTTTAGTAGGTCGGGACAGGAAAACTCTGTTATAAACTCATAACTCCTTCGTTTGACGTCCGTTTTCGTCCGTCTTTCCGCCATTGCACTACTATCAATGAGATCTTCAATTCTCATTTAGATTGTTTTGGAGAAATATCGCTCTAATGTAAATTCACTATTTACGTCGCGCTGTGTCGTGCCGGTTCTGTCGCGAAACTTCGACAGGTCATAATTTCTTCGTTATAACTCGGATTTCGACGTTCTTTATATATTCGGAAACCTCGTAACATAAACTACATCTTAGTTAAGATTACTCCTCTAAATAATCTTTCCCAAAAAAGTCATTTTTGACGCTTATCGTCTCTAAATTGACTAGCCCTGATCTACGGGCGTTACAAATAAGATGTAAAAATTTGATGGGTTGCAAACTTAATATCCGAGTTTTGATCGACTGAAACATCCCAAAAATACAGTCTGAAAATTTCGTTTTAAAATAGTAATAAAACCGTATTCATCAATCGTCATATAAGAATCATAAAGAATGTATCTCAAAATATCTTAACAACTGTCTAATATATCAGAGTATAAACATCCTAGGCTGAACAAATGGCGTGTGCACTGCAATCTTCCCGAGCTCCTCTTTTGAAAACTGAGTACCTGAAACCAAAACTGAAACTGTATGCACGAAGCTTAGTGAGCTCCCCCAAACTACCACATACCAAACAATACATATAAAGCACATACTGGGCCTTGCCCACTGCATCGGACCGAAGTCCGGGCTAACTGGGGCCTTGCCCCCTACATCGGACCGAAGTCCGAAGCTGACTGGGACCTCCGTCCCCTACATCGGACCGAAGTCCGAAGCTGACTGGGACCTCCGTCCCCTACATCGGACCGAAGTTCAAAGCTGACTGAACATAGCATAAACATATCCACTAGCATGAACACACATTTACTACATCAGGCCGTAGCCCGGATCACATAACACATAAATCCTGTCTGAGCCACGAAGGCATCAAACATGCTAACTACTGCATCAGATCAAATTTGGAAACTACTACTAGCTAAACGGGCCGGCATTGTGGCCTTAGACCCGTTCCTACTGGAAGGAAACTCACCTCACACTGCTAAAGTCCCATAGACACAATCCCACACTGCTGAAGTCCCGCAGACTCCACCCCAGCTGCCGGCTGACAGATTCCCGAACTGTCAACACCAAATAACACCCAATTAATAATTGGGTTCTAACACATAACTAAAAATACATGTTTTGGATAATTACTACATTACCCCTAGCTTGGCTTACCCAAACCCAAGGCCCAATCCAAGGCCCAAAGTCAACTACGGATCAAAGCCCAACATATGGCCCAATTTTCCAAATTGGGCCCAAACCTCTACATGGACTTCCCTTAAGGCCCAATTGATCAGTCCAGTCCAACATGTATCATTCTAGGGCCCAATATCATACAACCATCTAGGCCCCAACTATGGCCCATCTATGGCCCAATTTTCAAATTAGGCCCAATCCTTCATATGGGCCTTACCCTAAAGCCCAACTAATTACTCTAGTCCATTTGATTATTCTCGGATGGCCCAACACAAAGCCCAAGTGAAATTAGGGTTTCACATCAAATGATAACTAGGGTTAAGTGTTTCTTACTTAACCCACTAAGGACTTAACACACTAGGGACTTAATCCATTAAGTCCATTATTGCTTAGATTAATTTCTGCCAATGATTATTATTTAATATTCACTTATTAAATTAAATTCTCACGTGTGCTGATAATCTCTCAAATATTAGTATTTTCTCAATTAGCCCATTAAGGACTTAATCCATTAAGTCCTTTAATTTACTAGATAAATGGCATGGAATAATTTAGGCTTAATTCACAATCCACTCCCAATGGCCCACAAGTGGGTCCAATAGGTCTAAGGCCCAATACTCATAATTAGGGTTTTCCACCCAAACATGGCCCAATAGGCCCAAAACCAATCTCTAAGCCCATTAGGGTTTGCTAGCGGGGCACCACCCACTACCACCTCGGGTAATGGTGGTCTACGGCGGCACACGGCGGCGGCCACCACCTTACGGTGGTGGTTTTGATTCTTTTCATTAATCCAAAATTCAAGTTACATTTTACAAAGCTAATCTCAATTAACCATACACACACCATAAACTAATCACACACACCATGGTGGCCGGTAGCAGTGCTTGGCGGCAGCCACCACCTGCTCAGTGGCTGATCTTGGAATTTCCAGCTAAACAAAACACACTCTAACAAAAGAAACACGACCACAAAATATGCCTCCTGCTCAGGAATGCAAATGATCACCCACTTCACGGCGGCGTGCGGAGGTCCGATAGCAACAGCAGCGGCACTGCGGCGGCAGCTACCATTTCCAATGGTGGTGGTTCCTGCCAAAAAATCACACATACTTCTTCACAATAAATAATAAACACACACACACAACCACCTCCTACGGTGGCTGGTGGCTGAAATGGGCAGCAGAACACAGTTGCAACCACCATCATGAGGTGGTGGCGATGGGTTTCTAGGTCCGAGTTTACACATACAACCTGTGGCAGCAACACATACATGAAACAACTCGAGATCAAGCCCCCAACAGCCGACTAGGAGGCTGTTATCATCGAAAAGTCGCACACATCGGCCCCATAGCCACCGACGTCGACAATGACGCTTCCGGCGTCTTACCCACAGTAAACAACGAAAGAGGGAGAAGAGGGTGGTTTGCAGAGGACTAACCGAGAGTTTCTGGTGGCTCACGACCCACCCACGACGAGTAACGGGTTTGTCTCTGGTTCTCGACGGTTCTCTAGCGGCCCCCGACATTTCCGGCAGCAAACGTCGCAAGGCGACCTTCATCGGCAGTGTAGCATTCGACGATCGGACCTGAGATGCAAGAGGCGGTCGATTAACACTTCGTCGATCGGTAAACGAGAGAGAAGCGGGAGAGGCGGCCGACGGCTAGAACATTTGTAGGATTAGGGTTTCATGTCTCCAAAATAATGGGAGGATCAATGTGACGGGTTCATCCCGTATCCATTTCAAACTTGTGCGCTATAATCCCATTATGGTCCCTCCCCATCAATTCTTTTCAAATTAGATCCAAAATTTATCCTTTTTGCCCCTGATTCCATAATTCCCATTCATAATAAGTCCCGATAATTACCAAACATACCCCCGCATCTCATATTCTTCTCAAATCAACTCTGTAATTTACTAAACAGCCCCCACTATCAAAATTCTTCACAAATTAGTCCGGGAATTATATTTATTAATTTATTTAAATAAACGGGGCGTTACAACTCTCCCCCACTTAAATTAGATTTCGTCCTCGAAATCATTCATTATCGTTCCTTTCACTTCAAACCACTCTAGTAACCTGATCACCATCCTAGGCACACCCTAGCTTCTCAGGGTAGCTATAACCAATCATCACAAAGCCCTAACATCTGCAGGCGAACTAATCCCTCGCAACAAGCTCTCATGTACTCTGTCTGACGTTTGCTATCTCTTGATGATCTGAATCCCTAACAGACCACTCATACTGAATCATTATAGTTGAACCCCGCAGTGGGTGACTGAGAATTACTCAGCAATCTCTTACGCTTATCATACATGAGATCCTCAAATACCATCACTGATGGAGACTCAAAACTGTCTGAATCCCTGATCTGCCTAAAAACACTGAACTGCCTGAAACTCTAACTACCTGAACACTGAACTGCCTGAACACTGAACTGCCCAAACGCTAAGCTGCCTGAAACACTAAACTGCCTGAACACTGAACTGCCCGAACGCTAAACTGCCTGAAACTATATGCTGCCACATGGCTGCTTCCCAACATCTACCGAGACCTACCTGGTCTCAATTTTCTGCCAATCATCTTGAAATATCGGGTTCCAACCCAACTGCAGAGCCAAAGGACTCCCTACTTAGTCGCCTCGCACGACTTCTGGACGAAATTCTTCTATGGATCTAGCTGCTACTACTTATCCCGACATTGTGGCCCTAACAGCCTTCTGCTCTAACTGATTCGTTCCATGCGTCGAATCCTGACGTCACCAAACCCAAAGCTAAACGCGATTGCTACATCACCAATTGTAGCCTTATGTCATAAATGACCTTAAGCAGTCCACTGCTTCATTGCTCTCATCTCTATAGTGGCGCTTCTACAATCTTATCACTGGCTTAACCAGGTCTCATCCGTCTGGGAAATTTCGAAATCCAATCCGTGGATTTCCATTTCCTCACTGCTACACCCAAACTGGTGGGTACTACTGTTCTTTCTGCATCCTAACAACGCACTCACGCTATCTACCAACCTAGTGAAGGCTGCAGCTACACCCATAGACTCACATCACTCTAGTACTATCTGCTAATCTTGTGAATGCTACGGCTACACCCGCAGACTTACAACACTCAAATACTGGATCAAACACGCGCTTGCCCCGCACTCAACTGAACTCGTGTCCTGAATGGAATCCCAAACCTGATTCCCTAAGGCTTACTAGTAACATCACGAGAACGCGATCTCCTTTTTGGCAAGCTTCTCCGAACTTCCATCTCACACTATCCTCAAACCATACAACCGCTTGGGCTATCTTCCTTCCCAATAAGGATGTGAAACTTATCCTAGTCTCAAAACTGTCTCGCTTCTGAATCCTAGGGCGATTCTCCCCCACTTTGATTCTGCTAATGCCCTACAGCACACAAAACTGGAAGAATTCACAATCCTTCTCACCACCCATGACGAATCTGCTAGAAACCACACTTACCATTGCTAGTGTTTCAACGCTAGCTAATCCAAAAGATCACACAACTCTAAAAATCCGAATAATTCTCCGGTAATAACCTGCTAGACCCAGGAAACTCCGAATCTCAATTGGAGACCATCGGAATCTCCCACTTTATCACAGTCTCTATCTTGGCCGGATTGACTAGAATATCCTTCCGATTGAAGAGGTACCCCAAGAAATTGCACCCCGCGCAACCAGAACTCACGATTAAAGAACCTTGCGAAAATTCTCTTCCTCCTCAAAGTCTCTAGCACCTCCCTCAGGTGTTTCTCGTGCTGCTCCTCAGTCTTGGAATAAACCAAGATGACGTTGTACTCTCCCAATCCCGCAATCTGGGGAAGTGGTCTATCACTATTCGCCAATGCTTCTCGATATGCAATTGGCATATGAAATCTCATAAAAATACAATTCAGACACAAACTGAGGACAACTCAGGGTTACACTTACTCAAACCTCTTGAACGAAAGGCTCCCTTGTGCAGTTTCCTGCAAGTGCTGCACCGAATCTGGTCCTGCTGGTCTCTCGAAAGCTAATTTGAAATATACGGTCCCCTCCCGAGACCCCTCACTATAAGCAACTGATTTGGTTCCCTCTTACCAATGTGCTCCAAGTCCATATCCCGCTCTCGAGCTATGGAAGTCATATCATTCAGGGTCTTGCACCCCGAGATACTCACAATCTCCCTGCTATCATTTTATAGTATGTTCTGATAACTTACCTTCTTCATTTCCTCATCAGTTGCATACTATGGTACCATATAAGCTCTTTCCCGAGACTTGGCAGTGATCTCTGCCACAGTCTCGGTCTTCTGGTGGAGATCTAACAACTCTTGCGCCAACTGCTGCGCCTCAATCGCCTGGGCACATACTGCTCAGAATCTGATCTGGAAGTCATCCCATGACATAGCATCAATCACGTCATCACTCAACTCACTACCAACCTTTTCCTATCAATCTCGTGCTCTATCCCTCAGGAGATAGGAAGTAAATCAGATCTTGTCTCCTTTCGAGACAATGTCTGGTACGAAAAGCATTGGTGACATCCGCCAACCATCTGCTACTAACAATGGGGTCCCTAACCCCCATGTTAATCTGAAGCCTCACAAACTCTGAATTCCCGAAACATCAACGTACGGGTCTCTATCATGACTGTTATCTGAGTGCAGAATGCACTCAGCCTCTCTTCACAAATCTCTATAATGCTCTCCCTGATCATTGAGGATCACAGGAGCCTGATCAATGATACTGCACGTAACCTCAGATGGAATGAACTCCCTCATCTGATCATCGAGCTGCCCAACTACCGAGTCCGAGCCTGATCCCTCGTCAACACCAGAACTACCATCTGGTCTACCACGTAGTGTCACTATACTCGGCAACATGCCATCACTAACATCACAATACTCATCCAATCTCGAGGGATCTCACACACTACAAGTTCCCTGGATTCATCTCAGCCTTCCTTGAATCGAGTACGGATCCTTTGCTTTCAGTAGTACGGGCCCATACTACCTTCCACATCTATCCGTACTTTCCTCAAGTACTGCCTCGACTCCACCAAGTCACTTCTACTATTGTTGATCTCTGCTACTCTCATCCTAGGCTTGCCCTAGGGAAATCTCTGACTCCACCAACTCACTCCCCGCCATCAGCTGCATAAGAAGTTCCTGCTTTCTTCCCCTAACTAGCTCGCGAACACTATTACATATTACTCAGACTAGATAATTCTTCGAATGAGAGACCCTACCCTATAACGGTTGGACTCAGACAAGAGCTACGAAATAGGGCTAGACCTAACCTTCTGAAATTATTTAGTCCTTGCAATATGTAACTTATCATATTCATTTACTAATTAGTGAAAGACAACTAGAACTCCTAGGAGCACAAAGCAAGCAGCATTCGGGCGTTGAGTACACATACTAAAGCATATACTACTCTGGCTATCATACTGGCTACTCTGTACTAGCATGCATCTCTCAATAAGCTGCTACACATATAACAAGCACATAAGGCATCCTCCCTAGATCCTTAGCCCTAACTAGCATGCAATTCTCATAACGCTGATACACATATAATAGGCACATAAGGCATCCTTCCTAGATCCTTAGCCCTATTCTAGCATGTTGTTCTACTGAGACTGAAGCTGAAACTAAAACCGAAACTGAAGCTGAAACTCATACTGACAATTATAACATAAACTTGTATGGGTAATTTGGGAGTACTTACTTGAGCTCGGCTGATTGCATGCACCACACCCTTTTTCTATTTTCAAAGTTCTTCTCTTTCTAAAAATTCTTTTTGCTTTGCTAAAACTCTTTTCTTTTTAAGTTTCTTTTTGCTTTTCTAAAACTCTTTTCTTTTGAAAACTTTATACCACTTCCTTAGTTTGAGTTCAGGCACACTCGGGAGTGCGCCCGAATCCCTCAAACCAAGGCTCTGATACCAACTTGAAACATCCCAAAAATACAGTCTGAAAATTTCGTTTTAAAATAGTAATAAAACCATATTCATCAATCGTCATATAAGAATCATAAAGAATGTATCTCAAAATATCTTAACAACTGTCTAATATATCAGAGTATAAACTGTTGGATAAGGTGTCTAAGTCCATAACTTATTTGGTATATACTTGACCCGACCCGGCATGGTCCATTTGGGTTGCATTTCATCCAAACTATTTATGGATAATTTTATGAGAGTTATACACATATGTTTATTAATATATTATAAGTTATAATATATTAATCTGAAGTCATGTTATTTAATTAGTCTTAGTGTTAAATTACTTATGAATTAATTTAGAGATTAAAAGGAAGACTAATTAGATTGTGGGCTATTGGTTTTATATAGTGTGGGCTAACACTCATTTGTTAATGGGCTAGGCTTGTATGGAAGTCCATGGATGATCCATGGAGCTTTTAACCCATGGATCCTTGGAAAAGGAAAGGTCATGGGTTATTAGGGTTTCACCCTAATCATGTACACTATATAAGCATGCTTATGTTGCATGAAATAGCAACTAGTGGCACTAGTTGTGTGAGACTTTGTGTGTGGCCGATTTTATAGTGTGTATACACTCTCTCAAAGTTTTCCAAGAGTTTGTGGTGATTTGTGATTCCATTTGAGGCATTCACACTATTGGTGCTTGGCCCTCAAACTCCTTAGGAATCAAACTCATCATCAAAAGGTATGTAATCTCATCTAATTCTTTTATGTTTAAAAGTACCCCATGCCATGTTAGATAGGTTATGAACCTTGGAAAATTATTATTTTTGCATGTATTTAGACAAACATAGATCCAAGGTTTATTAGGGTTGCATGCACACTTAGGAAGTGTTAGATTGCTTAAAACCCAACAGTGGTATCAGAGCCTAGGCTTGCTTGTTTGATACTTGATGCAAAATAGTGAATATAGTTGAAATTTTTGCTGTCTGCATGATGGACTCGCCGAGTCCATGGGGGGACTCGCCGAGTCCAAGGCAAAATTCATCCTACTCACCGAGTAGGTTCGTGCACTCGGCGAGTAGAATGATCAGTATGCAGAATTTCGACTTTTGCTGCTGGAAATGGACTAGAAACATTACCCTAAACTGTTTTGGTGTTTTAAAAATTGTTTTAGTTGGTGTAATGGTTGTTCTAATCATTTTACAATAGCATATATCAAAATTTCATGCTTTGTATGTGTTCATTGACAACGATGGCATAACTCTACTCCTATTGTGCATTCTTGGCGTCTATGACCCTTCCATCCGCATCTGCCGCACTTAGACTTGCTGTGCACGCCAGCCCGTGCTCCCTTCTTCCTCGTGCAACCATCTCGACCTTGCGGGCCCCTGACACCAACTATGACAGTGTCCATCTACCCATCCTACCGAACTAGACCGGAAGACCGCTTCCTCTTCCTTAGCTGACCATCTGATCCAATCTCCCGCTCGCAGGTCATAGTGACCATTTCACCCATTGCCTGGATAGCTGAGGTCTGCCTTTCAATCCCGACGACCACTCTATCGGTGATACGCCCAATGGTGTTTGGTAACTCTTCCTGGAGAGCCTGCGAAACCTCTACAGCAATCCAATCTTGTAAATGACCCTCCTGAAAACATGATGCACCATTCACTTTTGACCCCAATCTACAAAAGCTAGTGGTAGGATCCTCCTTCCAGAAGGATCCCAGAGACCCACAAGCTTCAGGCTCCGGATGAGCCCCCACCTGCTCTGCTACAATCTCGGCCCGGAAGGCCCCGAGGCGGCTATCCAAAAGCTCCACAATAGCCTCCTTAACCGAATCGAAAATCATAGGAGTCCGATCAATGATGTTGCGCATAATTTCTGCTGAAATAAACTTTCTCATCCAATCATCAATCTGTCCGACTCCAGAGTCAGAGCCAGATCCCTTTCCGGCACCTGAACTGCCCACTGGTATCTCTCGCAACGTCACCATGCTGAAAATATAACGCAACCACTATCAGAATACTGATCACTGCTGCGAGACCAAACACACGCACTACCAGGTTCCCGGTCTTGACTCGGCCCTTCCCGAATCGAGTACGGATCCTCTGCTTTCAGTAGTACGGGCCCATACTACCTTCCACATCTATCCGTACTTTCCTCAGGAACTGCCTCGACTCCACCAGGTCCCTTTTCTACTACTACTGCTCCCAGCACTACCTCATCCTAGGCTTACCCTAGGGAAACCTCTAACTCAGCTCAAACCAGTCCTCAGCTGTTGAAGGTCTCCTTGTGATGCCAATTAGCCATTACCTGGATACCATCACATGTGACGAGGCTCAGATAATCCTTTGAGTAAGAGACTCGTCCCTACAACGGTTGGACTCAAACGAGAGCTGCGCAATAGGGCCAAATCCAGCACTCTGAGATTATTCAACCCTGATCACATGTGACGTGGCGTATCCACTTAATGGCTAATTCCCATCACTCAAAATCCCACAATGCACAAAGCAAGCAGCATTCAGACAAGGGAAAAATCTAACCACAACATACTCAAGCAATCATACACACATAGCAAAAATCTGAACTAGCATGCAACACAAACTCATAACTCAGGCATAACCTAAACAGGCTATCCTACTACTGTCTAATCAGCACTACTATGCAGCTCAAAAGCACAAATAACAAGCACATAAGGCATCATCCCTAGATCCTTAGTCTTATTCTAGCATGCTGTTCTACCAACTGATAATCATAACATAAACTTGTATGGGTATTTTGGGGTACTTACTTGAGCTCGGCTGATTGCATGCACCACACCTCTTTTCTCTTTTCAAAGTTCTTTCTTTCTGAATTCTTTTTGCTTTTCTAAAACCGTTTTCTTTCTCAAAAACTCTCTTTTTACAAAACTGTCTTTTCATTTGAAAACTTTTATACCAATTCCTCAGTTTGAGTTCAGACACACCCGAGAGCATGTCCGAATCCCTCAAACCAAGGCTCTGATACCAACTTGTAACGTCCCAAAATTCAAGACTAAAAATTTATTTTAATAAAATATTACTTAAAGTAAAATCATCATTTTAAAACATAAACAGAGTATTAGTTTTCAAAACACATGCTCATTATCAGAGTAAAACATTCCCAGGCTGACTAATCTATGGTGTGTGCCATGCGATCATCCCGAGCTCCATCATCCGCTACCGGAAGCACCTGTAACCAAAACTGAAAACCGTAAGCACGAAGCTTAGTGAGTTCCCCACCCTACCACATACCATGCAAACATACAACAAACATACTGCCAGGCTATTCTGGGGTGCCTGACTACCCTGTACGGCCATTCTAGGGTGCCGACTACCCTTGCGGCCATTCTAGGGTGCCGACTTCCCGTGTCAAGCCATTCTGGGGTGCTGACTACCCGTGTCAAGCCATTCTGGGGTGTTGACTACCCGTCGGTCCTGACAACCGATCCTCGGGGACTGTTTCACCCCATACTGCTACTTACGCATATATCATACATAACATATTATCATACATATCTGGGGTGTCTGACCTACCCTTCGGTCCTAACAACCAAACTCTACTACTATCACATACGCATATCATAACGTAACAGATTATCAGACATATCTGGGGTGTCTGAACTACCCTTCGGTCCTAACAACCGAACTTGGGGACTGGTCCCCTCCTACTACCTCTATCGCATATAACATAACAGGCCAGCATGCAAACATATCATCACACACTGTCAGACGTTTCTGGGGTGTCTGACTACCCTCCGGTCCTAACAACCGAAGTCTACTGATGAGCCAGGGAGCCCCGTCCATGCTCCTACTGATAGTGAGATACGGGCTCAGCCCGCGCTCACTCTTTCCCTAACTTGGGCCTCGCCCCTGATCTGCTGCTAATGAGATGTGGAACACCATCCACACTCTGTTGTTGGTGAGGTACGGGACCTCGCCCACACTCACCACCCTACCAGGCACATACAAGTATCACACAGACAACAAGTATAAACTATCACATAAACCATTCCTTGGGCACCCGCCCGCTAACATTGGACCTCGTCCTGAACAACATACTAGCATACGATGCCTAGGGCTAACCCCCGGGTCTTCTACTCATGTCTACATGGGCCGGCATTGTGGCCGTAGACCCATTCACACAAAGGGAAACTCACCTGATACTGTTGAACTGCTGCTGCTAATCCCTTTGACTGCTACCTGACCACTGACTCCGAACTGCTGCTCCACTAGCTCCCCGAGCTACCAATATCAGCATAACACTTAGTCTAACTGACCTTCAAAGGTCAACTAAGTCAACTCTTGCCAAAGTCAAAGTCCTGGTCAAAGTCAACCTCCTAGGTCAACCCTACTCGCCGAGTCACCCTATTGACTCACCGAGTTCATATGTTCAGAGTCCTTTTATTCGCGACTCGACTCGCCGAGCCAGTCCATGACTCGCCGAGTCTACCGATTACCGAGTCCTGACCTGTCCAACTCACCGAGTCTCCATTCGACTCACTGATTCGAGTCTCAACTCGAAGGGTTTGGGGTTTGGCGACCTGACTCGCCAAGTCCAAGAACAGACTCGCCGAGTCCAAGACAATCTTCATCCAACTCGCCGAGTTGTTCTTTCAACTCGCCGAGTTCATGCCCAACTTCATCCGACTCGACGAGCTGTTCATCCCACTCGTCGAGTTCCTCCTCATCTTCAAGCTACTCGCCGAGTCCACTCAAAGGACTCGCCGAGTCCATCCGATCCTCCATACATGCAGAGGACTTTTGAGTCATGCAGGGACTTAAATTTGTAGATCTACCCTTCCCAAGCCTATTCCTCACGTAAAGTTGCAAACTTTACGTGTAGAGAAGGAGATCTAAGCAAAATACACCATAAACTAGGGTTTAAGGCCAAAGGGCTTCAACATTGACTCAAGGGCTGATACTTTATGCTTCTCTAGTCCATAACACACTCGGATCTGAAGTAGCAACTCCAGATCCGGCTTCTAACTCGAATGGGTGACAAACCATGGCTTAAAAGCCCCAAATCTCACAACCATGGAAGATCTAAAGGAGAGAGACGACTTATTACCTTCAATATCTCAGAAGGGCTCCACAAACTCCAGATTTGAAGCCAATCCTTGAAGCTTCATTGATTCCCCTCTTTCTTCTTCCTTCAATTCACCCAAAAATGGCTTGGAAGCTTGAATGCACAACAATGGAGGCTTAGGGTTCGCTTTCTGAATGAGGGAGGCTCTAAGGAACCCTAATGGAGAGAATAAGGAGCTTAAATAGCGCCCAAAGTCCCGGATTTAGGGTTTTCCTCGCACAGACCAGACTCGCCGAGTCCACTTGGACGACTCGCCGAGTTGGTCACTTACACCTCGACCCGGATCCCGCTCGGACTCGCCGAGTTCCTCCTTGGACTCGCCGAGTCGCCCCTAAAAACTAGGGTTTTCTTTCCTTTCTTGGCATTCAAAACTTTCGATGTTACATGATTTTTGGACTTTTGGTTTATTCTAAACTTCTTGTTAAAGTTTGTACAAAAACAAATTTTTATAGTTTCTTCATTAACACCTCCTTTTCAGAACATCTTCATATATACGATGTCTATAAGACCTTCCTTGTTGAAATCTATTCAACCTTCATCTTCTTCATTTCCCTTCAACAACAACACCAACAACAAATTACAAATGATATGCTCAAAATTGTGTGGATCATAATAAAAAAATCATATTAAACTCAAGAACATAAACCAAGATATATATAAGAAAGACTCAACCGATGAACAAAAGAGCGATGATGCCTTATTTATACACACGACAATCGTGAGTTACAAATGAACTTAATAATCACGGGAGATCAAAAGTTGTCATTAAACGACCAAATACACCCGTAACTGCAACCAATATAAGAGTCTCTCACAACTGATACAGCATTAGAAAAAGAAGGCATTCAATAAGTAATTATTCCCAAATAGAGCTCAATTAGCCAACCCATGTGACATTGAATATATCTCATTGTTACAATTCAACAAAAGTCATCTTAAGTTATATAGAATATAGATTTTATTCTTCGTTTAAAAAAATCTCCTTGTTTAATAATAATAGTTGCTTCATAATTAACAACATTATTTGCATGTGGGTGCTGCTTCATTTATACTACTCCGATACTTTATCAATTTTGCAATGGTAGAGCTTCCTTGCTACAATGAACCGTGACAGCTGCATGTTGACCACCAAATTAAATTAATACATTTTATAAAAGAAAAAGACCATAATACCCCCATGACACTGAAATCAAAAAAATAAATAATTTTTGACATTAATATAATTATATAAAAAAATTTATATATTATGTATAATGGAATCTATTCCTCTCAGCACAAGAATTCCAACGAAACCAAATCTCGAATTCCATTTCATGTTGTATTCTGGTTAGCTGCCAAACCAAATATATGGATGAATAGTTACTATCAAATCTCGATCTCGTACTGGTACCGTATATGAATCAAATTTAAACATATAGAACAGTACTTGGTACTGCAAAATAAGGAAAATCAGGATTCAGTGTCGTCGCTAGCATTGAAATTTTTTATTTAATCCCGGTAATGTTAGTTCCGTTGGGTACTCGATATCATTTTTTCGCCTATTTCAGTATTCAGGATTCTCAGGTTGGTACTTATAGAAAAATGTAAACGAGGAACCTAAAGTGTAATTTACTCTTTTATAAATCACAATTTTAAATAATATAACCATCCAAAATTAAAGTAATGACTAAACTATAAAGTTCTAATCTAAAACAAAACAAGTAAAGATTTTCTTAATTAAGTGTTATTATTGAATATTTAATTCAAGATTTGATTGAGATTATCATATCATCATACCCCCATTTCACCATCTCAAATTTCCCCCTCTTTGCACACCGCTAAATAAATGCAGAAACTACTTGAACAGTTACTTTGTAACGATAGTTAGGAAGAATCAAAATAAGGAACACATAATCATTTTGCTCGAATAGTTTCTGGATTTTTATTTACTTTTTTTAGTTTAAATTGAAGGTCATGTTTGAAGTGAATAAGATAAAGATGAACATGAATAAGATGAAGACAAGGGGCAATATAATCATTTTGCTCGAATAGTTTCTGGATTTTTATTTACTTTTTTTAGTTTAAATTGAAGGTCATGTTTAAAGTGAATAAGATAAAGATGAACATGAATAAGATGAAGACAAGGGGCAATATAATCATTTTGCTGAAACTTAACACTTTTAACACCGTTTAAGCATAAAACTAAAGGTTGTTTGATAGTTGTTGACTGAGTCATATATGACTGGGTATGAAGCTCTGACTGAACTTGCATCTAGCTGAAACCATGTTGTTTGATTACAACTCTGACTAGATGTGGTTAACTCTATAAATGACCATTTTACCCATATATTATGTTTACCAAAACCAAACTAGAGCTTAGTGTGATCTGCATATTTTATCATTTTACTACATTATCTTGAAAGAGCACTTTCAAGACTAAACCAATATGAAATAAATAAACTAAAATCATTCGCACGAAAACAATATGAAAAAAGCATATTTAACAATCCATACTATAACATTTTGCAGAATTAGCAGCCAAAGAACCAGAAAATTCAACTGTTTCATACTTATTTGACTTTAGCATACATAGATATCATCATATGATTGATAATGTTAACAAACGACACAATATAATTTACATAATTGCATATGGTTCACAAAAATTCTCTTGACAACAACACTTGATAACAATGCTAATGGTTTACACATTCATAGGAACATGAAGGACATTCATTTGTTTAAAAAGCTTAATCGAACAAGAATAATGTTTAATTTTTGTAACAACTTTTAACAATTGGCTTAATTAAACAACTAAGAGCAATGGTTTTCTCTGTGTCATTTCATCCAAAAGATTTAACCAAACAAGTCAAAATGAAGTAAAGCATAACAATTAAATATATAAGTTTAGGCCAAAAGGAATGAATGGTTATTAATCACACATCACTTCTATGTCCTTTGGTGTCGCCATGATTACACATCACTTATGTGGGTGGAGAATCAACATCAAAGGCAAATTAAGAATCTAGACTTTCTCAAACAAAGATTCATTAAATGAAGCCCGATTTTGAAACAATCGATAACCACACAAAATCCATGTTGAATATTGAATATCGAAGATGGAATCAAGAAGAATAGAAAGAAGATGGACATGTTGTTGTTTATTAGGAAAATGAGGAATATGGTGACAATGTATTCTGTCAACCATAGCATACACATAGACGTTGGCGTCAATCGAAGGAGGGAGGAGCGACACATATGGAGGTGGGAGGCGCATATGTCGAAGGTGGGCAAAGAAGGAACGCGTGGTAAGTAGGAGGAGAAAAGAAAATTAGGGCAAATAAAGTTCCAGTCTCAGTCAACATTAATATTTTACTGGTTCGAGTAAGCCAATTTTGTGGATCGAGTCAAAGGTACCGACCCAATCAGATAGAAATCAAACATCTTGACCGGACCGAGTTAGACAAAAACGTCGGACCTGATTAACACCAAATAAAACAGAGCCTAAATATGTTTTATAAAAATTATCTAGGGATCATCTTTGCAATAAATTAAACTTTCGGCCTAAATCTAAAGTTGTTGGAAAACTATAGTGATGAAATTCATTATTCCTTTTTATTTTATTCGTAGCAGTTCATGTTTAGAAGGCAAGATAAGGGTGGGCCCAAGTCTCCTACTTGGCTACTCATAACATTAAATGAAAATGAAAATGAAAATTAATTAATATAAAACAATTAAGAAAGAAAAAAAGGAAAGAAATACGACTCACTCGATAACTTCATCCTTGCCGTGTAAAGTGTGAACTCCGGAAACAAGCAGCTCCGCCGCTGATCTCCGCCACGAATACAGGCCGTCAAACTTAAATCCCCACCCTCACATCTAAATTAAACTTCATCGATATGAGATAGTATAACTCAAATCAAATTTTCCTCAAAAATCGATATCCTGATTTTGTATTTTTTTTTCTCCGATCAATTGAGGATTCCGATAAATCGATGATGGGATCCGAGAATCAGGGCTTCGAAGAAGCCCAACTCTATGCATCTCGCGAAGAAATGGAGTCTCTTGTTCTTGACGACGACGATAATAATAATAATAATAATAACGATAACATTTCGTCATCCAGATCCAACGGCGGTGCTAATGGAGATGGTAGTCAACATCACCATCCTCTCTCTTCATCCTTGCCGTTTGCGGAAATACCGACCACCTACGATGATGATCCTTTGTTATCTTCGCCGTCCGCCCACAAAAGCCCTAACGCGTTCAATTCGTTCCTTGAACCCCCTTCTTATGCGGATGCGGTATTCAGATCGTTCGACGGTGACCACGGCAAGCAAATTAATGGTCACGGTGTTGTGTCCACGTCTTCTCCGTCTTCCAGTTCCGATTACTTGAAGATTTCCGTTACGGATCCGCAGAAGGATCAAGATCTAAAAAATTCCCTTGTTCCTGGCGGAAACACCTTTGTGACCTACTTGATTACCACGTGGACAAATCTACCGGAGTTTAACGGAACTGAGTTTAGCGTCCGGCGACGGTTTAAAGACGTTGTGACGTTATCAGACCGGTTATCGGATTCATACCGAGGGTTTTTTATCCCGCTGAGGCCCGATAAAAGTGTTGTTGAGAGCCAAGTTATGCAAAAGCAAGAGTTTGTTGAGCAGAGGAGAATGGCTTTGGAGAAATACTTGAGAAAGCTAGCGGCGCATCCGGTGATAAGGAGAAGTGAGGAGTTGAGATTGTTTCTTCAGGTGCAAGGAAAGCTGCCATTGATGAAGACAACGGATGTAGCGTCAAGGATGCTTGACGGGGCAGTGAAGCTGCCCAAGCAATTGTTTGGGGAGTCCATTGTGTCTGCAGCTGTTGATCCCAACGAGGTCTCACAGCCGGCGAAAGGAGGGAGGGATTTGTTGAGGATTTTCAAGGAGTTGAGGCAGTCGGTTACAAATGACTGGGGTGAAACGAAGCCACCGGTGGTTGAAGAGGATAAGGAGTTTTTGGAGAAGAAGAAGAAACTGCAGGACTTCGAGCTGGAGTTGAGTAACGTATCTCAGCAGGTCTGTTGTTTCTCCTTGTAATTTGATGTAGAAAACAGATTTCATCATATTCTTGTTTCGTCTTGTGGAACTCCAGGCCGAGTCTCTTGTTAAAGCTCAACAAGACATTGGAGAGACCCTGGGGCAATTAGGGCTGGCATTTGTGAAACTCACCAAATTTGAATCCGAGGAAGCCATGTTCAACTCCCAAAAAGTGAGAGCTGCAGATATGAAAAACGTAGCTACATCTGCTGTTAAAGCCAGCAGATTATATCGGGAGTTGAATGCACAAACTGTCAAACATTTGGTATCTCCTACATTTTCCTTAATATTTTAGAAACAACATCTGCTTCTTTAATCTTTCAGCTATGTTCAAATTTGGCCTCTGTTGTTTTTTGCAGGATAAGCTTCATGAATATCTTGGAGTAATGTTAGCTGTGAACAATGCATATGCAGATCGATCAAATGCTTTGTTGACAGTTCAGACTCTTCTTTCAGAGCTTTCAAATTTAAATTCCAGGATTGAGAAGCTTGAAGCAGCTGCTTCCAAGATATTTGGTGGTGACAGGTCTAGAGTTAGAAAAATTGAGGAGCTGAAAGAAACCATGAGGGTTACTGATGAAGCTAAAAATTGTGCAATTAGAGAATATGAACGGATAAAGGTATTTCATTAATCATAATTACTAACAACACAATTACCAAAATTGAAATTTCTTATCAATTGTGTTTTACAGGAGAATAATAAGAATGAGCTTCACAGACTTGACAAAGAAAGACATGATGACTTCTTTGGCATGTTGAAAGGATTTGTTGCTAACCAGGTATCCTTTTTCTAACTTATCTAATACCTTAAGCCAAGTTTTTTTTTTGGCTTAACGCATTAAGTCATTATGTTCATATCAAGTCAATCAGAAAGAATATTGTTTTTTTTTTTTTTTTGGGTTATAAAGTACAAATTATTGATGATAACAGGCAGGGTATGCAGAGAAGATGGCTAGTGTGTGGGAAACGGTTGCAAATGAAACAAGTGGATATGCAAAGACTTTTTAGGTGAAAAGGGTTTTGTGAAACAATGTTGTGTTTTTTTTATAAAATATTTTTTTCTACTTTTTATGTACACTCCTAGGACTTGAGACCATTTATCTACAAACAATTTTACAAAAATGTGTCCCTTTTTCGTCACACTCATTATTATTTGACCCTTAGCAGACCATTGTTGTGATGTATGTGCATTTGATTAAGTATTTTGTATTCGGTTTTCAACTTTGGGTGCCTGTATTTTATTTATGATAAGATAAGATGAATCAATTTTTAGCTCATGGTAGGAGATGCTGTTATTGCAAATTTGCGATAAACGAGTACGTTAATCAAAGTTTACCAATCAGGAGGAAACCACAGAGAAAAATAAGCGAATGTTGTAAACATTATTATTACATTATGTTTCATTGTAATAACATTATGCATTTATTATACGATTTTATTTATTAAGAGTATGTAAATATAAATGGAACAAGAGTTTTGATTTAAGTTACTTTGATATTCTAATATTCAGTTGTTGTATACATACGTGTAACGTGTCTCTACCAAAATACTAATAAATGCAATGTAATTAGAAACACATGCGGTAATCTTTTGGCTACGGGCTACAGCCTACAAAGGCAGTGTAAAATGTGGGCTCCGACCCTCATAAATGAGTTATGCTCATTCTCTAGAATGGTTATTATCTTTTTACACATGAAGTATTCTGGTGAAGCTTCTCTCAAGAAAAATTTTATTTGGTTCATATATGTAAACATATTATAAAACAACTTAAACTGTTACCATTTATAGAATACATCAATTCAGGTCTAATTACTTAATTGTGTATATAGAATTAAAGTTGTAAGAAAATAAAATAAAACGGATCCAAAGACGAGATGGGTTGGGGACACACATCTCTTTACGTTGGTTTGTTCATATATTTTTATACTAGTTGTGAAACCTGTATATTATACGGGTTAATTAAAAAATAATGTTAAACCGGAGCGATTAGATGAAAAGTTTATTTTGAATTTGAAATATGAAATAAGTGAAAATTATGAAGAAAAAGAACGTGTAAAAAATAAATTAATTAAAATTATGTGTTAAATTGTTAGACCCGTGTACTAAACGAGTTATTATAATAAAATGTTAAATACAAATGTTTAAAGTGTAAATTTATTTGAAATTGAAATTGAAATTTCAAATTTGAAATTAATAGTTATTATAGTAGGTTAATTTTATGGAAACTAAATTAATGATATAGTGGAAATGAATAATGAAGTAATTGACAAGTGAAAATAAATATATTTCAAAATTATGACAAAATGACATGTGTCCAAATAAATGAGAGAATGACAAGTGACAATAACATTTTTATTTATTAGGATAGATTCTTTATTTACGTTCATGAATTATTTCCAAATCTTTTTGATGTTCATTTGTACAAAGCTTTTATTTACGTATGATTGTTCATTTGGATGTTTATATTCATTTATACGTGTTAAAGTTTGCCCACTTATGTTAGTATTTGTTGTCTGTGTCCAGTTCTATTCATTTATATTTGTATACATTATAAACAAAATCCAACGATCATGAAAACAACAATCTTTTAAACTAACCTAAAAATAATAATAAAATTTGTACCTTAATGTGTTTGTGGCTGGTCATTTGTTTGGTTAAACTTAAATAAACCAACATACACAAGTCTTTGTTTGAGATTATTCGGTTCGTTTACATTCCTATTTACAACGAGTTAAATTGCTTTTTTAATCATATTATTTTTCTACTAATAATATCTAATAACTAATTACAAAATTTAAAAAGGTCTAATAACCTAAAACAAAAAAATTATAAAATAATCAGCTTTGAATATTTATCATTAAATAAATACATATTTTACAGAATAATTTTCTATTGCAAAATTGCTTTTATCAATTGAAAATATTTTTTTTTCTCAAAATGACATTGAAGAGTCACGATATTTTTAATGATTTTACAATAAAACCATAGATCAAGTATTTTGTAAAAGAAATATATATTTCACAAAGTAAAATGATCAATGTTTAAAAGATGATCACTATTACATTTACTGTCTTTAGTCATAAAAGTGATCAACCCTTAAAAACCCGTTATATCAACCTCACTCGTCAAAGGTGTTATTTGAAAATTTTGAATTTAGAGATAAATGATTCCAACCTTTTAAAAGTGAGAAAAATATGAGTTTTTAAATTACACAAACGGTCCCTATTGTTTTTGGGATAGACATGTGTTTAGTCCCTAATTTTGCTTTTAAAACTCGGATAACCCCTATAGTTTGGTTTTATTTTGCGTTTAGTCGATACAGAATTGACAAATTTATATTGTATTTTTTCTATTTCTATTTTGATTTAATTATTTCTTATAATATTTTATAATATCAATCAACCAACTTGGTCCCACCTAGACCTCGCAATAGAGCGAGTAATATCAGTCATCAAAACATGTAAGAATTATATGGGTTTGGAGTAGGCATGTAAATCGGTCTGGAACCGAACCGGAACCAAAACAACCAAAAACCGAATAAACCATAAACTAAGAACCGAAAATTGAACCACATACCACTATTCAGTTCCAACTGGTTCGATTTCGATTCTACTAAGAAATGTGCTATCTAAGAAGGTGTTCGGAACCGAAAATGAAAGAACTAAAAACCGAATAAGCCATAAACTAAGAACCAAACCTGGACCAAATACCACTACTCGGTTCCAATGTTTTCTGGCTCCGGTTCGGTTTTTCAATTAAAAAGTTCATCCCTAGTTTGGAGCGTAATTTTTTATTCGTTTACCCGTCAACGACCCATACCCGCTAACCCTTTTATTAAAAGGTGGGGTATGGGTAATCATCGATCTGATCCGTTTATAACACGTCCCGTATAAAGTTTAAATTATATTTTTATATTGTATATTTGTTACGCCTCGATATTCAACACAAAATTTTTCATTTTTTTTTAAATATATATAAAACACAAATCCAAAAGCTCATCTTTATTAAAAGATCATTGTCATACATTTATTAAATATAAAAGAGAGCTTTAGCGGAAGTCTAAAACATTATAAATTTCATCGATGTAAGTACAGCCACGCTGGAGCCTTTCCACGGTTAGAAGAACAACCTGAAAAATAGTTATTCAACAACTGTAAGCCGATGCTTAGTGAGTTTCTCAAGATACCATATATCACAATACATATACATGCATACAAACCATGGCTCACGACTTTTGGCCGATCAACCAATAATATGTGTATCTAGACTTACGTACTTGCCATTTCGTCGTCAACACACGGGTCTATAGGCTCCCGACCTGTCGCCGTTCCGACATCAACCCCTAACTTAACCGTAATAATTTAAATATTTAAACACATAGAGATTACGCTTGTATAGTAACAATAAGCACACATAAACTATACTTTTGGCTCCACTCAATAACTTAAGTATAATAACATAAAGTACACGAAGACTATACTTTTACCCTATTAGCTCTCTATCCTAACATACATGTATATATATTGTAATAGATAGTATAGTGAGATAACTCACCTGATTACAATAAGAACAACAAACGTTTATCACCCAATTGAGGTATAGCTTGGAAAGTTGTGATCGTAACGCACAAGAAAGTCATATTATCTCCTTTTTACCATTTAGACTTTAAAGGTGAAAAGAATGAATGAAAATTAAAGGACAATGTTTTTATTTATACCCGATGCAAATCTTTTAAAATCAAACACGTAGCATCATTTTTTGACACGTATGTACGAATCATATTATTCCTTTAGATGACGTATTGTTCCATTTGATTCTAATCTACTTCGTATGCTTACTCACCATGGGTGGATTTGTAGTGGTGCACGGGGTTGCACGTGTAATTACTAGATTTTTCAATATTAGTGTAAAAAAATTGTTTTTTATTAGTGTGCACCTAGAAAACAACTATATTATTATTGGAATTTAAAATTTAAACGAAAGGTTTGGTAGTTGAGTTGGTCTGATGTGCATCTTAAGGTTCTCGTTTGTAATGGGTCTTGATTTCAACTCCTGCTCTTAACAATTTTCTTTTTTATTTTTACCTTACTTTTCCTTTTAATTTACCTTTTGTTACTAGGCCCCCAAAAATATCTAGCCATCAAAATCATAGTATAATCTTCCTTCCACATTACACACATTCAGGGGATGATTCCTTACCACCATGAGAATGAAATTTTATGGAGATTAGATAACATTTTATTTCAATTTTTAAAAATGATTGAAAACTTTCTTATCACCATGAGAATGAAATTTTGGTAATAATGCTTTCAAAAATTTATACAACCACAACAACATGGAAACAAACTCTGAGGAGACCAAGAATATGCCCATGAAATGACGAATTTGTCTTTAATGAAGTTTTTCTACACTAGTTTGTTATATTTAATTCACTCTTAATTTTTTTATGTTATTATATTCAATTGAAATTTTTTTTGTGCACCTACTACTACATATTTCTACGTTCGTCCCTGTTACTCACTAACAAAAACTACATGGTGTATAGTTTAATTAATTATAGTTGTACCAAGAATTTGTAATTGACTAACACGTATCAAAGTGGTGTACTTGCTTTTATGAATCACTAGGCCGTGCGTTGCGTGAGATATAAAAAAAATATTTTATATTAAAAATAACTAAATCATTGTTATTAACAATTAAATAATAATTTCATAAAAAATATAAAAAAATGATTTTTAGTATTGGTATTATATTGAACTATATTATAAGAGATAAAGTTGCAACTTGAAGTTGCTTTGCAAATATACAGTTATACGATTAAAATAGAAAAAAAAATTAATTTTTAAAAATAAATAAATCGTTATTGTTATCTATTAAATAATAATTTCATATTAAATTAAAACGTTTATATTAAATATCATCATTATGTAGAAAATACGATAATAAATACATCTTTTTATCCATCTTAAATTTTATCATTCTGTACAACATATGATAACAAAGACAACTTTTTATCTTAAATAGTAAAAAAAAATGTTTTGTATCATAAATATTACAATAATTATGTAGAATATATGATAATAGTGACGTCTTTTATAAGGTTAAAATTTTAAATTGTATTACATACAGGGTTGTAAAACTTGGCTAACACAACCAAATACTCGGTATGTTACTTAAACTCGGCCTCCAATGGAAGCGAGTTTGCCTAACTCAGCCAGAAGACACTCGGATCATTATTAAACTCGATCAAAATCTAAAAGATACGGTTCAAAATCATTTTCAAAATTCTGAAATTTAATTGGTCACTTGTTGATAAAGATAATCTCACCAAAGAATACACTCAACGTCCTACAAAGTTAGATGCAATGAAGATCTCATGGCTTAGTCCCTTTAAAATATTTCACAACATTTCCTATTTATAGAGGAGAATACATTCTCTTGGTTACTCTCACGATCAATGTGGGATGAAGACATTTTAATTAAAATCATTTCTTTATTTGCCAATAATTCCATTTTTTAAATAAAATATTAAATAACAAAAATAATACGTTATCCAAAAAATTTATTGTTCAATAGTTTCATTTTTCAGTAATCACGGAAGTTGCTATAAAAAATTAAGTTTTTATTGAACAACTTTTTGTTAAATCATAAAATCATAAATTCGGTTAGGTACTTAATATAGAAAGTTTGTTTATATGTATTTTCATGATACAAAATGTCATTATAAAATGAATTCATTTAGAAAATATAATTGAGTATATATTTCGTGCTTTTGAAGCAAAGTGATTTTTCAAACAATTATAATTTTATGTTTAGGTTGATTTTTTTTTATATTTATATAACATTATGTAACTTATAATATTCTTATAACAATCTGAATAATCATGAAAGTTTCAAATGTATGTTGTGAAAGGAAAATGCTTCATTTATTGGTCCAAATTGATCAAACTCGGACCGATTCAACTTAATATACCAAACTAAATAACGTTTTATCTATTGAAACCCGGTTTGTATATATTTTGTGTTTTTGAATCAAATTTATTTTTCAAACAATTATAATTTTATGTTTAGGTAACTTATTTATAATATTATTAGAAACAATTTGAAAAATCATGGGAGTTTCAAATATATGTGCTGAAAGGAAAATGCTTCCTTTATCGGTCTAAATTGATCAAACTTAGACCGATTCAACTCAATATACCAAAGTACATAACGGTTTTTCAACTGAAACTTTGTTTGAACCTAAAAAAATCTTGTTCAAAACCATTTTCGGGATTCTAAAACTTAAATGGGCAGTTGTCAATAAAGACGATTTCATCAAAAAATACTCTCAACATCCTAAAAAGGTAGGCATAAGGAAGTTCTCATGGTTTGGTCCATTTGAAACATTTTACAACCTTTCCTATTTATAGAAGAGGAAACGTTCTCTTGTTTACTCTCACCATCGATGTGGGATGAAGACATTGTAATAAAACACGCTTTCTTGTTAATAAAACATTATTCAACTTATATAGTAAAACGTCATTTCTCTTGTTTACCCTTTCTTTCTTGTTCAATAGTTTCATTTTTCTATAATCTCGTAAGTTGCTATCCAAAAAAGTAAGTTTTTATTGAATAACTTTTTGTTCAATTCTAAAATCATAAATTCAGTTAAGTACTTAATATAGAAAGTTTGTTTATATGTATTTTTCAAGATTCAAAAGTTCATTATAAAAAGAATTCATTTATAAAATATAATCTGTGTATATATTTCATGCTTTTGATCAAATTGAATTTTCAAACAATTATAATTTTATGTTTAGGACGATGTTTTTTTTATATTTATATAACATTATGTAACCTTTTAAAAATATCATTGAAAACAATTTGAAAAATCATGAGAGTTTCAAATGTATGTAGTGAAAAGAAAATGCTTCTTTTATGGTCCAAATAGATTAAACTCGGACCGATTCAACTAAATATACCAAATTACATATTTTTTTTTCTAGTGAAACCCGGTTTATATATATTTCGTGATTTTTCAAACAGTTATAATTTTAGGTTTAGGTAGATGCTTTTTTATATTTATATAAAATTATGTAACTTATTTATAATATTATTAGAAATAATTTGAAAAATCATGGGAGTTTCAAATGTTTGTTGTGAAAGGAAATTGATTCCTTTGTCGGTCCAAATTGATCCAGCTCCGGTTCAACTCAATATACCCAACTACATATTTTTTTTCTAACTAACACACGGTTTAAACCTGAAAAATTCGGTTCAAAACCATTTTTGGAATTCTAAAAGTTAACTGCACACTTGCCAATATAGACAATTTCACCAAATAATACCTTCAAAATCCTACAAAGGTAGGCATGAGTAAGTTCTCATGGTTTGGTCCCTTTGAAACATTTCACAACATTTCCTATTTATAGAAGATGAAACATTCTCTTGTTTACTCTCACCATCGATGTGGGATGAAGACATTGTAATAAAACACATTTTCTTGTTTATATAATATTATTTTATATATATATATATATATATATATATATATATATATATTAATTACCAAAATTGGTTTGAAAGGGGTATCACTATTCATTTTGTTTTGACTATTTCCAAAGCACAAATAACTATATTCAGATTAAGTTATTATATAGAAATAATACGGTACAAGTTCTAAAATACGTATTCTTTTGAAAATAAAGAATTTTTTTCTAACAATAACAAATCTTTATATTTACCTTTCTTTTCCTGAAGTAATTTTAATTGAACACTTTTCATCCTTTGTAATTATAAAATAAAACTATTAGTATTTAATAAGTTCCTACTTAACGTTCCTTACTATATATATATATATATATATATATATATATATATATATATATATATATATATATATATATATATATATATATATATATATATTAATTATCAAAATTGGTTTGTGAGGAGGTTTACTATTCTCATCCTTTTCATCCTTTGTAATTATAAAATAAAACTATTAGTATTTAATAAGTTCCTACTTAATGTTCCTTACTATATATATATATATATATATATATATATATATATATATATATATATATATATATATATATATATATATATATATATATATATATTATTAAAATTGGTTTGTGAGGAGGTTTACTATTCTCATCGTAAACAAAAATAAAGTAAGTCTTCCTATTTTCAATTCTTTTTTCATTTTTCTTTCTTTATTTTTATTTGTTTTTATATTTTGTATCCCTAAACTAGTTTTGATGTAACAATTTCTATCCTTATAATTGTAAATTTTATATATATTTATATTTTTTCCCCTTAATTAATTTTTATTTAACAATTTTCAACCCTTATAAATTTAAAGTTAAATTATTAGTATTTTATACATTACAATTTGGACTCTTATTATATTTTAAAGTTATATTTTGGCCCCTTATATAATTTTTTAATAATTCATTTTTATTAATTTCTTAAAGATACACTTTCAAGTCAATTGTTTGTATCCATATTTTATTTTGATATTTTTGTGCTCCACTTTATATGATTTAATCGTCTCTATGATTTATATGGTGTCAAACTCCGTTTTTTAAAATACCGGAGCTTCCGCAGCAACGCGCGGATGGTCCAAATCCTAGTTTAACTTATTTATAAAATTATTGTAAAGAAATTGAAAAGTCATGGGAGTTTCAAATGAATGTGGTGAAAGGAAGTTAAAAAAGAGAGTTTCAAATGCATGAGATTCAAGAAAAAATGCTATCTTTATATGTATGATAATTAAAATTAAAATTCTCCATAAATTGATCCATAAACTTCAAAGTTCATGCATCTTAATTTTTCTTTTTAACAATGCTACGTATATATATTGTAATAAATATGGATTCACTTTGCTTAAGAAATATGGATCCATTTTACTTAAACATATGGATCCATTTTGTTTTACATGGATACGCTACAAGTTTTTTTTAATAAACTCAAAATTTTATAACCAATATATATATACAAAAACAAACTTTATGTGAGTGTTATTACTTTAGCTAAAAGTATAAGCTTGTATGTATAATATATAAGTACATTAATGCATTAAGTATATTTTCAACCCCTTAACTTTATATAATCTGTCATTTTCAATCCTTTAATTTTAATAATTAATATTTATCATCCTTTTACTTTTATAGATATTATTTTCATCCTTTCCACCTTCAACTTTGTAAAATATCATTTTCATCCATTCGTTTTCTAAACTATCCTACTTATCTTGTAGTATATATAAATACGATTTTTCGTCGTTCTACTTTTTAGAATGCATTTTCCACCCTCTTATTTTTAAAATGTTATTTTGACCCTCTCAACACAGAAAATATATAATGTCAACACACGTAAAGTGTAACTTTAACCCTTAACTTTATATAATATATTACTTGCAACCCTTCTATTTTGTAGAAAATTTTTCATTCTTTTAATTTTTAAAATATATCTTTCACCTTCTCCACCTTCAACTTTATAAAAAGTCACTTTCACCCCTTCATCTTTCATCCCCAACTTTATATAATCTGTCACTTGCAACCCCCCGATATTGTAAAATTATGTCTTCCATCCCTTCACTTTTTAATTTAACTTTGTAAAATGTCACATTCACCCCTTCATTTTCTAAACTTTCCTATTTATCCCCCGTCCTATATATGTAATATGATTTTATCTCCTCTATTTTCCTAATACGCAACAAAAACACGTAAAAACCCGCAGCAAAGCATGGACTCAATTACTAGTTATATACATATTCCATTTCTTTCTCTTCTACTAAGATTATATTCAGCTTCACTGTATTATCTAAATTTTTAATTATCATAATTGATTATTTCATTTATATAAATATACATATATAAACAAAGTAGAATTTATAGCTATTTATATCCTTTGTTAAAAATGATATCATAACTTATAAAATATGTGTCGATAAAATTATGAATATGACACATTACCCAATATATAATAGATATTATTTTACGATCTATCTAATTTTAATAATAGATACTAACGTCGTAAAGTAAACGTAGTTAATTATTATTGGAAATATGGGTGTTACAACTCTCCCCAACTTATAATGATTTCGTCCCCAAAATCCTACTCCTAATGCACTTTAAGAAAATTCCTATATGTTATCTTATTGGGGTTCTCGAGGTCAATTCAGGACCTAGCTAACATCTTTTCATCAATTATGACCCTCTATGCTGATTGGGTCATATAATTTCGTTCTCTCCCTTAGACGTATTCTCGAACTCCCCGCAAAGCTTTCCAAAACCAGGAACTCATCAATCCATACCTCCCAAATTTATACCCTACGACTGATGATCGCCTTCTGACGTAAAATGTCGATTTGTTCCTCTAACTAGGATCACTGTCAACTCGTTAAGAAATGAATAAGAAGGGAAATTTATTTATGATACTACAACAGAACACTATCGAATTATTACATTTCAGGTGTTGTAACAACCTGGAATTTAACCAAAGCTACTATAACAGATTTACTGGTTCGAAACTTTGGAATCAATACTCTAATATTGTTGAAAGACTCATCATAAGGCTTCCAACCTACTAAATTATAATGAACATTAGGTCACTAATATCTTTCTTGCAAGGCTCTAACAACTCTACCTACAATAGAAAATAATAGACATTCAAGCGATCTCACACACACACGTTCAGGATAGGTCGTAACAATATCCAAGAACTTGGACTAAGATACTAGATCATTGTTGTCATCATCGCCTATTAGGTCTAAAAACTCACGATCAACACCTTGGTGGTCTGTAGACTCGCAACCGTTATCTCACCATTTTGGAAGAACCCATTCATTATAACGTTTTATGTCTATAAATCACAAAATGGCTCCGCTACTTGGCCTCTTGAGGCCACAACCGATTCGAGACACTTAACTTATGCAAAAGTCTAATCGTTTCCCTATATTAACTTACACATTTTATAGATTCGATTATAGTTTTATAATATCTTACTCATTTATTAATAAAATAAATAACTAAACAAAACACGCAGTATACCCTGAAGTCTAAAATAACACTAACACATCACTAAATGCATATGTAATCGTACTCGACCGTGATCTTCAATTGAACATACGTACCTTAGAACTTACTCTAATTTCTTTTGATCTTAGGTGTCCTTTATTGTCAATCGAAATTTTGCATACAAGAAAACTTGGAGAGCTTAAACAAGTATCTGACGATGTCCTTCGCCTTACTAAAACTTCCAGAGGAATTCCTTGGATCCTCTTGCTACTTTTTGGGTTAAACTTTTACTACTACAACAACACTTGAATTGGCGAGGTACCTCCATAGCCGAATCTCTAGCTACTACAACTGCTTATGAAGGTTTTAACAAGGCTTATATACTGGATCCTTACTACTAATACTATGGACTCTTAGTTAACCTTAACTTTTACTTCTAAAGTCAAGATCAACTAGTCGAAGATAAGGAAATGACTTTCTTCACCGATCCTATCATGTATACTGTCGATACATTAACAAAATTCGGAAGGTATTACTACCTCTTTTAATGGAACAACCCTTATCAAACGATCTCTTCCTAGGCATCTATTGTCTTCCTAGGCATCTATCACTCCTCAATACGCTTCGATGTATGGTACTCGAACCATAACATCACTCCTCAATACGCTCCGATGTATGGTACTCGAACCATAACATCACTCCTCAATACGCTCCGATGTATGGTACTCGAACCATAACATCACTCCTCAATACGCTTCGATGTATGGTACTCGAACCATAACATCACTCCTCAATACGCTTCGATGTATGGTACTCGAACCATAACATCACTCCTCCATCTGCTCATTAGGACCTTCAGAATACTCCCTGTATCAAGTATGGGTCCTCTGCTTTCAGTAGTACGGGCCCATACTACCTGCCACATCTACCCATACTTTCCACACGGACTATCCCGGAGCTCCTAAGTAGCTACTCGACCTTCTCATTCACCAATTCCGTCGCGCGCTCGCTCCCCAACGATATTCTCTACTCTGCCAGCGCACTCATCTGGCTAAGGTTACTCCCTAGGCTCTTCCTAGATTCCCACACTTCTTTGCCATCAGCTGCTGAAGAGCTCCTAATGATGCCAGCCATCTACCTCCTGAATATCGCCATATTCGCTTGGTAGCTGACTCCCATCATCGAGGGTTCCACAAAGCACGAAGCAAGCAACATTCGAGCATTGAAGAATATATATGACTCACTATGGGTGATAACTCCGCTTGCTCTGCTCATCCATGAAAGTACCACCGAACTCTGCAACTCTTCCCCTCGCGGGTTCTAACTATTCTTTCTCTAAGTACCACGGTACTTATCTAGGTATCTCCCCTAGATCACTCCTCTACTCAAATCCCCTAAAGGATTCCAACTAAATATTCTCACTCATCACATACTCAAAAGCACATCGCATATAACAACAATTCCTAGGATAAGGCATCACAAATCAGGTCACTCTTGTCCTAAGATATGGAATACCTAGCCTGTCTCTAGCATGCAATAATATCTCATAAAGTGCATCATAAATATCTCATAACACAAAAGTAAGGGTATTTTGGGAAATCACCGTTCGGGCTCTGGCTGATTGTACACACTGCTCTTTCTCGCTTTCTCTTTGAACTCTTATTCGCTTTAGAAAATTATTTCTTTGAAAACTTTTCTTACTTCCTCAGTTTGAGTCCAGATTTACCCGAAGGCGCATCCGAATCCCTCAAACCAATGCTCTGATACCAACTTGTAACACCGAAAATTTCAAAACAATTTTTCATTTAAAAATAATCGTTTAATTCTTAAAAAAACACTTTGCTTAAAATTTCATTCATAATCGAATTACAAAACATAACTCCATTTTCACTTGCATAATAAACCAGAATCCTCAAAACATTACTCTTTCTCTGGTGTGTACAATCGAGCCGGTGCCGTCCCGTGATCCTGAGAGAAACCTGAAACACATAACACAAAACACTGTAAGCACGAAGCTTAGTGAGTTCCCCAAAATACCACACATAACACATATTAGCCACTCGAGGCTATAACTCTGTGGGTCCGTGGACCCTACTCTATGAACCCTCTGGTTCTAACTCTGTGAACCTTTCGGTTCTAACTCTGTAAACATGCACAACATAAATCACATAGAAATAATGCAGTACAACACATAGCATACAAATACTCTGTCACATAACTCTGGTTACCTACTCAAGGTAAAGTATAGTGAGAAGACTCACCTCGCGTATCTCGATAACTCGCAAATCCCGGAAATCACTCGCGCTCGATCCTCCGAGCTATAATCCTCCTATAACACAATATATCTCTAATTAACACTTTCACAACTAAGGTTGACTACCCCTATCAAGTCAACACTGGTCAACTCTGGTCAACGGTCAACGGTCAACTTTGACCGGACTCGGCAAGTGCACTAGAGCGACTCGGCGAGTCTATACGTGTTCACTGACTCCCTAGGATCCTCTCTTGACACGTCGAGTACTTCCCTGACTCGACGAGTTCCACCTGGCATGAATCACGGGGCCACCACGACTCAACTCGCTGAGTCTCAAGAACAACTCGGCGAGTTCCAGCTTGACTCAGTCCACCTGTCAACCCTCTCTGACTCTCCCTGAATCACTGAGTCAACCCTTAACTCGGTAAGACCACTCGCTGAGTGGTTATGGACAATCTTCATGCTACTCGCCGAGTCTGTTCTTCGGACTCGGCGAGTCTAAGCCACGCATGAACTCAAACTCACTTCTTAGGCTAGATCCGTTCCAGTAACTCATAGATCCAGTCCTTCCAAGCACATTTATCACGTAAAGTTACAATCTTGGTGCTCATGCAAAGGTCCAAAAGGCCTTATTTGATGATATGGTCTCTAGAATGCTATTCTAAGCTCATGGCCTCCATTAACACTCATAAAGCTTGAGGGAAAAGAGTCACTGGACCTCTTTGGGTCCAGATCTAAAGCATCAACACAAAAAGAGGTCAATTACTCCATGAATCATTCCACAAAGAAGCCCTAACTCTAAGATTTACACCGATGGCCGAGAAAGGAACGAATGGTTACCTCAACTGAAGTCTCTGGACTCAGGAATCACTGGATTAGCACCTCCTTTGGGCTCCTCTTGCCTTGATCCTCTTCTATATGCAAAATCACCCACAAATAATCAAGGATCTTCCTCTTTTCTCTCACAAAACGCTCAAGGACTCTTTTAGGGTTCTCTCTTGGGTTGGTGGCCGCAAATGACGGCCATAAGCCCCTTTAAATAGGTCTCATACCCTAAAATTTAGGGTTTCATTAAACAGCGTGAACTCGCCGAGTCCACCTTTTGGACTTGCCGAGTCTGGACGCGAACCCGTGCCCAAACCGCGATCATACTCGGCGAGTTTGAGCTCCAACTCGCCGAGTCTCCTCACAAATCACCAAATTTATAAGAATGAATAATACCTGGGAATCCGGGCTGTTACACCGATGACTTGTCTTCGGATAACACCGGGATTTAATAATTAAATTTAATTATTAATTATTTAATAAACTTTGAAAATTCATATCTTCTTCATACGAACTCCGTTTTCGACGTTCTTTATATCCACGCGAAGGTGAGACTATGCTCTACAACTTTCGTTTAGACTCTGTCGTCTAATTTTAACTTTATTTTTATTATTTATTTTTAGTAGGTCGGGACAGAAAAACTTCGTTATAAATTCCTAACTTCTTCGTTTGACGTCCGTTCTCGCCTAACTTTTCATCGTTTCGATACCAACAACGAGATCTTCGATTCTCGTTTAGATTGATTTGACTAAAAACCGCTCGATCTCAAAGAGAGTATTTCGGGCTGCATACCGCTAAGTCGAAACTTCAGAAAATCATAACTTCCTCATACGAAGTCAGATTTTGGCGCTCTTTATATATTCGGAAACCTCGTTTCAACTACTACAACATTATCCAAAGATATCAAGTTTATTTTACACTTAAATTTTGACGCTTAATTTTATTCTTAATTAATCAAACCACATAATTAAGCAATTAAGCACAAAACACATAATACTCAAATAATACACTTCTATTATTTCAAAATGGGTTACAAAGGTTAACCTAGACTATTACATCAACGAAAATGCCTAGCCTGGAAACGCGGGCGTTACATCGCCGCTTCTACTACTGTGACATCCCCAAAATCTCGGCCAGAAAAGACCGATTTTCATTTATGCTTTTAAAATATTTTTCAGAGTAAATCCTTTTGATTTGAAAGAGTTGCGGAATTTGTTCCCAAAAACAAAACATGATAAAACATTGTTTACCGAAGCATTTCATAAAAGAAATGTATTTTCATTATAATCAAAACTCGGGGTGTCATGTTCCGATACAGACCAATAAGCATAAACGAATACATTACAAGTCATATAACAAATATAAACATATACAGACTTGTAAACAAAACAACTTGATGGTTCATCCATCTCATGCCCTTCCGCCACTACCTGTAATACAATTTAAAACTGAGTGGGTCAGGCTTGGGAGGCTGGTGAGCATATAGGGTTTTCAACCCACAATAAATAATCATATTTAATTTTCACCAACCAACAATAACCCAATTACCCATTCCCGTTATTCTCACTTTATGTCCCTAAAACAACTAACACAAGGGACCTAGTCTAAGAATATTTCATCGGGGCGACAACACATGCTTCGGGGGTACCTCAGCAATATAAGTCAAATAAGGCAACCATGAGGGGGATGGAGTACAACGAATGAACACCCAAGTTCATTAACACCTACAGGTGGCGAACCTGCTAATGTTTCCACAAGACTGTCTAGAATAGCCAGTGGTCGTCATCTAAACTCCGCTAGATGACTCAATCAAACAACAACGAGGCCTCTCATCTGTTTATTACACACCAACTGTTTACCCATGTTCTACCCAACATATTAGTAGATAAAAATATACATTTGTATACATAGTTTAAAGAAAACCTGTATAGCATGCTTTAATCAACACATATATCACATAACAGATGAGGCACACACACACATAACACATATCTCATAAAGAAATAAGCAGATCTATAAGATAGAAGAGAGTGAATACTCATTCACACATAACACAACCAAATATATACACATAGCACGTATTTTATATAAAATACTTCGTATTATTGTATTAGAAAGAAAATAACTACACACTCACTTGATCAGAAGATGATCGAACAGCACTACGGCTTATAGAAGTAGTAATCCACAGCAGATCTGGAAGATCTTCACAAAAATCGAACTTCTCGCGGGCAGAGCTTCGACTCGGGAACCGCACTTCTCGGGATCTTCGGGATCTCGGGACTTGCCTCGGGGCTAGAGTATGATACCGGGGCTTCGGGATGGCTTCGGGGGTTTACGCGCAGAGCTTCGGCACAAAAACGAGAGGAAATTAGCAAATGACTCGGCTGCCTTCGGATCCCTTTTATAGAGGCTGGAGCCTCGGAGTACGCGGGGCGTACAGGGCTCCGAATCGTCACTGCATGTGTCATCCGAAGTGTCGACACTATGCTGAGTACGCGGGAGCGTACCCTCGTACGCGGGGCGTACTCCGGATCACACCGGTGACTCGTCTTCGGATAAGGCTTCCGATTTTGATTTAAATTTAATTATAAAATGATTAATAAACTTCGGAAATTCATAACTTCTTCATACGAACTCCGTTTTCGACGTTCTTTATATCCACGGAAAGGTGAGACCACGCTCTACGACTTTCGTTTAGACTCCGTCGGCTAATTTCGAATTTATTTTTATTATTTATTTTTAATAGGCCGCGACAGAAAACTTCGTTATAAACTCATAACTTCTTCGTTTGACGTCCGTTCTCGCCTAACTTTTTATCGCTTCGACACCAACAATGAGATCTTCGATTCTCATTTAGATTGCTTCGGCTAACAACCGCTCGATCTCAAATCGAGTAAAACAGGCTGTATATCGTTAAGCCGGAACTTCGATAAATCATAACTTCCTCATACGAAGTCAGATTTGGGCGTTCTATATATACTCGGAAACCTCGTTTCAATTACTATAACATAAATCAAGTTATTAAGTTTATTTTACACTTAAATTTTGACGCTTATTTTTATTCTTAATTAATCAAACCACATAATTAAGCAATTAAGCACAAAACACATAATACTCAAATAATACATTATTATTATTTCAAATTGGGTTACAAAGGTTAACCTAGACTATTACATTGCTAAAAATGGCAAGCCCGGAAACACAGGCGTTACAACTACCGATAATCCTTGATATAGGTTTACTAGATCCTTATTATGGATTAACCCAAGCTCTCTGAGTTTGGTATGTGTATTGAATTGTCCATCCTTTTCTATATGAAAGTATTCAACGCACATTATAGTGAACTATGTGATCTAATGAATTTCTAGTAAAATAGCTCCTATGTTGTAGGTATAAATCCCATATCCTTAAATGTGTGAACCTATATGGTTTTCTTAGCCATTTGAGCCGAAACTGGGGATTTGGTAACTCCTAGACTCTACCTAACGCTTAAAAGGAAAATCCAACCATTCCTCGATAACCACTCTAAGAAACATATAATCCTATGTGTATTCTTGTAGAAGACTACCTTCTTCTTTTAACCATAATAATTAAAACGAATAATTTCCACCTATTCGTGTCGCAAATCTCATGGAATTTTGTCATTGAAACCAAAATTCAAACTTCCCTTCACACTCTCGCTTTGGGGGTCGATTCTCCCCACTTGGGTTCGACCCATCGTCTACTGTTGCTCATCACCGATCCAAACTAGCTCTGCTTATGCTATATGTGTCTCCTTTTGACTTTGAAGAAACTCATGTTTGTCATATCCAATGACCTTTGATATTTCCATCATACTACTACTACTTATATTCACTGCAAGTGATCTCCTTGTATCATAGATAAAAATAGTTCAAAGTTTTTCCCAAGCACAATGTCGTCAAGAAACGCACTGATGCATACGTATAACTAAGGTTATAGGAGGATATGGCTATCTTAGTAAAAAATACTAATAACAACGATGGTTTCTAAATCTAATACCCTCTTATTTCTCTCTGGACCAATCGAGTTTTCGTGTTTCCACTGACCCTCTCGTAATGGTCATCTCAACCATTTTCTGAACACTCGGATGAAAACGTACGGAAGACACTCGTATGTGTCTTTCTACAATAAACGCCACTTTCCTAATCTCTTGAGCGAGAATTTATTGGTCTGAACCTATTTTCCGATCGATGTGCCTGAATCTGCACATGTTCTGTTATCCTCTGATGGAACTTATGTCCCAACTTTTGAGTCATACACTCAACTTCCAATGAGCACACACGTTCCTTCCCAACTCATCTTATGAAGTGGTATTTATCTTAACTACAATAATTAACTTAGCGATCATAAACTAATAACGTTTTGTTAAAAAAAGATTCATGGCGAGTTGAATTCTTGTCTCTACGAGATAAACCCTAGTATGGAAGGCACCTTCCTTCTCTCTTATTCTTCTTATGTCAGAAGCTTGATCCTTCTTTCTTAGGTTATTAGAGGTCAACATACAACCACACCATAACAAGTAGCAACTCTAGTCGGCAGTTGCTTCTTCACAACGAAGGTTGCAATTCTTATGTCGATTACCATCATCATCACCTTCTTAGTTCTCGTGATTAAATTTGGCTCTATGTCGGACAAGGTTCTCAAAACCCACTCTCTTAAGAAAATTTATTTTATTCGGACTCAATCTTTTACGCCCTACTTGGGCCCGAACTTAGATTCACTCTTCTAAACATCACTGAACAATAGGTAATGACAACGCAAAGGAATTTTAAGTGTGAGTAATGTGCTTCTGGTAGTATAGGCCTCTACTACCTTTCACACCTACTCATACTTGTCCCAAAAATTGTCCCGAAGTTTCCAAGTCACTTTACAACACTACACATGATGACCACTAAAGATATATGCATGTGTCTTAATGAGCACATACAAATGATCTTGTTAGAATCCAGTAAGATTTTGCGTTTTTACCGATGCCCTACCGCATGAATATACACCTTACTAAGCTTATATTAAATTTCCTAGACTCTCGTTCTAGTATTACTTCCATTTTTACCATACTACTTTCCGAGGAAGAACTTTTACTAATACTAACTAATTATTTGATGAATACGATTGCATGCCTCTAAAATCAAAAAGTTCGTCGACTCAAACAACAGTTTGATGATTGCATGCCTCTAATATGTGTATCTAGACTTACGACCTACTTTCCATTTTGTCGTCAACACATGGGTCTATAGGCTCCCGACCTGTCGTCGTTCCGACATGAACCCCTAACTTAACCGTAATAATTTAAATATTTAAACACATAGAGATTACGCTTATTCTACTAGTTCAAGTATAGTAACAATAAGCACACATAAACTATACTTTTGGCTCCACTCAATAACTTAAGTATAATAACATAAAACACATGAAGACTATACTTTTACCCTATTAGCTCTCTATCCTAACATACATGGATATATATATTGTAATAGATAGTATAGTAAAATAACTCACCTGATTACAATAAAAACAACAAACGTTTATCACCCAATTGAGGTATAGCTTGGAAGGTTGTAATCGTAACTCACAAGAAAGTCATATTATCTCCTTTTTACCATTTAGACTTTAAAGGTGAAAAGAATGAATGAAAATTAAGGGACAATGTTTTTATTTATACCCGATGCAAATCTTTTATAATCAAACACGTAGCATCATTTTTTGACATGTATGTACGAATCATATTATTCCTTTAGATGACAGTATTGTTCCATTTGATTCTAATCTACTTCGTATGCTTACTCACTAACAAAAACTACAAGCGTATAGTTTAATTAATTATAGTTGTACCATGAATTTGTAATTGACTAGCACGTATCAAAGTGGTGTACTTGCTTTTATGAATCATAATTAAAATTCTCCATAAATTGATCCATAAACTTCAATTTCATACATCTTAATTTTTCTATTAACAATGCTATATATATATATATATATATATATATATATATATATATATATATATATATATATATATATATATATATATATATCTACCCTAATAAATGAAAATGACTTTGCCACATGTCCTTTTCTCATTCATTTGGACACATGACATTTTCTAGAAATTTTAAATTTTTCTATTTTCCACTTGTCATTTTATTGTATTTTTGATTTTATTAAATTAAAATCCACATTTAATATATAAGGTAATATATATGTAAGGTATTTATTAGAAAATGGTTTATATATGTAATGTATCTAATGCATTAAAGTCTCATTAATTTTAATAATTCAAAAATTTTCTAATTTTTCTTATAAATTTAAAGTTTTCAAATTGTTATAATTTTATATTTAATTTTTTTTTAAATAAACCCATGTAATACATGGGTCTCACACCTAGTATTGTAATAAATATGGATTTACTTTGCTTAAGAAATATGGATCCATTTTAATTAAAAATATGGATCCATTTTGTTTTACATGGATACGCTACAAGTTTTCATTTAATAAACTCAAAATTTTATAACCAATATATTATATACAAATTTTGATCAAATACCACTATTCGGTTCCAATCGGTTCCGGCCCCGGTTCGGTTTTTCAATTAAAAAGTTCATCCCTAGTTTGGAGCGTAAATTTTGATCTGTTTACCCATTAACGACCCATACCCACTAACCCTTTTATTATAAGGTTGAGAATGGATCATCACTGATCCGATCCATCTCATATAAATTTTAGAATTATACATTTATATTCTATATTGCTTAACATTTAGTTTTAATTCCAATCGAAAATCCAAAATGCAAAGACAAAAGGCCAATTTGTTTTTGCCTAGTACTCGAGGAGTCGAGTTCTAGCCTTTCACTCTTCTGTGTAGAATTATGATGTCATTCCATTTATATTTCATCAAACAATTTCCATTTCCATTTATAAATACATAAAATCATTTATCAACCGGGAATTTTGCAATTTCTATTCGCTATCACTACAATCGACAGTCAGAAATCAATCGAAAGTTGCTACAATCGACAGTTTATTATTTAAGAAATATTATTTTAAAATTAAGTAAAATGTGTTTCATTATTCAACAAACATACATGTTACGAGGTGAGTTTGTATATTTTTTGATCCGATGGATAAGGGCATGATTTTGATTATTCAAAACCCTTCGATTTATGGAGCGGGTTTGGATCAAATTTTGAAATTTGTTAAGAGGGTTTGGATCAAGGTCGATTCACTCTAAACCAGTTCCATTGCTAGACCTCCTACCTCCCACCTACCCTATACCCCACCTGTCGATCTTATATTTAAGATATCTCTCAATTATCATCTTCATTTAAGAACATCAATGACAATAATCTTTTATTCCCATCTAGCCGTTGGTAACCACCTTTATAGCCTTTGCCGTAGAAAACCATTTTCGCTCTCGGAAACGACACCTACCTTCGTTCCTCTTTACCTTTGTTGTGTATCAGATCTACATACCAGGAGAGATGGCATGCAATAGATCTACAAATCAGGGAGGATTTGGGCGACCCTCGTTGGCATGTAGCAAAGGTCTCACCCAGTCCCTTGACTCGAGGCCCTCCACATTCAATTGATTCTTCTTATTTCCAAATGGGTTTATGAAAACCGATTCTCCTTAGGGAGGAGGGAGTCGTTCCCATTGAACCCACTGAACCCACTGCCACATCAACTTTTCTCTTTGATTTTTCTTCATCTTTCCGAACCCACAACACACGGAAATCCTATCTTTTTCAACCCACTCAATTAAAAAAAATACTAAACAACTAAGGTACAAGTCTTAAAACATATGGTACAAGAGAAATTTAGAGAGAGAGAGGATGAAGTGGGTTCGTGAAACCAATTAAACAGTCCACCGAAGAGGAAGTGGTACCGGCGGTAACTCTATTGCTAATTAAGATTTTATCTTGATTATTTTGTATATTTTTTTTAATTGAGTGGGTTGAGTGGGTTGAGAAATATAAGATTTCCGTGTGTTGTAGGTTCGGAAAGATGGAGAAAAATCAAAAAGAAAAACTAATGTGGCAGTGAGTTCAGTGGGTTCAATGGGAACGACTCCCTCCTCCCTTACGCCTTTTTGTTTACGATCTGCTATTCTTCTTGGTGTTTTGAGTCAATTTGTCCGGGCCTTTTTGCTAGATCTTCTCTATTTTATTTTTCTAGATTTGAACCCTAGGTAATTGATTTCTTCTACAAAAGTGAAGGGATAATGGAAAGGGAATGGTTGTGGGACCCTTTTTTAAATAATAATGTTAATAATTATTTAAATAATAAAATGGTTGAAAAGAATTAGAAAATGACAATATAGTATTTTCTAGTTTGGCATGGCCTAACCACAACAAAAACAGATGGTACTACTAGCTACACCAAAAAAAAAAAAAAAAAAAAAAAGAGCTTGACTACCCCAAACTACTGGTCCATTCGTATAATTTACTCTAACTTTTATTAGTATTTAATTAAAAGTTGTATCAAAGATACTAAATGCTACTGATTCTGAATTAGTAGGTTATGTAACATCCCCTAAATCCATTTTCAATGGTATTGTAACACCTTATTATATGGATTCAACCAATATGTTATGCGTTAAATAGAGTCAAACTAAATGTTACAAGAAATAAAAAAATCAATTTTGTTTACTTTTCAGTTAAAAATTCAAATAATCTCGAGAATAACCTAACTAGGAATTATAAGATAAACAATTTATTTGAGCCAAAACCTATATGTGTATACACAATTTCTAAAATTTGATTTCAAAATCAAGCTAGTTTAAGATGAAGAATCTCACTAAACTCCAACCTTCTCGTTTCAGTATAAAACGTCTTGTACTTGTTGGGCCAATAAGTCAACAAAATCGATCCTTTCACTTCCCACTCCATCGTTTGCCCAATCGCATCTCTTCCCACCCTCCACAACACACTTTCTCCGTACTCATCGCCGGCGAAAATAACCCCTCCTTGCCTCGTAAACGGCCGGTAAACGCTCGAATATCGATTTCTGAACCAAGATTTCGGATGAATCAACGCAACCTTTGAAGGTTTCGATGAGAAAACCTCTCGTCCATTAACACTATCGTGAAGGAACCAATTGAAAGATCCGCTATAGCCGTAGACCGATTGCTCGAATTTCCATGGCTTGAGGTTGGTGATGACGGTTTCACCGGCGGAAACGGATATTCCGATGACAGGATTTGGTGGCTCGAATGTGCCTTCGATGGATCTCTCGATGCCGATTTCTCTTGCAGGGTTTTCAGATGATCTGCTAACAGAGACGCTTAAGACGTTGGTTTGGATTGTGGGAGTGAGTTGTAGGGATATTCGTGATGGAAAGTGCTTCTCTTCGATTCCTGCTCCACACTCTTTCAGGAGAATATCGTTCACGAGTCTTATCACATCACACCTGATTAAAATATTAATTTTTTCAGAAAAAAAAAAGTCAGTGTAAATCCTTAATCCTTCTTTAATTGTATATTAACTTTTTTTTTTTTATTATTTTTTTTTATTGTCAAACAAGTACCACGTGCACCACATGTTTGAAACTAATACATTATTTCTATGGGTAAATCGATAATTATCGTAAGATACGTTGATATATTACAAAAATAATTGTTACCAGAGTTGGAAAATCTCACAGCAACAACAACAACAACAACGTGTGTTTTGAAAGATTATATACAGATCAACAACAAGTAGTATACATGAATAAAAAGTAATCCGTGTTATAAATGAAAAGATGATTTTTAGTATTATATATAATTGATTTTTAGGGAGAATCTTTATTCAAAGGTTATATATGATTGCAAAAAGAGTTGGTAGATGGCGATTGCTTGACAACAAATCTAAATCCTAATGCCAATAGTACTGTCCTTTTCTTTCAAGCAATGTAAACAAACCAGTTAAGCCCATCATACTAAATCAATTTCTTGAATAAAAAGGGATACCACTTCTTTTTTCTAGAAATTAGAAATTTATGTAACATTGTTCAATAATATTTTTATTAGTTAATGTTTATACTTATCTGTTTACCCTTACAAGTTGTTAAATAATCTTACCTTTTCTAATCGTGTAAAGCTATCTAACGAAATTACAAATCAAAAGCAAATTATAAAAGCCCAGTCCGTTTAAAAAAATAGAAGGCCGAACGAATTATGATCCTTTTTTCAAGATTTTAAAAGGAAATAAATAGCTGATTAATCAAATAAAAACACCAATAAATTTATTAAAAAAAAAAAAAAAAACAGATAAAAGGAGGAGACCTTCTTCCATACCTTACGTTGTCGATGCTAACTGAAACATCAATCCATTTCTCTCGAACCACAACTTGATGATTCAACTGGATCACCCCTTCAACCTGATGATAATTCAACGAAAATCCAAGCTTTTGATCTTCTACTCCAGGAGGACCGGGGCTATTACACTCCTCAATCTCCATAGCAATCACCGGACAATACAACTGAAGTTTCCATAACCCTAATCCCGAAGTCGCGGAAGAATACATCGGTGATGGCGCTTTCCAGACATGATGCTTTTCTCGTAGCTCTGTCATCCAGTTTGTGATCGCAAGATTCATGGACCTCATCCATTCTTCTTCTGTATTCGACCCCATTAACCTCATCAATCTTTTAGACGATTCCCTTGCCCATGAACTTGTGAACGGATCTTTAAGCGTGTTTATGCAATCTCCCCTGATATCTCGGGGAGCTTCGTAAATCGATACTATGAAAGCTAGCGACAAGAAAACGAAATTGAAGATGTGCTTGAGGTCGTGAATCGAGTTGGGTTCTGGGAGTTTTAGGAAAGATTTGGTGGGTTTGGCGGGGGTGTAGTTGATGATATCTTTGATGATATTCATCAAGAGTTTGGAGATGGTGACTTCATTAAGCAAGGTCTTGTTAATGGCGGATTTGAGTGGTTTAGAGGTCCAAAGAGAGATGGGTGATTTGTAATTCAAACGAATGGAGATTGAGAAGGAAGGAGAGTAAAGTAGGGTTTTTGAAATGGAGAGTTCGAGAGAAGGGTGGGATGAAATAATGCATATGGATTTGGTGTTTGTTTGCCATTGTGCAAGTGGTGGTAGGTTTTGAATCCAGCTCCATATGTCAGGAAATGAACAAGGCGCCATTTTATATAAAGATAAAGGAATTGACAAGGACATACGTACGCTATGCTAGTAATTAATATGCAATGCTTGATCTTAACGGAAACTCGAATACACGTGGGTGTGTATATATAAAAAAGAGAGAAAGAGAAAGGAAAGAGGGGAAGAGATGATTGTATATATCTTTGGACTTTGAAGGATGAGCAACAAACACATAATATATAGAGGATTCAGGAGGAAGATAACAGAAGAGAGAAATTAAATAAGGTCAAAAGATGTAATATAAAGTGCACTCATTTATATATTATGTTCTTTTTGGTTCGATGGTCAACTTTGTTGACCTTAGTAGGTAACCCCAACCCTAAGCAATGCCCTCAAATCATTTTAAGCCATGTAATTGTAATCATTATTAATAACTTTATCCGTATAGCAAGAGTTGAAGCTAGCTAGAGTTGAAGCTGATGAAAATCAAACCTTAGTCAATCTTTTTAGTTTCTTTTAATTTGGAGCGTGTTAAATTTGTATCTATCACCTACGGAATTATATAAAGTGTATTATTGACTATCGAGTAGCAGGGCGTCTATTATTTATGTTACAAACACGTACATTACACTCTTCTTTATTCACAATTATTTATATTTATTTATGGAACTATGTTACAAACACGTATATTACACGATAGAAAAATTAAATTAACATATATATAATACTTCCAGTCCTAGCAAATTCATAGTGTTCATATTCATTAAAAATTCAGCTTGAAAAAACAATAAAGAATTAAAATATATAAAAATAGAAATGAGACAAGAACCATATTAATAGATACAATTTAGTTCCTATTCGTAAAAAGAAATGGTTATAATTATAACTAGGCGAACACTCGTGCGTTACACATGTTAAAATAATATTGGAGAATTTTGTATATACCTTTATTAAACATTTAAATATTATATTCTTCACAAACCTAGCGTCTGACAAATGCGACTCAGCCGCCATCGAAGATCTTTGCCGGTGATTTTTCCTGGCAGTAGTAGGCGAAAGTTGTGATCATTAGGGGGGGTGGGGGGGGGGGGGGGATGGCTGGATGATGGTTTTTGGTCGAAAGTTCGGAGACAAACTACTGGTTCAAGTCGACAATGGATTGGGCAAGGGAGTCGGGTTCAAAGACATGTAAGTTCCGATGTTCAGTCGTTTTTCATGATGAATTTTCCAAATTTTGTATTACCCAATGATTTATGTAGGGTTTGTGCATGTTTAGGTAAAATAGGAGACGTGTTCATTTAAACAAATTGTCTAGGGTGGGAATACGCTTTGGATTCATTATATTTTCTGGAATTTGTGATGTGGAGAATATGGTGCACAAATTGTGTGATACTTAGTTTGGATATCATAAGTCGTATGCTTCTATGCCAAGGTTTTCTCGGAACGGTAAGTCTCCGGCTCATCATCCCATTACGTTTAAGATTGAAAAACAAGAGATTCTCGGGAATTCGTATGCTAGTGTTGTTAGGGGACCTTCATTGAATGATAGAGTTAAACAATAGGTGGATGAGATCATTGATATTCAATCGGGTGACTATGTGGTAGATGTGACCTCCCCAATTTTATGATAATTTTAAAACTTTTTATTTATGCTTATTTAAATCAAAGTTCATTTATAAATGCGGAATTGGTCCCGTAAAAGTATTTCCGAAGAAATGTTTTTTTCTTGATTATAAAAATCTTGGGATGTCATAACTGATGCAAAACATAAGAATAAACGAGTCTTACATCAATATTCTAGCAGCTTACGAATCCCTTTAATCAAAAGACAGATAATTATATATTTATCAGTATCTTCGTATCTCTACCTATGATACAAGAAACTGAGTGAGACACTAATATAATATTCAATTATATATTCTTCAGCGTTTAAATAATCCAATCACCCCACTCCCGTTATTCTCACTTACTAATCCTAATATGATGATCTCAAGGGATCTTTCTTAAACGATCTTTATCAGAAGACAACTAAAATTACTAGATGATTAGACACGACAGTATGATAATACTTAAGGTAAACACGTCAACACGACATTATATTAGTACTTCGGATAATCACAGCAGACACGACAATACAATAGTATTTGGGTTAAGCAAGACGGTACAAAAGTACTTGGGATAGACACAGGAGACATGGCTCATTATTTCGCACGACTTTTACTAACCTATCATAACCACTATCTCACACAACCCTATCACAACCTCTCACTTGTTATTTCGCACAACCATTTATTACCTAATCATATTATAAAGTATGATAAATATATGATTAAATCAAGTAACAATCATATTGCACAACTACGTTAAACACAACAAAGACAACACACATAACAATTAAGCATTTTGAATACTTTAATTCATATCTATGTGTAAACAGAAAGTAACTATGCAGTCACCTAATAAAAGTGGATGCCTCAGAATTTGGGTAGAACATCGCCTTAGCACTTGCCATGACCTAATGTATAACACTAAGTCTTAATTTAGTTTCATAATCTCGACGACTATAATAATTATAGTTTAGATTTTATAAATTCTGTAACTTCTTCATACGAATTTCGTTTTTGACATTTTTTATACCCCAGAAATCCCTCGACGATATCTACAACTTTCCTTTAGACTCCATCGGCTAATTATGAATTTATTTTTAGCCTTTTTTTATATGATTTAATGATTTTACAAAAATCATAACTCTCTCGTAGGGACTCCGATTTTGGTTTCTTTTAGCAAAATTCCTATCTTAAAGAGTAGTATGATTTTCATTTTGGTGAGTTTACCTAAAAGTCAACATTTCTCTTCATATCTATTGACGTTAATAATTTTTAATTACGTGGTTGATTTTTATATCTTATAAAATTCATACTTCCTTCATATGAACTCAGATTTCTACTAAATTTGTGTTTTTGGGATCACGTCGACGTATAATTTCAAAATATATAATGTTATATATGTGTTGGCACACTTATTTTTACGATTTACGGGCGATTCGGCTGATTTTTTCTGTTTTCCCTTAATACGAAACTTGTATTATATAGTCTGCAGCTCGTACGACTACAGATTATCACATTCAAGGATTTAAATCTAATAACTATTACTTATTATGTGTAGCCTGAATTTGCAGGTGTTACAGTTATCCCCACTTAGGATGATTACGTCCTGAAAGCATCAACAAAACATAGCTTATATAATGACTCTGCACGTTACCCTTCCATTGTAGGTGATAACTGTAACTCTTATGTCCTTTCTAATGAGTTTTTAACTCTTAGACTATTGATGGTGCTTAATATTACACCTACTCTTCCTTCTAAATTTGATCTCTATTGGAGGTCCTGCTCTTTCTAGAACAGATTTAACCTTACTCCAACTACCTTAAGAGACTGATGTGACATGTCCTAATGACCTTTCATCGTATGATGTAACAGTTAGACTCAGGTCTCATTGAGTCATACTCTATCACAAAGGATACCTTCCTTCGTGTTCTAATGTGATATGATCACATAATAACATGTAGCAATCTCTAGCTACTAGCTGCTAAGCTCTGTTGACGATTTGCAATCTATATGTCGATCGCCTCGATACTTTCCTTCTTTGATCTTTGACTAAAGTCGGATACTACGCCAAACATGGTTCTCAGAACCAAGTTTGTCGCTTTACGAATATATCTTAGTCAGACTCGATTTGATATGACCACTGAGGTTGGAATAATCTTTACCAAAACAAAAGTAATGATGAAAATGAACAAAATGGATCAACTACTTAGAGACTTAATAACCTTGTGACTTTCCCTGATCCAAGTATGAGTCCTATGCTTCCGGTAGTATAGTGTAACGCCTGCAGATTCGGGCTAGTCAATTTAAGGACAATGAGCGTAAAAAACATGACTTTTTGATGGAAGGTTATTTAGAAGGAGTAATCTTAACTAATTTTTATTATATGTTACAAGGATTCCGTACATGTAAAAAAATGCTGAAATCCGACTTATAACGAAGAAGTTATTACCTGTCGAAGTTTCGCGACAGAACCGGCACGACACCTCGCAAAGTAAATAGTGAATTTACGATAGAGCAATATTTTCCCATAGCGATCTAAACAAAAGTCGTAGAATACGTTAAACCGAGAGCGTGCATCAAAAGAACGTCCAAATCTGACTTCATATGAGGAAGTTATGATTTTTCTAAGTTTCAGCTTAGCGGTATGCAGTCCATGTAACGCCCGCAAATCCGGGCTAGTCAATTTAGCGGCAATAGGGGTCGAAAACGACTTTTCGACAAAAGATTATTTATAATAAATAATCTTAACCAAGTTGTAGTATATGTCACGAGGTTTCTGTACATATAAAGAACGCCGAAATCCGAGTTATAACGAAGAAGTTATGGCCCGTCGAAGTTTTACGGCAAAACCGGCACGACACCGGGAAGCGTAAATAGTGAATTTACGATAGAGCGAGATTTAGCCTTAGCGATCTAAACGAAAGTCGTAGAATATGTTAAACTAAGAACATCGATAAAAAGAACGTCCAAATCTGACTTCGTATGAAGAAGTTATGATTTTTCGAAGTTTCGGACTAGCAGTGTACAGCCCGAAATTCGAATATTTGATCGAGCGGTTTTTAGCCGACACGACCTAAACGAGAATCGAAGATCTCGTTGAGAGTAGCGTAACGAGAAAAAGATGGGCGAAAACGGATGTCGGATGAAGAAGTTATGAGGATTTAACGAACCAATCGTGTCCCGGCCCGTTAATAATATAAAATTTAAAATCGAGCCAAAATTAGCCGACGAAGTCTAAACGAAAGTTGTAGAGTACGTTCCCACCTTCGCGTGGATATAAAGAACGTCAAAAACGTAGGTCGTATGCGAAAGTTATGATTTTTAGAAGTCGAGAATGCAATTTGCGAAGGCTGATAAGGAGCTGATGACGTTGCGCATTGTGGGCCGTCCATCGCTGATCAGATCTCGCCTCGGATGAAGAACACATCGCCCTCGCTTACGCCCCGCGTCCGAAGCCAGTACGCGCCGCGTACCCTCGCCCTGATCTATTCCGAGTGTTAGACAGCTGGACCCTCGCTGGCACTCTTATCCGATGACTACGCCCCGCGTAGGTCCGAGGTACGCCCAGCGTACCGAGGCCTCGCAGGGCTATAAAAGGGGGCCGAATTTCCTTTATTCTACACACCTTTCTTCACTCTCTCTCTAACTTCTTTCTCTCTCTAAGTGTTGTAAACATCCCCTAAGCCCTAGTTAAACCCTTAGCACCCTAGGGAAGCCCCGAGGCTCCCGGAGTTCCGAGAAAAAGGAGTTTTTCGGTTTCGAAACGCTGCTCCAATTAAGTTCCGGTTTTCGATAAAATTCGCTGTAAGTGTGCTACGCTTACGCTATTTTTAATATAGCTTTCATATAATTATAGGAATGTTATTAGGTCCTTAAAATAATTATTTGGGCTATTAAAATGAGTTATATCGAGTATTATTAACACTTAATAATACTCGGACTAATTAATTTGTCGCGGTTATCGTTAAACTAAACCCTAGTGGTATCGATACTAGGTTTTATCGAAGGAATATCGTTTTGAGAGTATCGAAGCGCTGTCCGAGTACTGAGTCACCACCTACTCAGGTGAGTGCATGGTCCCTTTCATCTTACACATAGATATGAAGTATTTTATATAAACTACGTGCTATGTGTGCACATTATCTGAATACTTGTTGTCTATGTTGGTTGAACGTTTTATACATGTTTTAAAGGACTTAAACTGTATACGTATTTTATATATACAAAAATGTTGGGTATGAGATGGGTAGATGAATGATGAGAGATAGAAGATGACGTGAGTATACATTGGCAGCTATAGACTTAGTGCCTATGGGACAAACACCGGTAGCTATGGACTTAGTACCTTTTAGACGTTGGTAGCTATGGATTTAGTACCTGTTGGGAATTAGTAGCTATGGACTTAGTACCTATTAGTTAGACGCTGGTAGCTAAGGATTTAGTACCTGTAGGAATTGGTAGCTATGGACTTAGTACCTGTTGAACATTGGTAGCTATGGACTTAGTACCTATTAGATAAAGACTGGTAGCTATGGATTTAGTACCCGATGAATAGACTATAGCAGCTATGGAATTAGTGCTTTATGAACGAACATTGGCAGCTATGGATTTAGTGCCAGTCCCATAACCCTGGAAGTAAGGGACTTCGGAATAAACAAATGCAGGATAGACGACTCTTAGGTTAAATCCTTAAGAGTAAAGAAGATAACGGGGATGGGTAATGGGGTTAATTGTTTGATGATTAAACACAACAATTGTATTATTGTGGGTTGAAAACCCTATGTACTCACCAGGTTTCCCAACCTGACCCACTCAGTTTATGTATATCACAGGTGACGAAGTGAAGTGACATTACACTGAGAGATTTAAAAGAGATGTAGATAACTAGTGTAAATCATTGTAAGTTCTGTTTATGCTTATGTTTCGGTATTAACGATGACATTCCAAACATTTTAAAATGAAATAAATACGTTTCTTCGAAAATGTTTTAATAACGTATTTACCATGTTTTTCTGGGAACAAATTCCGCAACCTTTTAAAATGAAGTACTCTGATTTTTATAAAGCATAAACAAAATCGGTCTTTTCTGGCTGGGATTTTGGGGATGTCACAGTCCAAAACTCGATATTTAGCTCGAGTGATTTCTAGCCGAAACAATCTAAACGAGAATCGAAGATCTCGTCGATAGTAGTGCAGCAGTAAAAAGACAGACGAAAACGGATGTCATATGAAGAAGTTATTAATTATTAACAGACTTTTCCTGTCCATGCCTACTAAAAATATAATATTAAAAATCAAGTCAAAATTAGCTAACGGAGTCTAAAAGAAAGTTGTAGAGCATAGTCTCACCTACGCGTGGATATAAAGAGTCAAAAAAGGAGCTCGTATGCGAAAGATACGAATTTTAGAAGTTTGGAAATTGGGAGTACGCCCAACGTACTCTTGTGCATGGTCTGAATTGGGCCACAAAGCCTACTCCATTTTCATGATTGCTCGGACTCGTAGCCTTGATGCGTCCGAGCTTATCCGCTTAGTACGCCCAGCGTATAATATGTACGCCCAACATACATGTCGACAGGCCAGTACGCCCCGCATACAGGGACGTACGCCCAACGTAACTCGGGGTTTCAGCCCTATAAATAGTGAGCGAGGCCAGCCGGTTTTGGTTGCCAATTTACCATTCTTCACCCCTCTTCTTTCTTCTACTTTGCAATAAATACCCCCCGAAGCCCTGATATCATCCCGACACCCGAAGCAAGTCCCGACGCTCCGAAGATCTCGAGAAGAAAAGAGTCTTCAAGCCGAAACTCTGCCCGCGAGAAGCCCGATGTGTGAAGATATCCCTGATTCATCGAAGGATTACTACTTGAAGAGTTGTAGTGTTGTCCGACAATCGTCTTATCAAGTGAGTGTATAGTCACTTTCATCTTACACATAGATATGAAGTATTTTATATAAAATATGTGCTATGTGTATATATGTTGTTTGCTTATTTGAGATGGATGACGAATGAATGTTTTATACAGGTTTTAAACTGTGACATCCCCAAAAATCTCGGCCAGAAAAGACCGATTTTCATTTATGCTTTTAAAATAATTTCAGAGTAAATCCTATTGATTTGAAAGAGTTGCGGAATTTGTTCCCAAAAACAAAACGTGATAAAATAATATTTACCAAAGCATTTCATAAAGAAATTTATTTTCATTATATAATCAAAACTCGGGATGTCATGTTCCGATATAGACCATAAAGCATAAACGATAACATTACGAGTCATTCAACAAATATATACATATACAGACTAGTAAAGAAAACAACTTGATGGTTCATCCATCTTATGCTCTTGCGCCGCTTCCTGTAATACAAATAAACTGAGTGGGTCAGGCTTGGGAGCCTGTTGAGCATATAGGGTTTTCAACCCACAATAAATAATTATATTTAATTTCCACCAACCAACAATAACCCAATTACCCATTCCCGTTATTCTCACTTTACGTCCCTAAGACAACTAACATAAGGGACCTAGTCTAAGAATATTTCATCGGGGCGACAACACATGCTTCGGGGGTTCCCCAGCAATATAAGTCAAATAAGGCAACCATGAGGGGGATGGAATACAGCGAATGAACACCCAAGTTCATTAACACCTACAGGTTATGAGCCTGCTAGCGTTCCACTGGACTGTTTAGAAAAGCCCGTGGTCATCATCTAAATTCTGCTAGATGACTGGATCAAAACAACATCGAGGCCTCTCATCTCTTTATGACACACCAACTATCTACCCACGTTCTACCTAACATATTAGTAGATAAAATATACATTTTTATACATAGTTTTAAAACCTGTATAGCATGCTCAATCAATACATTTTCCACATAACAGATGAGGCACACACACATAACACGTATTTCATAGAGAAATAATCAGATCTATAAGATAGAAGAAAGTGAATATACATTCACACACATAACAACAAAATATACACATAACACGTATTTTATATAAAATACTTCATAATTATGCGTTAGAAGAAAGTAACTACACACTCACTTGATCAGAAGATGATCGGACAACACTACGACTTACAGAAGTAGTATTCTTCGGCAGATCTGGAAGATCTTCACAAAAACCGGACTCCTCGCGGGCAGAACTTCGGCTCGGGAATCTTACTTCTCGGGATCTTTGGGACCTCGGGACTTGCTTCGGGGCTCGAGAATGATACCGGGGCTTCGGGATAATTCTGGCACGAAAAACGATGCAAAAACGCGAGAAAAATGGAAGAAATGAGCAAACAACTCGGTTGCCCTCGACCTACTTTTATAGGGGCTGGAACTTTAAATTACGCTGGGCGTAATATGAAATTACGCTGGGCGTATTGACGATTAGGTCGCTGACTCCCCTAAGGATAATATCGGTTAATATATATTTAAATTAAATATCGAAAATATTTAATAAACTTCAAAAATTCATATCTTCCTCATACGAACTCCGTTTTCGACGTTCTTTATATCCCCGCGTAGGTGACACTACTCTCTACAACTTTCGTTTATACTCCGTCGGCTAATTTTGAATTTATTTTTAGTAAGCCGAGACAGGAAAACTCCGTTATCAAATCATAACTTCTTCATCCGACGTCCGTTTTCGCCTATCTTTTTATCGTTTTACTCCTATTAACGAGACCTTCGATTCTCGTTTAGATTGTTTCGGCTAAAAACCGCTCGGTCTCAAATCGAGTATTCGGGCTGCATACCGCTAAGTCGAAACTTCGAAAAATCATAACTTCCTCATACGAAGTCAGATTTGGGCGTTCTTTTTATGCACGCTCTCGGTTTAACGAACTCTACGACTTTCGTTTAGATCACTAAGGCTAAATATCGGTCTAACGTAAATTTCACTTTTTACGTCATTCAGCGTTGCCGGTTCTGTCGCGAAACTTCGATAGGTCATAACTTCTTCGTTATAACTCGGATTTCGGCATTCTTTATATCTTCGAAATCCTTGTTTCGACCACTACATCTTTATGCAAAGATATCAGGCTTATTTCACACTTCAATTTTGATGCTTAGTTTTTTCATTTATTAATTATATCTTTATAATTAAGTAATAAGCACGCAAATACACATAATTCACATAATACTCAAATATTTCATCATTAATACTCCAAAAAGAGTTACAAGGGTTAACCTAGACTATTACATCAACAATAATGCCTAGCCTGGAAACGCGGGCGTTACAATTGTCTCCCCCTTAGGATGATTCCGTCCCCGGAATCACACATCAACAAACAAATGCGGATAGCGACTCAACATGTCACTCTCCGTTTCCAAGTGAGATTTGGCCCATTCGAATGTTTCCAACGGACAAGCACTAATTCGACCATCTTGCGTCGAAGCTTCTTAGTATTTCGGTCAACAATTGCCTCCGGTTCTTCAATTAACCTCTTGTTTCATCAATTCTCAATTCAGAAAATGGAATTATATCGGGAACTTCTCCTGTGAAGTTCCTCAAATAACACACATGAAAAGTGTTGTGAATTCCATTCAGTTCTTTGAGTAATTCGAGCTTGTAAGCTTGGTTCCCAACCCTCTGAAGAACTTTAAACGGTCCAATAAACCTTGGACTCAACTTTCCCCTTTTACCAAATCTTATAAGTCCCTTCCATGGCGAGACTTTAAGCAAAACCGAATCTCCAACTTCGAAAGTCATTGGTCTTCGCTTCTTGTCAGCATAGCTCTTTTGACGATCTTGAGCTACTAACATTCTTTCTCTAATTACTTTCAACTTTTCAGCGGTTTGATGGACCATCTCGTGACCCATAAACTGTTTTTCTCCAGCCTCAAGCCAACAAGACGACGTACGACACTTCTGTCCATACAAAGCTTGATAAGGTGCCATCTTTATGCTCGAGTGGAAACTATTATTGTAGGAAAATTCTACCAACGGTAAATGTTCATCCCAATTACCTAGGAATTCCAGGGTACATGCTCTCAGCATATCTTCAAGTGTTTGTATTGTCCTTTCACTCTGGCCATCAATCTGCAGATGGTAAGTTGTACTTAAACACAACTTGGTACCCATTTCCTCTTATAGACTTTTCCAAAACCTTGAGGTGAAACGGCTGTCACGATCCGACACAATCGTTAATGGAACACTGTGAAGCCTCACAATTTCCTTCACTTAAGAACTTGCAAGCTTTTCCATAGACCATTTCTCATTGGCTGCTATGAAATGCGCACTCTTAGTGAATCGATCAACGACCACCCAAATCATGTCGTGACCATTCTTTGTTCGGGGTAGTTTAGTGACAAAATCCATAGCAATGTCTTCCCATTTACCCATAGGCACAGGTAAAGGCTCTAAACTCCCATATGGTTTCTGATGTTGTGTCTTGACTCTCGCACAAGTCACGCACCCGGCCACATACTTTGCAACATCAAGCTTCATCGTCGACCACCAGTAGTAGGGTTTCTGGTCCCTATACATTTTAGTGCTACCGGGATGAATTGAGTACATGGTCTTGTGAGCTTCTTCCATCAGAAGATCTCTTATCCCTCCGGACTTAGGTACCCAAATCCGATCTTGGAACACCTTCAGTCCGTGACTGTTTATACCGAACACTAACGTTTTACCCAAACGTTCCGCCTTTCGGTCATTCTTCTCTAAAGCTTCTTCTTGAGCTTTCTTTATACTCTCCACAATTGTTGAGACAACTTCTATTCTCAACGCTCTTGGCCTCTTCTTTTCAAGATTGACTTTCCGACTAAGAGCATTAGCAACAACATTAGCTTTACCAGGGTGGTAAAGTATCTCACAATTGTAGTCCTTGAGTAACTCTAGCCAACGTTGTTGCCTCATATTTAACTCTTTCTGATTGAAGAGATATTGGAGACTCTTATGATCAGTGAAAAGTTTACACTTCGTGCCATAGAGGTAATGCCTCCATATTTTTAGAGCGTAAACTACCGCTGCCAACTCCAAATCATGAGTCGGGTAATTCTTTTCATGCTCCTTCAGCTGTCGAGACGCATATGCTATCACCTTTTCTCTTTGGGTCAAAACACAACCCAATCCAACCCCAGACGCATCGCTATAGACAGCGAAGTCTTCAACTCCATCGGGTAGAGAAAGTATTAGTGCCTCGCATAGCTTCTTCTTTAGCTTCTTGAATGCTTCTTTATGCTTCTCATTCCAAGCATAAGTAGCTCCTTTGTGGGTCAAAGCTGTTAACGGAGTACCAATCGAAGAAAAGCCTTGGATAAACCTTCGATAATATCCGGCTAATCCTAAAAAGCTTCGGATCTCCATGGGACTTTTCGGTTGTTCCCACTTCATCACAGCTTTAATCTTTGCTGGATCAACCATTATCCCTTCTTGGTTGACCACGTGACCCAAGAATTGGACTTCTCGAATCCAAAAATCACATTTGGAGAACTTCGTATACAGCTTCTCCTTCTTCAAGACTTCCAACACTTCTCGCAAGTGACCGCCATGCTCCTCTTTGCTTTTCGAATAAATCAGAATGACGTCTATGAACACTATCACAGATTTATCAAGGAACGGATTACAAACCCTATTCATCAAATCCATGAATGCTGCCGGAGCATTGGTTAGTCCAAACGACATAACCAAGAACTCGTAGTGTCCATATCGTGTTCTGAATGCAGTCTTCTCTATATCTTGCTCTCTTACTTTTAGCTGATGATATCCTGACCTTAGATCTATTTTCGAGAAATAGCTCGAACCTTGCAATTGATCAAATAGGTCATCAATCCTTGGCAACGGATATTTATTCTTTATTTTTTCCTTGTTCAGCTCTCTATAATCAATGCACATTCTCATACTTCCATCTTTCTTCTTTACGAATAACACCGGAGCTCCCCAGGGTGATGAACTAGGTTTAATGAAACCTTTGTCCAATAACTCCTGAAGTTGCATCATCAGCTCCTTCATCTCCGTCAGTGCTAATCGATAAGGTGCTTTTGCTATTGGCGTGGTTCCTGGTAACAAGTCAATATGGAAATCCACTTGTCGATCAGGCGGTAATCCAGGAAGATCTTCGGGAAATACTTCCGGATAATCACACACCACTGGTATACTCTGCATCACCTTCTTTTCCTTCTTAGCATCGATCACGAATGCTAAATATGTTGTACACCCCTTGGTCAAACACTTTCTGGCTTTCATTAGGGAAATGACTCCAGAATTCACTCGCCGTTTGTCCCCATACACCATAAACAAATCTTCCCAGGCGAGTTTACTTTAACTATCTTCTTCTTGCATAAAATTTCGGCATCATTGGCGCTAAGCCTATCCATTCCCAGAACGATGTCGAAACCATTAAGTTCGATAGGTAATAATTCCTCGTGAAACTTATTCCCATTAAGGTCGATTAAGATGTTTTTCATACGATGACTAACAGGTACAAACTTGCCACTAGCAACTTCGACTAATAAAGCATCATCTAGTCTATCAACAGGCAAAGCTAGTTTTCTACCAAACTCATGCACAATAAAGGAGTAGTTGGCTCCAGAATCAAACAAAATTTGAGCAGGTAATTCGTTTACGAGAAAGGTACCCGAAGTGACATCACCTTCATCTTTCGCAACCTCAAGTGTCATCTGGAAGGCTCTCGCCTTCGGCTTTGGTGGAATGTTGGGCTTTGCTGCCTCCTTCTTCTTCGGACAGTCTTTCAAAATATGTCCCTCTTCGTTACAACCAAAACACATCCTTTTGTTGTTCGGACACTCATTGGCAAAATTCCCAATTTTTCCGCACTTGTAGCAGGTTACGTCCTCACTACATTTTCCAAAGTGCTTTTTCTTACACTTATCACACCACTTCGCTTCACCTCCTTTTCCTCCACCAAACTTTTTCGAATCAGATTTCGAAAATTTGCTTTTCTTACTGGAACCAGATGTTCCCTCAAACTTTCTCTTCTCACCAACCTCAACCTTGTTGGTAGTTCTCCCCTTAATCATGTTCTCAACAGACTTGGAAGCCCAGATAGCTGCCTCTAGAGTATGTGCCTGACGTACTGGTACCTCGTACTCCCATGGGAGTCCCTTCGCATACCGGTCCACCTTTGTCAGCTCATCTGGAACGATGCGCAAAGCAAACCCCATCTTATCTGTAAAGTTATTAGTGTATTCATCAATTGACATGCTGCATTTCGTCAATGCCAAAAACTTATTCTCCAACTCCAACAGATTTTGAGCCGAGCAGAACTTGCGCTTGAACTGCACCAAGAACTCTGCCCATGTCAATTGCAGTGGCTCATTAGGGCTTAAAGTCTTCCCTAGAGTGTTCCACCAACGAACGGCTCCACCTCGGAATTGATGCACTGCATAGATAGTTTGCAACTTGCCTCTGCAGCCACAAGTCATGAAGGCTAACTCCATTTCGGAGATCAAATCCATAACTCCAATCGGATCCTCCTTTCCATTGAAGGTCGATGGTTTGCAAGTTAGAAAGTCCTTGTACTTGTATCCCATTCATGACGATTAGGTCGCTGACTCCCCCAAGGATAATATCGGTTAATATATATTTAAATTAAATACTGAAAATATTTAACAAACTTCAAAAATTCATATCTTCCTCATATCTGTTTTCGACGTTATTTATATCCCCGCGTAGGTGACACTACGCTCTACAACTTTTGTTTAGACTATGTCGGCTAATTTTGAATTTATTTTTAGTAGGCCGGGACAGGAAAACTCCGTTATAAAATCATAACTTCTTCATCCGACGTCCGTTTTCGCCTATCTTTTTATCGTTTTACTCCTATTAACGAGACCTTCGATTCTCGTTTAGATTGTTTCGGCTAAAAACCGCTCGGTCTCAAATCGAGTATTCGGGCTGGATACCGCTAAGTCGAAACTTCGAAAAATCATAACTTCCTCATACGAAGTCAGATTTGGGCGTTCTTTTTATGCACGCTCTCGGTTTAACGAACTCTACGACTTTCGTTTAGATCACTAAGGCTAAATATCGGTCTAACGTAAATTTCACTTTTTACGTCATTCAGCGTTGCCGGTTCTGTCGCGAAACTTCGACAGGTCATAACTTCTTCGTTATAACTCGGATTGCGGCATTCTTTATATCTTCGAAATCCTTGTTTCGACCACTACATCTTTATGCAAAGATATCAGGCTTATCTCACACTTCAATTTTGAAGCTTAGTTTTATCATTTATTAATTATATCTTTATAATTAAGTAATAAGCACACAAATACACATAATTCATATAATACTCAAATATTTCATCATTAATACTCCAAAAAGAGTTACAAGGGTTAACCTAGACTATTACATCAACAATAATGCCTAGCCTAGAAACGCGGGCGTTACATAAACTATATATGTATTTAATATCTACAAATATGTTGGGTAAAACATGGGTAGATAAAGAATGAAGGATGAAAGATGATATAGATGTTATTTGCAGTTGTGCCTAATAAACAACATTGGCAGCTGTGCCTGATAAATAATATTGGCAACTGTGCCAATTAGAGAATAAATGGTGTTATTGGCAGTTGCGCCAAATAAATAACATAGGCAGCTGCGCCATAGGCACAGATGGACCTTATGCCTATTCCTTAGGATGAATCCTTAGGAATGAGTCGTAAATGATTCTTAGGGTAAATCTTTAAGAAATAAATAAGATAATGGGGTTGGGAAATTTGGTTGAGTGTTTAATGTTTAAACATAATAGATTTATTATTTGTTGGTTGAAACCCTCTATGCTCACCAGACTCCCAAGCCTGACCCACTCATTTTTTCTTTGTATTACAGGTAGTAGCACCAAAGCATAAGTTGGATGACTTATCAAGATATTTTGGATTATAGATCAGTAGTTGTAAATAATTGTTGTAAGCTTGGTCTTTTGTACTGTTTATGCTTTTGGTCTGTATCGGAACATGACATCCCAAGTTTTTTTGTCATATAATGTAAAATACATTTCTTTAAAGAAATGCTTTGATAAATTTTTATCACATTTTGTTTTGGGAATAAATTCTGCAACTCTTTTAATCAAAGGATTACTCAGATTTTATAAAATAAAGCATAAACAAATTGGTCTTTTCTGGCCGTGAAATTGGGGATGTGACAGTTGGTATCAGAGCATTAGCTTAAGCGAACTAGGAATTTGTAGGATTTCTAGACTTAAACTTAGAATGCTAAGTGAAGATTGTGAGATGAGTGTCTGTCATATTTTAGCTACGAGCACTAGTATATTTTAGGAAAGATGCCTAAAATGCTTTTATGTGCTAAATGCTATATGTTTGCCATATGTGGTATTGTTTGTTCGGATCTATGGTCTGTTGCTGACCGGATCTGGAAACCTTATGTGTTTAGGATTCTAAGCGTACGACTACAATATTAGAGCTAGCATGTAAACGTTTCAGAGTGATAAGGATGATTTGAATATCTATCGTGAATAAGGATCTAGATTCACCTTATTCGATGTATAGATCAAAAATGGCAAGAACTAGAAGTGGAGTTGGAAAAGCGAATGAAAACAGGAATCAACCACCTGTGATGGAGCAAGTACCTGTTGCAGGAGCAGCACCTGAGCCAATAGCAATGGCTGGGGTACAAGCGATGATTCAAATAATGTTGGATCATCAAATGGAGGAAACTAGACGTCTGATTCAGATGAATCGTGAAGAACTTTCAATGCCGATTGAACAACCCGAGTTGAATGAAGGGCAGTCAGAAGGAGGTAACTTCAGTGGGATTGTTGGTCAAGCAAACAACCATTAGTTAGACAAAACAACCAAGAGGGTAGAATTTATGGACTTGGATGCAAGTACAAAGATTTTCTGACTTGAAAACCATCTACCTTCACTGGAAAGGAAGATCCGATCGGGGTCATGGATTGGATCGCAGAGACGGAGCTGGCCTTCATGATGTGTGATTGCATAGACAAGTTGCAGACCACATTCGCAGTACGTCAGTTCAGAGGTGGCGTTGTTTGTTGGAGTTGGAGAAAAAAATTTTGGCGTTAAAGAAAGACAACATGTCTATCGATGAATACACCAATGCCTTCATAGACAAAAATGGAGTTTGCTTTGCGCATCGTTCCGGACGAGCTGAAAAAAGTTGACAGGTACGCAAAGGGACTTCCCTGGGAGTATGCGGTGCCGGTACGTCAGGCACCTACTTTAGAGGCAGTTATCTGGGTTGCCAAGTCTGTTGAAGATATGATCAAGACAAGAGCCACCAGTAAGGTTGATGTTGGCGATAAGAGAAAGTGTAACGACCCGTTTCCGGTATGTTAATTAATTTGATTTGGGCTAAGTTTTCAAAGAGGGACTCGGCGAGTTCTAGCCTGACTCGCCGAGTCAGGACGCGCATCTTGTGCACGCGGGAGCCGGCGACTCGGCGAGTCCATATCCTGGACTCGGCGAGTCCGTCCGTCTGGGTGAAACCCTAACTCCCCGGGTTTTGCTCACTATTTAAACCCCATTATAGCCTCCATCCCGTCACTTTCCCCCTAAGAGCACTGTGAAAAACCCTAAACCTCCCTCTTGTGAGCTTATAAGTGATCTTGTTCCATTTTGTGAAGGGGTGAAGAAGGAGAAGAAGAAGGAAGCAAGGAAACGAGTTCTAGTGCCAAGATCCAAGATCAAGTGTGAACTTATTGAGGTATTTTCGGAGTTCTCTTCTGGTTTCATGTTTAAACTTCCATTAGAGCTCTTTTAAGGGCTATTTGATGCTTGTTCCAAACTTTATGCTTGCTTGATTGTGTTATTGAGCCGATATACCTTTGGATCTGAGTGTTGGGGTGTTGAAGAGTCCAGATCCACTGTCTTTTTGGAGTTACATTGCTTATTAGCCATGGATCTACCCTTATTGTGCATATTTTAGTCTTATTTCCCTCATTCATGTGGTTGTGCACGTAAAGTTGGAAACTTTACGTGGTAAAACAGCTTAATGGACCTAGATCTATCATTTGCATGTGTTGGATTCAAGAGAAATCGAGTAAAAATATGTTGCATGGCGGCGACTCGGCGAGTCGGAGGAACGACTCGACGAGTCAGGTCGCGAGTCCCGAGTTCTTCAGTTTCTTCAGTGTCGAGTGTACGAGGTGAGTTAGGGAGTGGACTCAGCGAGTTAAGAGTAGACTCAGTAATGGAGGGACTCGGCGAGTTTGTTCATACAACTCGGCGAGTCCAAGGCAATCTCCTTGAGGATTAAGAACAACTCGTCGAGTCTGTTCATCTGACTCGGCGAGTCGGATGAAGATCATCTGAGTTTTTGGATCCAGAGGATACTCGTCGAGTCGATGCCACACTCGACGAGTGACAGCTGGTAAGAGTTGAACGGAGAGTCTAGGACTCGGCGAGTCGGGTATCCCGACTCGGCGAGTCAGCCCTGAGTAAGTCAACTTTGACCAAGGGTAAAAGAGTCATTCTACCCTGAGTACAGTGCTAGTGATTGATTGAGTGTGTTTATGGATTTGTAGCCGAGGAGATTCAGGAGCAGCAGCCATTAGCTTTCCGAGCCGCACTCTCATCCGCTAGCTTACGAGGTGAGTTTCCTTCCCGTAGGGGCGGGTCTAAGGCCACAATGCCGGCCCGTCCAGTTAACAGTAGTTTCCGGACTTCGGTCCGATGTAGTAGTTAGTATGTTTGATGCCTTCGTGGTTCAGACATGTTTTATGTGCTATGTGTATGTGTTATGTTCCGGGCCACGGCCCGATGCAGTATGCAGTATAAATTGTTATGATATGCTATGCTATGTGCAGTCAGTCCCGGACCTCGGTCCGATGCAGGGGACACGGTTCCAGTTAGTTCCGGACTTCGGTCCGATGCAGTCAGTTCCGGACTTCGGTCCGATGCAGGGGACAAGGTCCCAGTCAGTTCCGGACTTCGGTCCGATGCAGCTTTCCGGGTCCCAACCCGATGCAGTGGGCAAGGCCCAATATGTGTTTATATGTTGTTATTTGGTATGTGGTAAGTTGGGGGAGCTCACTAAGCTTCATGCTTACAGTTTCAGTTTTGGTTTCAGGTACTTCCGCAAGCAAAGGGAAGAGCTCTGGATGACGGCATCGCACACACCACCGTTTCAGCTTTAGTTGGATTTGATTTAGTTGTTGTTTTGGATATAGCATGTTACATTTTCCGCACAGTACTTATTATCTTTTGGGACATATCACGCATGGTTTATCTATATGATACTCTGATTATAGTTTGATGGTATTAAAAACGAATTTTTTTTTTGGGTCGTATTTTTGGGTCGTTTCAAGTTGGTATCAGAGCCCTGGTTTGAGGGATTCGGACACACTCTCGGGTGTATCTGAACTCAAACTAAAGGGAAATAAAAGATTTTTAATAAAATGTTTTTACAAAAGAATTTTGAAAACACTTAGAAGGAAAAGAATTGTTTTAAGAAAAAGGTGTGTGCATTCGGTCAACCGAGCTCAAGTAAGTACTCCCAAATTACCCATACAAGTTATTTGTTCAATTCCAGTTTAGTAGAACAGCATGCTAGAATAGGACTAAGGGTGTAGGAGAACGCCTTATGTTCCTACTTATGTGTTACAGCTCTATGAATATTGCATGCTAGAATTGAGTAGACAGCAGTAGGATAGCCTGTTTAGGTTACGCCTGATCGTATGAGCTTAGCATCCTATGCTAGTGCAGTTTCTTGTTATAAGAATAGCTTGCGTGAGTCTGTTTCCCTTGTCCGAATGCTGCTTGCTTTGTGCTTAGTGGGATTCCGAGTAATGGGAGTTAGCCATTAGGTGGACACGTCACACCACATGTAATCAGGTTTGAATAATCCCAGAGTGCTGGAACTGGCCCTACTGCGCAGCTCTTGTTTGAGTCCAACCGTTGTAGGGACGGATCTTTTACTTGAAGGATTATCCGATCCTCATCACATGTGATGGTGTTCAGGTGATGGCTAACTGGCAGTGCAAGGAGACCTACAGCAGCTGAGGACCAGTCGTATTGAGCTCGAGTTTTCTCTAGGGCAAGCCTAGGGTGAGAGTAGCAGGGAATAGCAGCAGTAGAAGTGACTTGGGGAAGTCGAGGCAGTTCTTGAGGAAAGTATGGATAGATGTGGAAGGTAGTAGGGGCCCATACTACTGGAAGCAGAGGATCCGTATTCGAATCAAGGAAGGCCAAGATTAGACCAGGAAGCTAGTAGTCGTATCATGATCCCTTGAAATATTTCAATGTTCTGATGTTGTTATGATATGTTTCAGAATGGTAGTTTTGCGTCCGAGGCCAGCAGCCGGCAGTTCGGATGCCGGAGGAGGATCAGGATCGGGATCCGACCCGGAGGTCGGACAGATCGATGAGCAGACCAGAGAGTTCCTTTCTTCTGAGATTACTCGCATCATACTTGAGCAGACTCCTGTGATCTTCGGTTCGATTAAGGAGGGCATTTTGGAGATGATGGATGAGAGACTGAGTACCTTCCGTACTGAGATGGCGGCCGTGATGGGGTCGCGCACACTCACTTTCAGGGAGTTCAGGGCATGCGGGGCTCCTGACTATCACGGGGCACGGGACCCCATAGCGAGCACCAGGTGGTTGGCAGATGTGGCCAACGCATTCCGCACTAGCAGATGTCCCGAGGGGGACAAGGTCAGATTGGCGTCCTGTCTCCTGAAGGACAGGGCACGTGACTGGTGGGAGGAGGTAGGACATACCATCGGGGATGATGCGGCATTGGATGCCATGACCTGGGCTGATTTCTCTACCAGGTTCAGAGCGGAGTTCGCACCGGTCATTGAGGTGCAACAGTTAGCCAGGGAGTTCCAGGATCTTACCCAGACTACCGAGTCGGTGGCGGAGATCACCGCCAAGTTCAGGGAGCGGGCCCTTCTTGTTCCTCAGTATGCAGCAGACGAGGAGATGAAGAAGGCCCGTTATCACGAGATGTTGCGGAGCGACATTCGTATGTTTGTGAGCCGGTCCAGTTGCAAAACACTGGACGACATGATTGCTAGAGCCAGAGAGAGGGAGATTGATCTCGAGATGGAGAGGAAGAGGAAACCGGAGGCGGTTCCGGGTGCAGGCAGTGTGGGCAAAAAGCCCAAGGTTTCAGATCACAGGTCCAGGGGTCAGCAGAGCCACGGTCGATGTGGCAAGTGTGGGAGGTTGCACGAGGGGGCGTGCAAGGCAGGGAGTTCCGGCTGCTACAAGTGCGGTCGGACCGGGCATATGAGTAGGGATTGTACGGCCCCTGCCACTACGGTTACAGCATCGGATCTGATTTGCTTTCAGTGCAATCAGAGGGGACACAAAAGGTCCCAGTGTCCCAGTTTAGCTGCAGCAGGGAAGGTGCATGCACCCGCCCCTGCTACTTTGAGGATCACAGATGGCCGTCAGGGCCGAGCTGATGCGCCGGTGGCGAAGAGCAGGGCATTTCAGATGACAGCAGAGGAGGCGCGAGCGACTCCTGATGTGGTGACGGGTATGTATATTTCTTTCATCTCTTAATTATTAATATATCGTTTGAATATTATTTGATGGTACGCTTTATTTAGGGTCGTTCTCGGTGAACGGCATCCCTGCTTTGGTATTGTTTGACTCGGGGGCCACCCGATCATTTGTATCGCTTGCGCTCAGCAAGAGATTTAGCAGAGCTCCGGGGGAACTGGATTGTCCATTAGAGGTTGAGATAGCAGATGATAGGACCGTGAGGGTCGACAAAGTATATAGAAGGTGTTCCCTTCAGATATTTGAGGGGCAGTTTTCAGTGGATTTGGTTCCGATTCCCCTGCGCGGGAATAAAGTTATTGTGGGAATGGATTGGCTAAGCCCCAATGGGGCGGTGATTGATTGTGAACTTCAGCTAGTGAGGGTTCGCACTCCCAGTGGGGGAGAGATAGTGGTTCAGGGCGAGAGGCCCCAGCGAGGATCGACCTTCTGCTCTGCCGCTAGGGCGAGGCGCTACGTTCAGCAGGGTTGCGCCGGCTATGTAGCCTACGTCTTGGATGCCCGGGATAAGGGCAAGACGACAATCGATGATGTTCCTATTGTTCGAGATTACCCGGATGTGTTTCCCGAGGATTTGCCGGGGATACCTCCTGAGAGGCAGGTTGAGTTCAGGATCGATCTGGTTCCTGGTGCGGCTCCGATAGCCAAAGCACCATATCGACATGCTCCCCCTGAGATGCAGGAGTTGTCTACACAGCTTCAGGAGCTGTTAGACAAGGGTTTCATTCGACCGAGCAGTTCGCCTTGGGGAGCGCCGATCTTATTTGTGAGGAAGAAAGACGGGTCGCATCGGATGTGTATCGATTACCGGGAGTTGAACAAGGTAACGGTGAAGAACCGTTACCCACTTCCGAGGATAGATGACTTGTTTGATCAGCTCCAGGGAGCGTCTTGGTTCTCCAAGATCGACCTACGCTCCGGTTACCACCAGATGAGGGTCAGGGATGAGGATGTGCAGAAGACTGCTTTCAGGACCCGGTATGGTCATTATGAGTTTGTGGTGATGCCATTTGGGCTCACCAATGTCCCAGCCGCGTTCATGGATCTCATGAACCGCGTGTGTAGACCGATGCTGGATCGGTTAGTGATAGTGTTCATCGATGACATCTTGGTGTATTCCAAGACGCAGGGACAGCACGAGGAGCACCTGCGGGAGGTGTTGGAGACTTTGAGGAGGGAGAGACTGTTCGCTAAGTTCTCCAAGTGCGAGTTCTGGTTACGCGAGGTGCAGTTTCTTGGGCATCTCGTTAATCAGAAGGGTATTTTGGTTGACCCGGCCAAGATTGAGGCCGTGATGCAATGGGAGGTCCCGAGGTCTCCATCTGAGATTCGGAGCTTCCTAGGATTGGCAGGGTATTATCGGAGGTTTATTCAGGATTTCTCCAAGATAGCAGTGCCGCTCACCCGACTAACCAAGAAGTCGGTAGTTTTTCGTTGGGGGCCTGAGCAGCAGGCGGCGTTCGAGACTCTCAGGCAGAGATTGTGCGAGGCTCCGATCCTTACCTTGCCAGAGGGTGTTGAGGATTTCGTGGTCTATTGTGATGCTTCGATCACAGGTATGGGAGCAGTGTTGATGCAGCGAGGCCATGTGGTGGCTTATGCTTCGAGACAGTTGAAGCCTCACGAGGCTAATTATCCTACCCACGACTTGGAGCTGGGGGCAGTTGTATTTGCCCTCAAGATTTGGAGGCATTACCTGTATGGGGTCCGCTGTACTATCTACACGGACCACAAGAGTTTACGATACCTTATGGATCAGCCGAGTTTGAATATGAGACAAAGGAGATGGTTGGACGTGCTGAAGGACTATGACTGTGAGATCCTGTATCATCCAGGGAAGGCCAACGTGGTGGCCGATGCCCTGAGCCGCAAGGTGTCGACGGCCCCTATCAGGGATTTGTGTATGAGGATGACGGTAATCACTCCTTTGTTGGAGCGGATCAAGGAGGCTCAGATGGAGGGTCTCAAGGAGGAGAGGCAGAAGTGCGAGAGGATAGTGGGTCGAGTAGCTTCGTTCGACTACGACAGTCGGGGTTTGATGACGCTTCATGGTAGGGTGTGGGTACCGTACTGGGGCGGGGTACGGCAAGTATTGATGGACGAGGCTCATAAGTCTCGATTTTCTATCCATCCAGGGGCGACGAAGATGTATCGAGATCTTCGACCTGATTATTGGTGGCCCTGCATGAAGCGGGACGTCGCTTGGTACGTTGAGAGGTGCCTGACCTGCCGAAAGGTCAAGGCGGAGCACCAGAGACCTCACGGCAAGATGCAGCCGTTGGATATTCCCGTGTGGAAATGGGAGGACATCACCATGGATTTTATCACCAAACTTCCCAGGACCGCACGTGGAGTAGATTCGATATGGGTAGTGGTGGATCGGTTGACGAAGAGTGCCCATTTTATCCCGATCCAGGAGAGTATATCGGCGGAAAGGTTAGCCGATATCTATGTGCGAGAGATTGTGGCACGGCATGGAGTGCCGGTATCGGTAGTGTCGGACCGAGACGTTCGCTTCACGTCCAGATTCTGGAAGCGGTTTCACGACGAGATGGGTACTCGTCTCCATTTCAGCACCGCTTTTCATCCTCAGACTGACGGGCAGAGCGAGAGGACGATTCAGACTCTCGAGGACATGCTTAGGGCATGCGTCCTGGATTTTGGGGGCTGTTGGGATACGTATCTTCCCTTAGCGGAATTCTCGTATAACAACAGCTATCATGCGAGCATTGATCGACCTCCTTTTGAGATGTTATATGGCAGGAAGTGCAGGACCCCGATTTGTTGGAGCGAGGTCGGTCAGCGGGTTATGGGGAGCACTGAAGTGGTGCTCAAGACGACGGAACTGATCCAGCAGGTCCGTAGTAGACTGCAGACTGCGCAGAGTCGGCAGAAGAGCTACGCCGACAGGAGGCGTTCAGACTTGGAGTTCCAGGTAGGAGACATGGTTCTTCTGAAAGTCTCACCTTGGAAAGGTGTCATCAGGTTCCGGAAGAGGGGCAAATTGGGCCCCAGATTTATTGGTCCTTTCAGGGTTTTGGCCCGGGTGGGTCGGGTTGCTTACCGGTTAGATCTTCCTGCGGAACTCAGTTTGATACACAACACCTTCCACGTGTCGCAGTTGAGGAAGTGTCTAGTGGACGAGACAGCGGTCGTTCCCTTGGAGGATATTCAGGTCGATAGCGGCTTGAATTATATCGAGAAGCCGATAACAATTTTGGAACGAAAGACCAAGACCTTGAGGAACAAGGTAATTCAGCTGGTAAAGGTGCAGTGGCAGCATCGGAAGGGGTCTGAGTGGACATGGGAGGCTGAAGAAGAAATGATAACGCACTACCCGGAGTTATTCGCAGATCCAGCCGTAGCAGACTTCGAGGACGAAGTCTGAAACAAGTGGGGGAGAATTGTAACGACCCGTTTCCGGTATGTTAATTAATTTGATTTGGGCTAAGTTTTCAAAGAGGGACTCGGCGAGTTCTAGCCTGACTCGCCGAGTCAGGACGTGCATCTTGTGCACGCGGGAGCCGGCGACTCGGCGAGTCCATATCCTGGACTCGGCGAGTCCGTCCGTCTGGGTGAAACCCTAACTCCCCGGGTTTTGCTCACTATTTAAACCCCATTATAGCCTCCATCCCGTCACTTTCCCCCTAAGAGCACTGTGAAAAACCCTAAACCTCCCTCTTGTGAGCTTATAAGTGATCTTGTTCCATTTTGTGAAGGGGTGAAGAAGGAGAAGAAGAAGGAAGCAAGGAAACGAGTTCTAGTGCCAAGATCCAAGATCAAGTGTGAACTTATTGAGGTATTTTCGGAGTTCTCTTCTGGTTTCATGTTTAAACTTCCATTAGAGCTCTTTTAAGGGCTATTTGATGCTTGTTCCAAACTTTATGCTTGCTTGATTGTGTTATTGAGCCGATATACCTTTGGATCTGAGTGTTGGGGTGTTGAAGAGTCCAGATCCACTGTCTTTTTGGAGTTACATTGCTTATTAGCCATGGATCTACCCTTATTGTGCATATTTTAGTCTTATTTCCCTCATTCATGTGGTTGTGCACGTAAAGTTGGAAACTTTATGTGGTAAAACAGCTTAATGGACCTAGATCTATCATTTGCATGTGTTGGATTCAAGAGAAATCGAGTAAAAATATGTTGCATGGCGGCGACTCGGCGAGTCGGAGGAACGACTCGACGAGTCAGGTCGCGAGTCCCGAGTTCTTCAGTTTCTTCAGTGTCGAGTGTACGAGGTGAGTTAGGGAGTGGACTCAGCGAGTTAAGAGTAGACTCAGTAATGGAGGGACTCGGCGAGTTTGTTCATACAACTCGGCGAGTCCAAGGCAATCTCCTTGAGGATTAAGAACAACTCGTCGAGTCTGTTCATCTGACTCGGCGAGTCGGATGAAGATCATCTGAGTTTTTGGATCCAGAGGATACTCGTCGAGTCGATGCCACACTCGACGAGTGACAGCTGGTAAGAGTTGAACGGAGAGTCTAGGACTCGGCGAGTCGGGTATCCCGACTCGGCGAGTCAGCCCTGAGTAAGTCAACTTTGACCAAGGGTAAAAGAGTCATTCTACCCTGAGTACAGTGCTAGTGATTGATTGAGTGTGTTTATGGATTTGTAGCCGAGGAGATTCAGGAGCAGCAGCCGTTAGCTTTCCGAGCCGCACTCTCATCCGCTAGCTTACGAGGTGAGTTTCCTTCCCGTAGGGGCGGGTCTAAGGCCACAATGCCGGCCCGTCCAGTTAACAGTAGTTTCCGGACTTCGGTCCGATGTAGTAGTTAGTATGTTTGATGCCTTCGTGGTTCAGACATGTTTTATGTGCTATGTGTATGTGTTATGTTCCGGGCCACGGCCCGATGCAGTATGCAGTATAAATTGTTATGATATGCTATGCTATGTGCAGTCAGTCCCGGACCTCGGTCCGATGCAGGGGACACGGTCCCAGTTAGTTCCGGACTTCGGTCCGATGCAGTTAGTTCCGGACTTCGGTCCGATGCAGTCAGTTCCGGACTTCGGTCCGATGCAGGGGACAAGGTCCCAGTCAGTTCCGGACTTCGGTCCGATGCAGCTTTCCGGGTCCCAACCCGATGCAGTGGGCAAGGCCCAATATGTGTTTATATGTTGTGATTTGGTATGTGGTAAGTTGGGGGAGCTCACTAAGCTTCATGCTTACAGTTTCAGTTTTGGTTTCAGGTACTTCCGCAAGCAAAGGGAAGAGCTCTGGATGACGGCATCGCACACACCACCGTTTCAGCTTTAGTTGGATTTGATTTAGTTGTTGTTTTGGATATAGCATGTTACATTTTCCGCACAGTACTTATTATCTTTTGGGACATATCACGCATGGTTTATCTATATGATACTCTGATTATAGTTTGATGGTATTAAAAACGAATTTTTTTTTTGGGTCGTATTTTTGGGTCGTTTCAGAAAGTTTGAAGGATCCTCAAGGTCTGATGAGAAGAGAAGATACTCAAATTCTGGTTCGAAGAAGCTCGAAGGAGGAGGAAATGAAGCAAGATGGTGTGATAAGTGCAAGAAGAAACACTTAGGAAAATGTGGCGAGGAGGTTACATGTTTCAAGTGTGGAAAGCGTGGGCATTAAGCCAATGAATGTACATTCAACAAAAGGGTATGTTACGAATGTAGTGAGGAAGGGCACTTCAAGCAAGACTGCCCATAGAGGAAAGGAGCTACAAAGAAAAATGCGCCGCCAAAGCCAAAGGCAAGAGCATTCTTAATGATCCTTAATGAAGCAGGTGAAGATGCAAGGGATCAGGAATAAGGATTTTATATCCAAATATCGAGTTATGAAGTAGCAATGTGAATAGTAACATGTGGTGTAGCCTATTAGAGGCATAGTATAGGGTGAATTTGAACCTCGGTGTAATCGTTTCAAGAAATAATATAAACCCTAGTTTTGTTATCTGATGTATTGGATGATTGTGTGATTTTCTTGTATGGTGACTTGGATTGACTGCGGGACAATATTTGGGACGAGTATGAGTAGGTGTGAATGGTAGTAGAGGCCTATACTACCGGAAGCACAAGACTCACGCATGGATCAGGGAAAGTCACAAGGTTACCAAGAAGCTAGTAATTGATTTCGTTTTATTCATATATTTCATTACCATCGTTTTGGTAATGACTCAGAAGATGAATGTTAACCTGACCTAAGTGGTCATATCAAATTGAGTCCGACTGCGAGGAGTTTGTTACGTGGTTTGGGGAACCAAGTTCGATGTAACATTTGACTTAAGCCGGAAGTTTGAAATCAAAGTGATCAATAGTATCGCGCTCGTTGTTAAATAAGTTAATAGCTAGAAATGTTACATGCTAAAAATGTGATTATATCACATTAGAATATGAAGTAAGGTATATTCCGTTCTGGAATTTGACTCTAAGAGACTTGAGTCTAAGCGTTGCATCATACGATGAGAGGTCATTAGAACATGACTCATCGGTCTGTTACAATAAATGATAAAAAGTACTTATTCTAAGAAAAAGAAGGAGTCCTCAATCATGATTTATTTTTTGTAACTCGAAGGTTACGATTGAAAGTCCAACATAGTACAAAGAGCAAAAGCAAGAGAAGCATCGCCTGCAGTCAAGAAGTCCAAGAGTTAGATACTCATTTGAAGAAACATATATATTACGGTTATTACTTAGGATGGAAATATAACGTATGGAATCATTATATCATACCTATTTCGTTGATGATTCTGGGACGTAATCATCCTAAGGGGGAGATAATTTTAACGCCTGCAGATTCGAGCTAGTGAATTTAAGGACAATGAGCGTAAAAAAAAGACTTTTTGATGGAGGGTTATTTAGAAAGAGTAATCTTAACTAATTTGTATTATATGTTACAAGGATTTCGTACATGTAAAGAATGCTGAAATCCGAGTTATAACGAAGAAGTTATGACCTGTCGAAGTTTCGCGATAGAACCAGCACGACACCGCGCGGCGTAGATAGTGAATTTACGATAGAGCAATATTTGGCCTTAGCGATCTAAACGAAAGTCATAGAATACATTAAACCGAGAGCGTGCATAAAAAGAACGTCCAAATAGGACTTCATATGAGGAAGTTATGATTTTTCTAAGTTTCAGCTTACAATATGCAACCCAAAACTCGATATTTAGATCGAGTGATTTCTAGCCGAAAAAATCTAAACGAGAATCGAAGATCTCGTCGATAGTAGTGCAACGGGAAAAAGACAGACGAAAACGGATATCAGATGAAGAAGGTATTAATTATTAACGGATTTTTCCTGTCCTGGCCTACTAAAAATATAATATTAAAAATAAAGTCAAAATTAGCCAACGGAGTCTAAATGAAAGTTGTAGAGCATAGTCTCACCTATGCGTGGATATAAAGAACGTCAAAAACGGAGTTTGTATGTGAAAGATACGAATTTTAGAAGTTTGGAAATTAGGAGTATGCCCAACGTACTCTTGTGCATGGTCTGAATTGGGCCACAAAGCCTACTCTATTTTCATGATTGCTCGGACTCGTAGCCTTGATGCGTCCGGGCTTATCCTCTTAGTACGCCCATCGTACATGTCGACATGGTCTGAATTGGGCCACAAAGCCTACTTCATTTTCATGATTGCTCGGACTTGTAGCCTTGATGCGTCCAGGCTTTTCCTCTTTGTACGCCCATCGTACATGTCGACGAGCCAATACGCCCCGCGTACAGGTACGTACACCCAGCGCAACTCGGGGTTTTAGCCCTATAAATAGTGAGCGAGGCTAGCCGGTTTTGGTTGCCAATTTACTATTCTTCACCCCCCCTTCTTTATTCTACTTTGCAAGAAATACCCCCCGAAGCCCCAGTATCATCCCGACACCGGAATCAAGTCCTGATGCTCCAAAGATCCCGAAAAGAAAAGAGTTTTTGAGCCGACACTTTGCCCGCGAGAAGCCCGGTGTGAAGCTATCTCGAATTCATCAAAGGATTACTACTTGAAGAGCTGTAGTGTTGTCCGACAATCGTCTTATCAAGTGAGTGTATAGTCACTTTCATCTTACACATAGATATGAAGTATTTTATATAAAATACGTGTTATGTGTATATATGTTGTTTGCTTATTTGAGATGGATGATGAATGAATGTTTTATACATGTTTTAAACTATATATGTATTTAATATCTACAAATATGTTGGGTAAAACATGGGTAGATAAAGAATGAAGGATGAAAGATGATATAGATGTTATTGGCAGCTGCGCCTAATAAATAACATTGGCAGCTGCCCGTGATAAATAATATTGGCAACTGTGCCAATTAGAGAATAAATGATGTTATTGGCAGCTGCGCCAAATAAATAACATAGGCAGCTGCGCCATAGACACGGATGGACCTTGTGCCTATTCCTTAGGATGAATCCTTAGGAATGAGTGATAGATGATTCTTAGGGTAAATCCTTAAGAAATAAAAAAGATAATGGGGTTGGGAAATTTGGTTGACTGATTAATGTTTAAACATAATAAATTTATTATTTGTGGGTTGAAAACTCTATATGCTCACCAGGCACCCAAGCCCGACCCACTCAGTTTTTCTTTGTATTATAGGTAGTGACACCAAAGCATAAGTTGGATGACTTATCAAGATATTTTGGATTATAGATAAGTAGTTGTAAATAACTGTTATAAGGTCTATTTTGTATTGTTTATGCTTTTGGTCTGTATCGGAACATGACATCCTGAGATTTTTGTCATATAATGTAAAATACATTTCTTTAAAGAAATTCTTTGATAAATTCTTATCACATTTTGTTTTGGGAATAAATTTCGCAGCTCTTTTAATCAAAGGATTACTCTGATTTTATAAAACACAGCATAAACAAATCGTTCTTTTCTGGCCGTGAAATTAATGATGTCACATATAGGCATCTACTACCTTTCACACGTAATCATACTTGTCCCAAGAATTGCCTCGCAATTCACTAAGTCACCATACAAGAAGATCAGACAACTTAACACATTGAGTCATATAACATATTTAGGGATTTATTTCCTGAGAACAATTACAAGATTTACTTATACTATATTCCTATTACATTAGGCCACACACCCTAATACTACTCATTTATCTGCTTCCACCAAGTACACCATACAAGCAGCTCTGAATTCTCTCCATCTTGTTTCCTCATCAAGCCCCATAAAATATGTCATCGCCTTTGGCTTTGGCGGAATATATGGCTTGGCATCTTCTTTCTTCTTTGGGCAGTCCTTCATGACATGCACATCCTCCTTACATTTGAAACACACCCTTCCTTCATAATGGCACTCCTCAGAATAGTGATTAGGTCTTCTGCACCTATAGTAGGTTACTTTTATTTTTCATTGCCCAACATGCTTATTCTTACATTTATTTCACCATTATGCTTCATTACTACCCCATACTTCTTATCGTTGGGGTCAGACCATGAGAACTTTCCTTTCTTATCAGATATTGAAGACCCCTCAAGATTCTTTTTCTCTCCTTTTTCAGCCTTCTCCAAACCCTTTTCTCTTATCTGAGTCTCTACGTTCCTAGCCCCACATATGTCTTCTTTCAGAGTAGTTGCTAGTTTTACCTCCGTTGGACCAAAATCCACCGGTAGTCCATTCGAAAACCTTTTCACATTGGAAAGCTCAATAAGAACTAGGTAAGGAACTAGATTCATCTTCTCCGTAAAAGCGACTAATAGTCCTACTATAGTTTCCTTCTTATGATGGTTCCTCTCTTAGCTCACGTTGCATTTGGGTGCAGTAGGTTCATCCCTATTCCCCTGAAGTAAACGCCTTGTCGCTTCTATTCGACGATCTAACATTGCATGAATCATCTCCATCGTTATCGGCTCGGCTGCTGGCACAACTTCTGGTGCATGCTCGACTACATGAGCCTCTAGATAACGGTTTTCGTTATCGTTTCCTAACCCACTACATGTCCTCACCGTGACGTTCTATGTACCAAAGTATCCGTTCAAGACGATAAATTTTAGATGGAGAAGGCTTAGACACGTAATTCTCCTTATTACTCCGAAAAGTTATATGTTGGTTCTAATATCGTAATTAAACGTTTAGAAACCTAAACATATAAAATTTCCCTAATTCTAGGTCGGCGACAAACTTTAGATCTAATCAAATAATAGCATTTTTAATAAGCAACCTAAGCGATGCTACAATTCCAACCATTTAGCACGTAAAAGCAAATTAGACATCTTATTCAAAAGTGAACAAGTGCTTGTGTCAATTTAGGTGTATTACCTAATTTATAATGGACATACACCCCACGATCACGGCTTAGCATTCTCAGTTGAAGTCTAGAAATAAATCCTTACTCCTAGTTTGCTTAAACTAATGCTATGATACAAACTATGACATCCCCAATTTTACGCCATTTTAAAACTTTTCATTTATGCTTATTTAAATCAGAGTTCATTTATAAATGCAAAATTGGTCCCATAAAAGTATTCCTGAAGAAATAATTTTTATTGATTATAAAGTCTTGGGATGTCATAAATGATACAAAACATAAGCCCAAACGGGTCTTACATCAATATTCTAGCATCCTACAAACTCTTTTCTTATCACGACAAATAATTATATTATATATCAGTATCTTCATATTGCTACCTGTGATACAAGAAACTGAATAGGTCAAGTTGGGAAACCTGGTGAGTACATATGGTTTTCAACCCACAATAATATAATATTCAATTATATATTCTTCAACATTCAGATAATCCAATTACCCTACTCCCTTTATTCTCACTTACTAATCCTAATATGATGATCTCGAGGGATCTTTCTTAAAGGATCTTTATCAGAAGACAACTAAAATTACTAGATGATTAGGCATGACAATATGATAATACTTCAGGTAAACACGTCAACACGACAGTACATTGGTACTTTGGATAAACACGACAAGCACATCGGTAGAATAATACTTGCTTTAGACAAGACAGTACAAAAGTACTTGGGATAGACACGAGAGACACTGCTCATTATTTCGCATGGCTTTTACTAACCTATCATAACCACTGTCTTACACACGCCTATCACAACATCTCACTTGTTATTTCACACAACCCTTTATTACCCAATCATATTATTAAGTCTGATAAATATATGATTAAATCTAGTCACAATCATATTATATAACTATGTTAAACACAACAAAGACGACACACATATAAATTAAGCATTTAGAATGCTTTGTATTTATGTGCAAGTAGAAATTAACTATTCACTCACCTAATAATAGTGAATACCTCAGAATTTTGGCAGAACCTCGCCATAGCACTTTCAATGACCTAATGTATAATACTAAGTCTTAGTTTAGATTCAAAATCTCGGAGACTAGAATAATTATAGTTTATATTTCTTACTAATCTCAATGTCTACATCAAGATCTATAAAGTAATGATCAACCAGACATGACACTTGGGAGGCAAGACCATTTCGTCATAATAGCTTTTTTGAAATCCAACAACCAAGCCAACATGACCATTCTAGACACTTCTACTATAAGTAGATTGATCAACATAATGACATGGAATTTCTGATAAATCTTATTTATAGATTCATAACAACGACTATGACTATAAATATAAATTACACTAAAATAGGGATGAGTGTAATTTTCCTTACAGAAACTTCCTAGACAAAAGTCTGGAAATTGCATTGGAAGGGCTTCTACTGGATAGCCACTAAGCGTCGGGCACTTAGGGTTATAGGGCTTCGCCAAAATGCAGAAAACTTAAGGGAAAGTAGGCAAAAATCAAGAGGAACTTGAGAGGAATGAATTGCAAAGGTGTGAATGTCGAATGGGGGCTGAGGATCTATTTACAGCCAAGTTTTGGGTGCACGTTGCACAATGTAAGGCGACGTCTCCCCATCTACTTTGTGCCACGTGTAAGGCTCTCCGTGGTCCGCATTTTCACCTTCTAGAAGCGCGTGTAGCGCATTACACACGACGCAAAACACATATTTTATAAATTCTGTAACTTTTTCATACGAACTCCGTTTTTGACATTCTTTATAACCCTAGAAATCCCTCGACGAGATCTACAACTTTCCTTTAGACTCCATCGGATAATTATGAATTTATTTTTAGCCTTTATTTTTTATACGATCTAATGATTTTGCTAAAATCATAACTCTCTCGTATGGACTCCGATTTTGGTGTTCCTTTTAGCAAAATTCTGATCTTAAAGAGCAGTATGATTTTCATTTTGGTGACTTTACCTAAAATTCAATAATTCTCTTCATATCTATTGACGTTAATAATTTTTAATTGTGCACGTGGTTGATTTTTATATCTTATAAAATTAATATATCCTTCAAATGAACTCGGATTTTTACAAAATTTATTTTTCGAGATCATGTCTATACTTTATATATATATATATATATATATATATATATATATATATATATATATATATATATATATATATATATATATATATATATATACATACATACATACATAGGGTTAAGTTCAAATGAGAACACTACTTTATGTTAGTATTCTACTATGAATTTTGTATATACAACGATATGACATTATTCACCAACAAATATACGAACAATCACACATTAATATTCACATTAAAATTTTGTATGTACAACTTTATGACATTATTTATCACCGAATATATGAACAATCACATATTACTAAATTAGTACATTTATATATAAATTTTATAGTAGAATAGCAATATAAAATTGAATATATTCATATTATAATTACTACAATACTATACATATTAAATTAATAGTAGAATAGTAACATAAAGTAGTGTTTTCACGTTCTCACATTAAATAGTGTTCTCATTTGAACTTCACCATATATATATATATATATATATATATATATATATATATATATATATATATATATATATATATATATACTAGTTGTTTACCCGCGCCAAGCGACGGGTATGAATCTTTCATAAAATAGTTTCTAGTGACAATTAGTTTTTTTTGCACAAATAGTTTACTACATCTAAAAAATTGTCAATAAGATTCATTCTAGCAAATATAAAATCAGTAAGAATAAAAATTGAAGAGTTACAATTGTTTACAAATGTGTACAAACACATAATTTATTATCTTGGTGGTTCATTAGATATTAGTAGCTATGACATAAAAAACGATCATATTAATTTATAGAAGTAAGTTTCACCTAAATGATAATAAAATTTCGAATTGAAGATATAGTAAATTCCTATGTTTGAAAATAAAATAAAAATTATGATATTAATAACAACACAATATAAATAATAATTTATATAGAAAAAAGGACATTCCATTTATTTATTATTTGGTTTTAAAGTGAGATTTTCTTCAAAACCCCATCATTTCTTGGTATTCTGCTGCTCATATGACTGAAAATGTTGGTGGCAGTTAGATATACTTACTGCAATAGTACCTACAAATACGCACATACAATTGGTCTTTCAAGTCAATACACTTTGCAACACACAAGTGTCAATTATGCAGAAACCCTGCTTCACATGATAATATTCACTACTTAAATCATTTAAAAACTATTTAATGTTTTTACTTCTAGCATTCAACAGATATCAAATATCTCTATTTATAGTAAAAACATTGTATTAAAATATAATATACGATGAATGAGACAATCAATAAAATTCAAAAAGACTTTACCTTCCATTGAAACGAACAAATTGCTAGGAAATAAAACAAAACATTACCTAAAAGGAAAATTTTCTTATTTTGAAAATAAACTGAAGACAAACAGTCACAATGGTTTTCATATATTGAATACAAAAGTCATAATATTTTTCACATATAGAAAATAACTATCACAGAGGCATATGGAATTTTGATATTGCTAAGATAATCTATATATATAAAATTACATTTTTTTTGCTACTATGCTTTGGTGTTTTCTGTTTTCCCCAAAATGATATTTTTATTGTCGGTCTAAATAACCAAATTTAAGAATCAGGTAATGTTTACTACCATTTTTTGTGTAGCTGCATAAATAATCCACATAAAAGAAAACATTATAGACTACAATATAAGGGTTTAAATATAAAGACTTATGTTGCGGTTATGTGTATAGATGTAGTTGCATTGAATCTAATATAAATTAGGATTGTATTTGGACTCATTTACCCTTACAACAAATAAAGGGATATCAACGGATGGAGTAGATCAACACCTTCTTGGCACCACCCTGCAAATTAACTGGACAATAACAGTATTCTAATTTTCCTAAACTACACTTTCAGCCACAACCAATTGTACAATAACATGAAACCAAAACTTGATTACTTAGATAATGGCAGCATACTTTACCATAAGTACATGCCTACATCACGTTAAAACAAAAAAACTACAAAATTAAAGAACTTACATTATTTCAGCTTGTAAACAAATGCTTTTAGATACAAAGGAGGATGGGGAGAAAGATCCTATTAAGAAAATAACTATAAACAACTCAAGGGTGCGAGATTTGTAGACAGCTAAATGAATAGTTAAATGTACCTTCGTTAGAGCTCAATAAACTAATTAGCAGCCAAATATTTTGCTTAAGGGTCACACGCTCCACCTTAGAAGTAGGGGGAATGGAAAAGTCTAGATTCAGGAGCCAAAATGAATAAGATGCAAAATATGATAAATGAATAACTTCTAAATAATTGAAATTTGAAATCAAAGTTGCTGTCAAATCAGAGATCTTACCTAGATTGAGGCAGATAAGGTGAGATTGCGGATATTGGAGCCTCTAAAGTCACAAAAAGGTAAGAACAAAAAAGAAGCACCGGTAAGGAAAAAAAGCAATACTTTTTAAAAAAATACCTAAATCGCATGTTGGTTTAGGGTTTGGTCAAGCTTTTTTTCAAACCGATACCCTTCTGCCCTTAAATCACCATCAATGAATGTCCTTGTCCCCTATTTTTCCAGTCGATACCTCTTTTCCAAATCCAAACGTATACATGAGCCTACAAACCAGAATATAGTAAAAACCCCAAACCAATTCCAAAGCAAAATAGAGCCCGTATCTAACCTTGAATCACAGACGTGGTTAAACCCACATGTTGCTTTTTGGAGCCCTTATTTAGGAATTTTAGGATTCAAGGTTGAATTATACCTCCTTAATTTGTGCTGTGAATCAGTCATCACCAAATTAACTAAGTCGATGCCGCCACCAGAACGCCTCTGGTGCCTTCATCTCCAATTTACCTAATTTTCCAAAAAAATATAGAAATCAACTTCAAGATTTTTGAATCAAAGGAAGTTTAATATGATTTTTAAAAAATAGTAATTTTAAGGGTTTACCTGCTGTGAAGCTTAAAATAAACACATGAATGAAATAATCACACTTTGTCAATGCATCTGCTGGTCCAGAAAGAGGCAGTAATTGATCAATTGCCCTTCTTCATCATCTTCCATTACTGTTCTAGACGACTTCTTTATGGAGTTTATTTGATCAAGTAAGAACCGAAGAGAATCAAAACTAAAAAAGAGACAATGTTCAAATCAAAATCAAAGATTAACACAAGAAAATGAAGTACCTGACCTATCTCTCCGTTAGGATTTTCTTCGAAAATACCAACATTAGGTTGTAGAGGATATCAAACTTGCTCACGTAGATCAAGCTGGTGAGCATTTGTTGGTGAAATGGATGATGGCAGGGGTAGGATGTTTTTCCCTTGCATCTCGACAGGTTTATAAAGACGATGAGAGAGCAGAACTTGAAATGATTTTTTAGGTATGAGAGCGTCTTTGAAAAGTTTTGAATTTTGATATGCACATAGGTAGCCAGGGACAGAGCCCCCGTCCATGGAAGTCATCTCCGGTGCCCTGTTCCTCACACGCATGGAAGTCATCTCCGGGGTGTCCGGTGGTTGTCTTCGTTGATGGCAGTGGAAGGTTGATGGTGGCGGTGCTTGTTCTTGGCTGGCAGTGGTGTTTGGGGTATATGGGCGACCATTTGGTGGTTGGTGCTTCTCGGTGAAGTGGTTTTCAGGCGGATGTGGCTGAGAGAAGTTGGAGATGGCGTGAGTGGTTGTGATGGTGAAGATCTTCGATCAATTGATTATGGAGGGAGGCTGATGAAATTGGAGGATCGTAAAATATAGGAGGAGAGGGTTCCAAGATAAAGGAGATATGGTCGAGATTAAGGGGAGTTTGATATTGATCAATCCATTAAATCAAGGGCTAGATAAGAACTCAACTCAATACCTTGACTTTTTCAGCTATTGCAATACCCATTCATCTTCAATGACCATTTCAATTTGAAGATGAGAATGGAGACCTATTCAAAACGTGCTTCATTCAATAATCAGTTCACCAATAAGATTCAGTGTTTTCTAGTGCATAAACCGATTGTATTTAGTGCAAAAAGATTTGTACCTCTTAAAATTCAGCAAAACATGCTAAATGCTTATTAAGGTATATATATATATATATATATATATATATGTGTGTGTGTGTGTGTGTGTGTTTTGACACACTTATTTTTACGATTTATCGGCGATTCAGCTGATTTTCCTATTTTTCCTTAATATGAAACTTGTATTATATAGTGTGCATCGCGCACGACTATAGATTATCCAATTCAAGGAATTAAATTTAATAATTACTCCCTCCGTCCCAAATTAATTGTCCACTTTTGACTTTTGAAGTCTTTTTTCTTCAACTTTGACCTTAAATATTTTTATTTATGTTATATATTAATTGATGAAACTTATAACAATGAAAAGACATTTAAAATACAATCCATTCATATATTTTAGATCAAGTATTGTCTATCAAAAGAAAATTTATTTAAGGTCAAATTTGAAGACTAAATACTTGAAAAGTCAAATGTGGACAACTAATTTGGGACGGAGGTAGTATTACTTATTATGTGTAACAAGAATTTGTAGGTCTTACAGTAGAAAATGAGAACAATGGTTTTTTTTCTTCTTTTCGGCGTAATTTATGTATTGCAGTTGAATGTGGGTAGTCTTTGGAAAATTTTTAGCATTTCCACTTCAGCAAAATGCTATTTTCTTCCCAACCCACATTATGCAACTATGTTGTGATGGTAGCCCAAAAAATCGCAACTCCAACTCTCAGTGTTCTCCCTACGTTTTCACTCTTCCTATCATGTAACATACTTATCAACCATCACCAACGTCAAGATTGTGGGTTTTCTCAATGGTTCATGGGGATGATGTTTTTGGTGGGTGTGGTCTCACATCTCTGTTTTTTCTTTTAAACCCGACTTTAGAGCTGAAGGGGGAAAGGAGGATTTGTAACATCTACAAATGACGAATAAAAGTACGAAAGGGACGATGATGGGTGATTTTAGAAGACGACATTGGGAGGGGAGGTACTTACCGGATGAAGGTGTGGTTTGCAAAAATATGATGAACAATGGAGCCCCCGTCTTCTTCCTCTGATGAATCAGGTAAAGGTAAGGAGATGATACAATTGATTAATGACGAGAGGAAGCCATTTCACTTGAAATCGGATTTGGTCGTTTCTATGTCCTGTTTCACCAAGATTTTCATTTACTTCACCGTGTGTATGTGTGTGTTTTTCGAGGGACCAAAACCACATACAAGCATGGTCAAAAAGACCATCAATCCAAAAATGTTGTGGTTTCGACCAAATCTCGGAAAAAATGCATACCATAAGGACCAATTTTGCATCATATATATATATATATATATATATATATATATATATATATATATATATATATATATATATATATATATATATATATATATATATATGAAAAAGTTCAATAGCAAACCATTAATAATTAAAAAAACCAATGAATCGAACCAAAGTGCTAAAATTTGAAGCGATTTGCGACCTTCACATTGGACGCGCATGCACCGGATTATACCAAAACTCAATTTTTTTAGTTTAATTTTTTTAGGACATGTTTTTGTCGAAAAAGAACTCAAATACACCTTTGTTCATATTTTTTTCGTTCTCTTTAAATAGAGATTCATATTGATATTTATAAAAAACGAAGTTTTTTTGAAAAAAAAAACCTAATTCATTTTCTTTGTTTTTTGAAAAGTTCAGATTTATTTTTTTTTTTTATCAAAAAAGTTAATAAGTATATCAAAATTCATATTTTTTAGTATTCTTTAAATATAGATTCACATTAATGTAAAAAAAACATTTTTTTTTCAAAATTTTAGTTTCTATTCACATTTGAATCCTCATAACTGAATTTTATACATTTGATATTCACATTGTCATACTAACCCTCCGGCGTACCGACGCGACAGACATGTTATAATCATAAATGATTATATAGCGCCCTCCATTCATTTCTCCTCCGCCACCATACCCACCACCACAACCGCCACCACCACTACCACTACCACCACATCTGACACCATTCGACCCCACTAATGTCATCTTCATTACTTATACCATCGTCACCTCTATCATCACCACATATTTCTACTACCAACTGTCATAATCATATATGATTATTTAATTTGTAAACACGTGTATATATATATATATATAATATATATATATATATATATATATATATATATAATCATTTATGATTAGGAATACCCCACTGATGTCGGTATGCTGGAGCGTTAAAACGACAAAGAATAAATATGTGGCTGAGTTTAAATCTCAGGATTCATAATTTTCTTTTTAAACTCAAGTGAACCATCTCATATATATATATATATATATATATATATATATATATATATATATATATATATATATATATATATATATATATATATATATATATATATATATATATATATATATATATATATATATATATATATAACATGTTTTTTTTTTAAAAAATTAAAAATAGGACATGAAGCATCCCCACATTCAATCTCTAGATAACTGGTTAATTCATGTGCTTTTTTATCATCGTATTTATCTTTTTATTTGTATTTGGTTTTGTTAATTAAAATAGTATTATGTTTTATTTTATTTTTTATTTTTTAACTTAATTAATAATTAATAGTGATGCATCAAATTGGTTGGAAAAGATACAATTTTCATATTTTGTTGGTCGGAAAAGATTAAAAGTAATGCGACAAAAAAAAAAAATATATATATATATATATAACTAATATGACATAAGAGCATCCAGAGTCTATTGAACTCTAAGGAGTTCAACGGATTATCATATTATTGCCACATTAATTTCATGCAAACTTTGTTTTGGGCAATAATTATGTGCGGTGTTTTATGCGATCTAGGGAAAACATATAACTTAGTCTACTATTGAACATTATATGCAGAGTGGAGCACAAAGTGTGTTACATGTTGGAGATTATTATGACGATATCTACTTAGGGAGTGTATCCCCCGCCTCCGTCCCCGAAATTTCCCTGTTACACCCCCCCACCCCCGCCACTGCCACCGAAATGTCTAGCCTTTCTACCATTGGGCTAAAAGAAGTTGTCGCTTGGGATAAAAGAAACTATTAAAACGGGTTGGTGATTTGTTTCACTAATGTGATTTAAGTGTAATGAAATTTCTTTGTGTGACCAAAAGTATCTTGATAAATATTAAACAAGTAAGGAATGTGTGAAGTGGACACTTGTTTAAATTTATTCAATATTAAAAGTATTCGCCCCTGAACGAACGGGGTTCCGGGGGCAGCACCCCTGGGAGCGGGGGTCCAAGCTGTTTTATGACAGTTTTGACAGTTTTCAGACAAATGAGGTATTTAACCAATTTTTGTCAGTTTTTTCTGGTATTCACGAAATTCATATCTCATTATCTGTTATTTTCTCTTCTGAGTCTTATTCAATCAAAGATTAGAGAGTACCACCCAATACTTTGATTTGATAGTGAAATCACAATTCTCAGAATATCCAAGGCTATTATTATCTCATTTTCTAACAAAACGGGGGTTAGTCTTATCCCTGCCCCCCGATTTTTTTAATAAATACTTCCAAAAGGAGTGGACGCCACTAGATTTTTTTATATCCCTATATCTATTCAAACTATATCTATTCAAACCGAAGGCGGATTCCAGCACATAGAATTTATAATGATACAAACCCAACCATAATAGGACAGTTGCAATAACTCAATCACTCAGAAATCATTATGTGGAATGAAGTTGTAGATTTGAGGAGTGGAGGAAACTTTGCATTTTTTATGATTGATATTACGTGATGTAATCATAGAAGAGTGGAAGATTCATCGATTATGTAGGCATTTGTTTGTTTATTTGTTGTATAAGGGTAAGAAACGCTGTAAGTTTTTGAAGTATAGCATATTTATATATTCAATTTGAGTTTCTATTAAGATATGAATATCTTTTTTTCAAAAACAATCATTATTTTTTATTTTCTTGGTTGTTTTCCTATACTTTTTGGATGGGTACTAACAAAAAAACTTTTACATTTGAATCTTGCTATTTTCATTTTCAAAAACAACGATTATATTTTTTATTTTACATTTTCATTCGAATTTTAATCTTTTGCTCTGAACACCTTTATACACTATATCAATCTAAAATATTAATAAAATTATCGTTACTTTGATTTTCGATAGCCACAGGCTTAATTCGTAATTAACATTCTTATCAATTAGATTTCAATGCTCAAGAAATACGTGTAGTTAAAATAAACCTGTTGCTAACTACATTATTTTTAATCCGCGTTTGCAATCAAACATATCACCATATATAACTTTTTATTACACAAATTAAAGGATACTAAAAGATATATTCAATATTATTTTCACGTTTTTTATTTTCTATTCATTACTAGAAAAATTATTTTCAAGATGATGTTTTGACATATCTTCTTTTAAAAAGATTAATAATTGAATAAATTTATTTTATATGGGTTAAAATTTGAAAAAGAAAAAATCAAATAATAATGTTCTCATTTGACTACAACTCAAAAGATCTTTGTATTCTTCATTTTTCCTAGGTTTATTTCAAAAAACGAATATTTATTACCTAAAAGTTGTATTACACTACATTGCAATCAATATATTTAAAATACACATCCAATAAACACAATGTTTCCCATTCGATTAATATATAAAAACACCCATCCACCAAAAATAAAGCCGATAGATTGCTTATTTTCTTTTATTTTTTTTACATCATGAGATGTTTCTAAAAGTAAATTGTTCTCATCATTTGAATATAAGGCCTTAGCAAGTTTCATTTAAACTTGACAATTCGTGTATTCGTTTCATTAAAACGTGTCAGTTGTGTATTTGACACAGTATGACTACACAATGAGAAATAAATTTTATCTCAATTTTCAAGATGTATTCGTGTCGTGTTATGTCTCTCACAAATTTATATATTTGTGTCTCGAATTGTGAAGTCTAGTTTCATTTCATTCCATTGGAAAAAGAGAAAAACCAAGCAACATATTCTGATTAAATTTTTTTTATTAAAATACCCTACAATGTATTTAGGTAGGTTAACCAATTTATATTAGTTTTTTATTTAGAAAAATAAGAAAAATGAAAATAGTCAAGTACATTGCTATTATAGGAAAATGAGTACATTACTTGTATTTAGATAAGTACATTATTATTATTCGGCAATATTTGTATCTTTCATATGTTATTTAGAGAGAGTGGTATGCAAGTTTAAAACATTATACCAAAATAATCACATGACTAACATTCTCCCGCCAACATACATTTATTATTACATGAGAGTAGGTTGTAATTCAAATGCTCTATCTAAAAATAACATTTTAACAATCAATTCTACTATTACAGTTTCAGTGGTTTTACTTATATAAATAACGATGTTGAAATGTATTTTTTGTTTAAACGTTATCAAATTTTCGCATAATATTTTCTAGACTTCTGTTTATCTAACTAGCATTATACTTTTTATTTAAATTTTCCCAAATAGCAACATAGGATCGAACTTTTTGATATTATGTTTTATCCAAATAACATTATATTTTTCCCATTAATCATGAATTAAATAACATTATTTAAATTTTCTAACCATTTTAAATATTATTTCTCATAACGGTCAAAAACTTACCAATATAGATCAATTATTTCATAGAAATTTTTTTCCAATTGTATTTTATTATTATTATATACTTTTTTTTATTGTCAACCGTATACCATACAAGTTATAACCTTTTATATATATATATATATATATATATATATATATATATATATATATATATATATATATATATATATATATATATATATAACATGTTTTTTTTTAAATTCACAAAACAATACATGAAGCATGCCCACGTTTAGTCTCTGGATAACTACTTAATTCGTGTGTTTTTTTATTATCGTATTTTTCCTTTTATTTGTGTTGGGTTTTTTATTTTTTAATTTAATTAATAGTGATGAGTCAAACTGGTTGGAAAAGACACAATTTTCATATGATGTAGGTTGGAAAAAATGAAAAAGAATGAATCAAAAAAAATTATATAAAACTAATATGATATAAGGCATCTACAGTCCATTAAACTTTAAGGAATTCAATGGATTATCACATCACTGTCATGTCAACATTTATTTTTTTATTCAACTATACCTTTTAATATCCACACTCCATTAAACCCTATAAAATTTAATGAATTTCCATATTATCATCATTATATTTATAAACATAATTAAAATTTTAAAATTAATGTGTAATATTTCGAATAACGCAATATTTTATTGAAATTAGTATTTATTATATTGGTAAGATATATATATATATCTTTTTCAGCCAAGTTTTATTTTTAAATATTTCATTTGATTTATATTTGTTTGAAAAGATATGACACCTAAAAATATGATGCATTAAATAATAAAATACCTAAAATATGGTTCATTTTATTTGTGTTTTAATTAAAAAAATATAGAAATCAAATATAAAAGTAATAAGAAAATAAGATTAAATATATATTTTGTTTGAAATTTAATTAAAAAAAAAAAGGTTAAATTCATTAAACCATGATCATACAACTCTTTCATTTAACTCTTTTATGTCATTCAGGTTTCAATCTCAACTCTCTCATTCAACTTCTATTCAATCTCAATTATCCTCTATTCAATTTTTATTAAACTCTAATTGTGGATGTTTTAAGATTAAATGGATTGGGAGGGTTTCATTGCCTCCGTACTTATAAGTAAAAAAGAAATCGAATGATTAAATGATTAAATGAATAATGAAAAACAGTGCAAGGGTAGATTACAACCTAATGCGCTTTCTAAACTACCTAGAATATATAGTTCCATTATTAAGGATCGCCCATAATATGCTTATAGTTTATAACATCTTAAATCCTATTTTATTTTTGCCGTTACATTTTATTTATAGTATAAAATAAAATAAATACTTCAACCTACTTTATTTTATATTTTATAAATTCCTATTTTAATAAAAGAATAATTTTAATTTCCTTTTGACATGTATCATTCCATTAGCCTTCTAATTAATATATATTTTATTTTTATTTTGTCATGTGTTATCTTATTAGGTCTCTTAATTAATGCACGACATTTGTCAACCTATTAATTATCAATTTCAAATTTCAAATTTTAAATTTTCCACTCTAATTACATTAAATTAATAATATTAGAATAAAAATTAATACAAATTATAAGGTGCTATATAATCTCTAAAACCTTTTTTTATTATACTCTATTTTTAGAATGTGGTCAGAATGCTCTTAACATGGTTAAAAACTATCTACTTCTAACAAATGCTCTTACAATGGTTAAAAACTATCTACTTGTAACTATACGCAAACAATATGTTATTAACATTGTTAAGAACTCTCTTCCTCTTAACTATATATAAATAATACGTAATTATTTGAAAATAGTAGAAGCGATTATGTCGGTAGCGCTTATTTGTTAATATATAATTATTTTTTATTTTTTTTGGAACGGCAAATACCAAGTGGAAGCCACCAACGGGAATCGAACTCTCCACCTTGCCCTTCAATAGTTATAAAGTCAACACCTCTTTCCCAGCTGGGCTGGGCTTCATTGGTGTTAATATGTAATTATTTGAGGAGACTCATGATCATCATGATTCATTAATAGTCACACGCAAATGTTCTTACTTGTCATTTCTTATAAAAAACATGTTTCTTTTGTCTAACTGTAAAATCAACGATAATGTACTTGGATGTGATTTCGTGCACGACTAACTTGCTACATATTCTACATGACTTGTTAGGATCATGAGCAACACAAATGGGATACAACTAGTAACATCTTGACACGATATTTTATTCCCAATATCCCAGAATTTTTCGTATGTGGTATTTTTATGGGGGGGTTTTCTAGTATGGGATCATTGACTTATTGTACAATCTAAAAGTAGATGCTTCCACATTTTAGTTTTACATACATTCATCATTTACAAGCAATCAAAAGCCAGGAATCTTGTTCTCAAGGTCTTCTTTTTGTGTGTTAACTTTATCATTAGTCATATACCACCCAGCCTACCTCCAATCTGTATTTCACCAAAACACTACAATAACCTTATTGGCTCTTGTAAACCTAAATTATGGTAACTTCTAATTTCAGATTATTTAAGTGTTAAATCTTGAATAATAATTTTTGTATTGTAATTTACACGTTAGCGTAATCCGTGTGAGTATGAATATTAGTATTATTTTATAGTTCTGTGCTTAGCTATTTTTTACCTTTATAATTTTAATCATTGACCGTTACAAAATAAATAGATAAAAAAGAAGAAAATAGATAATTAGATATGCTAATATTAATTTTGAATTGAAACATAAGTCGTTTGACATTTAAACTAATATATGATGACGAATAAAGATAAATGGAATCATCAATGTTTGACTTGACAATGCTTATGGCCTAAAAACTTTTATTTAATTGTTTATTAAATATCTACATGATTTTAAATAAAAAAAACATATAAATAATGTATTTTAACTAATATTCAATATCTTTATTTCTCTCTCTCTCTCTCTCTCTCTCTCTCTCTCTCTCTCTCTCTCTCTCTCTCTCTCTCTCTCTCTCTCTCTCTCTCCTCTCTCTCTCTCTCTCTCTCTCTCTCCTCTCTCTCTCTCTCTCTCTCTCTCACACACACGTATGTATATATATATATATATATATATATATATATATATATATATATATATATATATTCTCATTTTGTGATGTGTCACTTTATTAGATCTTTTAATTAATATAATGGCATCTGTCAACCTATTGATTCTTCATTTTAAATTTCAAATTTCAAATTTTCTATTTTAATTATATTAAATTAATAACATTCCAATAAAAAAAATAAGAATTAATACATATTATAAGGTCACATATTTATTTAAATCAACGATTATATTTTATACAACTAAAAATATCTCTTAATTAATAATTTATTTAAAATAATTGATTAATAATTTTGAATTTTTACTATAAAAGTCTAGTTAATTATACTATGCAAATATAAAAAGTGTTAATTACTTATATAGGGTTAATATTATAAAAATTCTAATTTTTAACGCGTAATTGGAAAAAGCACTTATATTTTTTTTATTGCTGTGGCTACAACTTTCTCGCAGAATTATGACTCTAACCCACTTAACGAGTTTCATGGTTAAGTGGTTAACTTTTTTGCAAAATTAGTCCTAGAAAGTTCAAATTTAGTCCCTGGGGTTTGAAAAAAATTACACCACATGGTTTTTTAACTTAATTTTTTGTTTTTTGTATACTTTATTTATTTTCGGTTTTTTTATAAATATATGTACATTTTTTATTTTCGTTATATATATATACTTTATTTATTTTCATTTTTTAACTTTATTTTTCAACAATTTCTTTTAACATTTTTACCTTTTGTTTTCTATTTTTTAGTGTATATATAGAGTATATTAGAGTTTTTTTTAGGTTTTTTCATATTTATTTTCTTATTATATTTTAATTTTTTCACCTTTTTATTTTTTTATTTTTTTTTCTATTTTTTGTTAAGGTTTTTTCATATTACAATTTTTGTTTTCTATTTTTTTTTCCTATTTTAGTTATTTATGGTTTTTCTAATGTTTTTAATTACTTTGATTCAAGTAAACGAACTTGAATTCAATATAAATTACTATAACAAGTTTTTTTTATAAAGATCGACTATTATTATTTTTTTTGTTTTGTTAGTCTATTATCAAATTGAAAAATATTATCTTGAATTTAATCTATCGATATCACATATAGAAATATGATTTAACTTGCAAGTTATATAACACATTGAAACACTAATTCTTAGTAAACAAATTATTTTTTTTAATTTTTATTTTTTCGTAACATAAATATAATAGCACTAAAGAAAAAAAAAGAAAATAAGTTGAACCGAAATTACAAATATAAACATAACTACGTTATTTACTTGAATAAAAATAAAAAACAATTACAAAAACTATAAATTATCAAAATTGTAATATACTCTAATATATTAATATATTTTATATTTTTTGAAAAATGTCAATAAAAAGATAAAAATACAAAAAACAAAAAAAAAACAAATAATTGGAAAAAAAATAAGTAAAAAAAATAAAAATATAAAAAGATGAAAAAATAAAATATAATACGAAAAGAAATATGAAAAAACCTTAAAAAAAACTCTAATATACTCTATATATACACTAAAAAATAGAAAACAAAAGGTAAAAAGTTTTTAAAAAATTATTGAAAATTAAAGTTAAAAAATGAAAATAAGTAAAATATATATATAAAAAAGAAAATAAAAAATGTACATATATTTATAAAAAACCGAAAATAAATTTTGTATATAAAAAACGAAAAATAAAGTTAAAAAACCATGTGGTGTAATTTTTTTCAAACTTCAGGGACTAAATTTGAACTTTTTACGACTAATTTTGCAAAAAAGTTAACCAACTTAACCATGAAACTCGTTAAGTGGGCTAGAATGATAATTCTGCGAGAAAGTTGTGGCCACAACAATAATAAAAAAAATATCAGGGCTTTTTCCAATAACGCGTTAAAAATTTAGGGCTTTTATAATATTAACTCACTTATATACGAGATCTTAACATAAAACAATAAAATCGGTGTATAGTTATCACAAAATATATATTTATCTCGTAAAATGAACTTGGTAACATGCTTTTCTTTTATGCGAACTAACATCCTCAGTTTTTAGAACTTCGATGTAATATTTCAAAACAATAACCTCATTTCACAAAAAGAAAAGAAATTCACAAAAATAAAAATAAAATATGAGGTTTTTATAAAGGTGACCGTTGATGAATTAATTTCCCTAAAAACGGATTTTGCAAAAATTCATTTTTGAGATAGATATTTATTTAGAGGTTAATTTCCGCTTGTTATAGTGTTTTAGATTTTCTTAGTGATTTATAAAAACGAGTAGTTTTACAGTGTTGTCATCTATCATTTTAATCGGTATTTTATCGCATTAAATCTATCATATCCATGTTAGAAGAAACAAGAATATAAATAAAGGTTAATAAGTTCGAAGAAAGTTCTTCATAATCATTATCATATTATATATATATATATATATATATATATATATATATATATATATATATATATATATATATATATATATATATATATATATATATATATATATATATACTAGTTTATAACCCGTGGGAACCACGGTTACAAACTTAATTAAATTTTAATACTAAAAACTCAAAATTATTAATCAGTTATTTTAAATAAATTATTAATTAAGAGATTTTTTTAGTTATATAAAGTTATAATCATTGCTTTAAATAAATATGTAAAATTATATCACTTTATAATTTGTGTTAATTTTATTTAATTTCCATTGTAATGTTATTAATTTAATGTAATTAGAGTAGAAAATTTAAAATTTAAAATGGAGATTCAATAGGTTAACAAGTGACATGCATTAATTAGGAGACATAATAGAGTGTGACACATGGCAAAAGAAAAAATAAAATATGTATTAATTATGAGACCTAATATGGTGACACATGTCAAAAAGAGAATAAAACTATTCTTTTATTAGAATATATATATATATATATATATATATATATATATATATATATATATATATATATATATATATATATATATGAACAATTACATAACTGATAATGCGAGAACGAATATGGGTTACATATGTTTTTGCCGCAAAACTCTCCAAGCGTAGTGCCGGAAGAATTTAAGATTCATAGGAGAATATAAATCAGCACTTGTGCAACTAATGCAACCACTACTAATTCACAAATTTGTTTTCTAAAATAAGAGTAGATTGCATGCATAGACCTTTTGGTTTGAAATAATTTACATATTTGATCCATAACAATTTATTTTTTGACTAAACTGTAAATTTGGTCCCTACGGTTATCTAAAAAATGTGGATAGAGTCCAAAAAGATTTCAACTTGCACCATCAGTCCAAAATCAAATCTTTTTTGTGGATAAGGTTCCTGTTAAACATGAAAAGACTGTTTTACCCTTTTTATTTCTTTTTTTCTTTTGTTTCTTTGTATTTAAATACTTAAAAATGTTTTAATTAATTAGAAATAAAAACTGACCCCACTCCTCTCTCTCTCTCTCTCTCTCTCTCTCTCTCTCTTTCTCTCTCTCTTCTCTCTCTCTCATACCCATACACATACAACTCGTCTTCTCCAAACGACCCCTTGTGAACAAAAACCACAATCAAAGCTATAGAAACCCCACTTCTTCTTCTTCTTCTTCTTCTTCTTCTTCTTCTTCTTCTTCTTCTTCTTCTTCTTCTTCTTCTTCTTCTTCTTCTTCTTCAAGTAGGTTTACAAACCCAAATCTTGAAGCCCATTTAACCCAAGAAAAAAATGCTTTAAATACATCCCGTAAAGAGATTCCAGAGAAAGAGAAGTCACCCGATGGTGCTCGATGATCAAAACACAACCATCACCTATTTTGTCTCTGCCAACAATACATTTTTCTTCCAAATCAAGATGGGGTTTTCCTGCACCAAGGTTCTTCATCAGGTTCATCAATGCAGGGAAGCCCTTTAATTTCAAATTGATCCAGAGAAGCCCATTCATTTAAGAATCAAAACACTTCTTAAATGAATGATTTTTTTTGAAACGATTTTGACTTGGCCTCTGGCCAATACGCACCTAAATCAAAAGACTCTTTGTTTTCTTTCTCACCTATATCAATGATTTGGAGGTGCTTGACAGCTTCGATTTTGATTTTTCTAGGTTTTGCGTTTTCTGGGTTTTGGGGTCTTGAAAGCTTAGTTGAACATACAATCAAAGATTAGATTTAGTTCAAAGTTGGGATTAATTCTTTTAAGTTTTTTGTTATTTATTTGAACTTTTATTAGCTGGTTGGATTAAAGGGTGTAACAACTTCACAGGTTAAAGGTTGGGTTTTTGAGTTTAGTTCAAAGCACTATTTCACAGTTTCAATTTGCAAGCGGAAGTAGGCCTCATTCATGAAGCCGGTCTATAAGGTAGGTATAAGGTTGCGGCCTATAAAATGGCGCTTAATGGGTGTACACTCACACCCACCGCTTGCTTGATCGGTGGAGGGTCGTTAGCCGAACGGGTAGGATAGTGCAACCTCATCTCCTCATTAAAAGTATAATATGAAATACAAAGTAACTACATGTTTTTCAAAAATTCCCAATCCTAGTTATTTTAAGAAATGTGAATTGATGCAATCCCATGAAATTACACTTTGCACCCTTGCTAAGAAGTTAGTGGAGCGTGTGTGGTTTACCGGCACACTAATTGGTTCTAAGCAAAGGTGGCAAAGGGTGATTCATTGTTTATCATAGTTCGATGGAGCGTGTGTGGTTTACCAGCACATCGAATAGGTGATTGTTACAATGAAGGCACCATGTGAATTTGCATGGTAATTCACACCCACTTTGTGATCCTCGGTATCCCAGTCACAAACGAGAGGGGCATATCGAGATTGAAACATGCCATTGAAAAGTTCAATGAAGCTCATCGAAACCTAGGAATTCTCAATACATTTAGAACTTAAGGTTATGTTTTCATGGTGGAGAATTAGTGAATCGTCATTCAATTACCTTCAAATTGTTTGCATGTTGGATTACGGCATCCATTTTCTAATATGTAAATATTGTTGTTGGATCCTAGCCCTAATTTTCTTATTGGGTGATAATTAGGGATTCAAATTCTAATCTATCTTTGTCATTTCTATTTGTAGATGTCGAACGCAAACAACGATGCTGCTAGTTCGTTCACATTGATGAGCCTTTGCCAAAAGGTGACCTTCGATGGAACGAACTTCAGCGAATGGATAAGATACATCTGCACGATTGCTCGCTATGAGGACAAGGAGTATGTCCTTGATGAGAAGCTCGAGAAGATCAATCCAGAAATCGCTACTCTGGCTGAAATGACTGCTTTTGAGACTCATGAACGTGATCCGACGAAGGTTCATTGCATCTTGATAGCCACGATGAACGCCGAATTCCAAAAGCCCTATGAGGACATGTATCCGTACGAAATGCACCAAGACTTGTTGGAGAGATACCATCAAAACGCAAGGCAGGAATGTTACGAGATCTTCACTAACATAATCTCCGCTAAAATGGGACATGGAGAATCTCTAACCGTGCACCTGCAAAAGATGCAAAGGTATGTCGATCGTCTTCGCAAGTTGAATGTCGACTTTGGGGAAGATTTGGCTATCGACATGGTGCTTCACTCCTTGCCTCCGTGTTACAATCAATTTAGGATGACCTACCACATGAACAAAGAAGAGGTCACCCTAAGCAAGCTCCAAGGTCTCCTAAGGGTTGCTGAGAGCAACCTCAAGGACAAGTCTGTTGCACCAACTCCCAATCCACCAGCTGCTCCTGTTTTGGCAATTGGGCAAGGAAGGGGTAAGAAGAGGAAGGCTCCGTCTAAGAGCTACCGCAAGGGAAAGTCCCGAGATGGTTCCTCTCCTAGTGGGACCAAAGTTGATCCTGCTAAGCCCAACCCTAACCCAAAGGAGGCAGAGTGCCATCATTGCCACAAAATAGGGCATTGGAAGAGAAGTTTCCTAGAATACCTGCAAGCCATCAGGGAAGGAAAGATCAAGCCGTCTTTCGCAGGTATATATACAATTAAATCTAATGATTCATCTCATGCAATTTCTTGGGTCCTAGATACCGGGTGTGGTTACCACATTTGTTCTGAATTACAGGGACTAAGAAGAAATAGGGATGTGGAGCGTGGAAGAATAAATCTAATCATGGGGAATAGAAGATCGTCGCATGTGACCAAGATTGGAGTGTATTCTTTAGTGCTTAGTAATGGATTGTGTTTAGATTTGAATAATTGTTGCTACTCGCCAGAAATGGCAAGAAACATCATTTCGTTTCATGGTTTGTTTAGACAAGGATTTAGATTAATTTTCTTTTAATAATGAGTATGGTTCAATTTATGCTTATCTAAATGGTGTCTTATATTTTGAAGCAATGCCATGTAATGGAATTTATGAAACTGTTATGATTGTAGATAACCTAGGAAATGATGTTTTGTGCATGGATTCTTCCAATAGTATGGATAGAGCATCCTTGTGGCATTGTCGTCTTGGACATGTCAACAAGAAGCGCATAGCCCAACTCCAAAAGGATGGAGTGTTGGAGTCATTCGACCTTAGGGAAGATGACACATGCGAATCTTGTTTACTTGGAAAGATGACTAAGTCACCCTTCACTAGCACATGTGAAAGGGGTGAGGGTTTATTGGACCTCATACATACTGATGTATGTGGACCCTTTAGATCAACCACAAAGGATAGGAACCGCTTCTATGTGACTTTTACTGATGACTATAGTAGATATGGGTATATCTACTTAATCAAGCAAAAGTCAGAAACGTTTGAAAAGTTCAAAGAGTTCAAGAATGAAGTAGAGAATTAATTGGGCAGGAAAATCAAGATGCTTCGATCCGATCGAGGAGGAGAGTACCTAAGTATTGAATTCCATGACTATCTCAAAGAGTGTGGAATAGTTTCACAATTGATGCCACCTAGGACACCGCAGTTGAATGGTGTGGCAGAAAGGCGTAATCGAACCTTGTTAGACATGGTCCGCTCTATGATGAGTTGTGCTTCACTACCTATCTCGTTCTGGGGGTATGCCTTAGAGACTGCCGCCCATATCCTTAACCGAGTCCCTACTAAGAAGGTTGCCAAAACACCTCACGAGATGTGGACAGGGAAAGCTCCCTCGTTAGCACATATCAAGGTTTGGGGTTGCGAGGCTTTCGTAAGACGAGATACTCACGACAAGCTCGAACCTCGTAGTGAGCGATGTATTTTCATCGGCTACCCGCAGAAATCCTTTGGATATCTCTTCTATAGACCGAAGGACAATGTTGTCTTCGTTGCGAGGAGATGAGTTTTCCGAGAGCAAGAACTCATAAACCAAGGAGACAGTGGGAGGCAAATCGAGCTTGAAGAGATTCAAGAGTCGATTGATGAAGGAACCTCTACCGCTGGCGTTCAACCCGAGGAGGAAACTCCGGTTGAACCAATTGACGAGTCCTTACCTCTTAGTCGTTCCGAAAGAGTAAGAGTTCAACCCCAGTTTTATGGTTTTCATATTACTACCGAAGGGGAAACGTATATTAAAGATGGTACACTAATAAATCTAGATGAACCTAATAGCTATAAGGAAGCCATGGCAGGCCCGAAGTCTGCAAAATGGAAAGAGGCGATGGACAGCAAGATCCAATCCATGTATGACAACCAAGTTTGGAATTTGGTTGATAATGTGTCCGGACGTAAGACCGTTGGGTGCAAATGGATCTTCAAGAAGAAGACCGACGTGGATGGAAACGTACACCAGTTGCGAAGGGCTTTACTCAAACTCCCGGAGTTGACTATGATGAGACCTTCTCACCAGTTGCGAAGATAAAATCTATTAGAGTGATGCTAGCCATTGCTGCATTTCATGATTATGAGATATGGCAGATGGATGTCAAGACCGCTTTCCTTAATGGAAAATTGGCTGAGGATGTTTACATGGCTCAACCAGAGGGTTTTGCTGATCCGAAGCATCCAAATAGAGTGTGTAAGCTTGAGAAGTCCATTTATGGACTTAAGCAAGCGTCTCGCAGATGGAATCTTTGCTTCGATGATAAAGTCAAAGAGTTTGGATTTGTACGAAGCGAAGATGAGTCATGTGTATATGTCAAAGCCAGTGGGAGTATAGTATGCTTCCTCGTTCTGTATGTCGATGACATACTACTCATAGGAAACGACGTCCCGACAATGCAGGAGGTTAAGTCCTGGCTCGGGAAGTGCTTCGCTATGAAGGACCTCGGAGAGGCTTCCTATATTTTGGGAATAAGGATAGTGAGAGAACGAAGTAAGAGACTAATAGGACTTAGTCAGAACACTTACTTAGATAAAGTACTAAAACGTTTTAGTATGGAAAATTCAAAGAAGGGAGAATTACCGATACAAAGTAATGCCAAGTTGAGTAAGACTCAGAGTCCGAGTACCGAAGCCGAGATAGCAGAAATGAGTCGAGTACCATACGCTTCCGCAGTTGGCTCAATCATGTATGCTATGACTTGTACTCACCCTGATGTAGCCTTTGCTTTGAGCATGGTTAGTAGATATCAAGGGAACCCTGGAGCCCATTGGATTACGGTCAAGAATATCCTTAAGTGCCTTCGGAGGACCAAGGAATGGTTTTTAGTCCTCGGAGGGAGTGATGACTTGAAGGTGCGAGGGTATAGTGACGCCAGCTTTCAGACCGATAGGGACAACTACCGTTCGCAGTCGGGTTGGGTCTTTACCCTGAATGGAGGAGCAGTAACTTGGAAGAGTTCCAAGCAGGAAACCGTAGCTGATTCAACGTACGAATCAGAGTACATTGCAGCGAGAAGCGTCGAAGGAGGCAATATGGTTGAAGAACTTCATTGGTGATCTTGGACTTGTGCTTGCCATAAAGGAGCCTATGGAAATTTTATGTGATAATGAAGGAGCGGTTGCCTTGACCAAGGAACCAATTGATCATGGTAGATCTCGACATATCGACAAAAAATATCATTTCATTAGACATCGAGTAGAAGAAGGACAACTCGTGGTTAAGAGGATATCATCAGAAGATAACCCAGCAGATCCGCTTACGAAGGGACTGAGCAGGGTTAAGCACTTGCAGCATGCTAGGAGTATTGGGCTGAAGGATGATATTAGTTTAGATTAGATAGTATTAGAAACGTGTAATAGATAAATGTAATTAACATTTGATGATTAAATAAAGGAGTATTATTTATGAGTAATGTTACTGTCTTATGTTAATTGTTTAACTATTGTTTCACTTTGCATGTTTTGACTTCTAGAATAATTGAGTTTATTAAGAATAATCAAATTATTCAAATTGTCCACAATCGTTCATATGTTGGAAGTAGGTATGAATGAAGATTGTCATGAATTGGTGTGTAGATTGTCTAAATGGTATTAGACATAGCAAAAGTTTGCTGCAACGTTCATGAGTGCTTATGAACTAGTTTTGAGCATTGGAACAAACCCGCGCTTGCTGGAATCACCTTATGGAATGTTACAAAAAGGTTGATCGCAAGACGATAATATCATATGGTCTTAAAACCTAGATATATGGTTTGTTATTTGTTAATTGGTTGTACATCGATAATGCGAAACCGCATCAGTAACTTGATGTTATAAAACACATTGTTGTGTATAGTTGATTAATGAATAAGTAAATACATATAAGTCGAAGTTTCTCTGTTACTCTTATCCTAAGAGGGTAAAAGCGATGTCTCGGCCGCTCGATGATTTGATTTGACTTATGTGTCGGGCCCGGTTAGGACTAAATTGATGTGTTCGATTAAGTTCTATGTCGAATAAATCTGAGATTGAGAAACCAACTGCTGGACAATTAATTCCATTAGAATTGTCCGCGTGATATCTAAACAGAGGATTGTACGATCCCTTATCTAAAGGGCAGATTGATAAGATCAGAGTTTGACAGCGTCTTTGAGAGCTACGATTGTTAATCGGATTATACCTGTGAATATAGTTACTAGACTTATCCAAGTGGGAGACTATTGGAATAGTGTCTAAGGCTGTAACTATATTAGGCAAGTATTTGACCCGATTGTGCATGGTCCTTTTGGGTTGCCTTCACCATAGCAACTTGACAGGATGATTTATAATGAGAGAAGAAATATTATTAATATATTATGAGAATAATATAAGGAATAATAATATTGTTATTTGATTAATATAAGTCATAAATTAATTAGGAATTAATTTGGTGACTTAAAGAGATTAATTAAATAAAGGGGCATAAACTGTCAATTGTATGATAGTTATACTTTGGGCTATAATCCCTTATGGATAAGGGGTGGACGGTTTTGGGGCTTTGGATAGACCTAGAATTCGTCCAAGGCTTATCATTAGGGAGATTGAATTGCTTAGGGCTTAAGTTATCCAATTAGGGTTGAAGGGTGAAACCCTAGGAGCCTAACTAGTATAAATAGACCCTAGGGGTCAAGGGAAATCGACACTTTTTCTTAAGAAGAAACCCTGGCCGATTTCATCCTCTCTCCTCTCTCTCTATAATCATCCTCTTGCTAAGTTGGTGTTTGTAAGCCATTAGAGGAGTGACAATTGTGACTCTAAGCTCCAAGGAGAAGAAGATACAAGCTAGCAACTCAAGGTAATCTTCTAGATCTATTTTTCTTATGTTATTATACTAGATCTATTGATCAAAGTCTTGGATACAATGCATGTTCAATTAGAGAAACCTAGATACAAGCATTAGGGTTTGCATGTGCACATAGGAATGTTCTTATGGCTCAAACCCATCAGAAACTTGGTCCCTACTCTTCGAGCGCGATAAATTCGATACAGTTTTGTAAATCTGAGGTAGAATGAGAATTAGCTGACGCCGTCTAAATGAAAGTTGTAGTACTCGTAAATACCAACGCGTGTATATAAATAACATCAAAAATGGAGTTCGTATGAACGAATTACAAATTATAATAGCATATTTATATATTAAAATAAAGTATAAATCATATATACGTACACACACACACACACACACACACATATATATATATATATATATCATTAGAAAGGTATCGACGATGCGGTTATTATAAGACTAGTGTTGAGTACTTTCAACATTAGTTTAGTACAAATATCGTTAAATCTATTTAAAATAGTATTATGAAAGGGTGTTTAGTCGTTTATATAACTATAAGGTCGTTAAGTAATTATGGAGGGTAGTTTTTGTAAATTCAATTACTATAAATAAGAGGCTTAGGCTCTCATATTTCTTGCACGATTCTCTTGATTCAAGAGTCTTTCTCTTCTTATTCCCCGAGCATTTCGGTCCCTCGTGATTCGACTTCTCTTTCTGTAGTTTTAGTATAGTAAGGTGAGCGCTAAAGCGCTGCATGAATCTTTCTTAGAAAGATTCAGCGACGAAGTTCTGCCCCTGCAGAGCCCGACTCCTAGCTAAAACTCATTTGTAAGTAAGTTATGCTTACCCTATTTTAATATAGCTTATATTTAAAATTAGTATTGTTATTATAAACTTATAATAAATATTTGAGCTATTATTATATAAGTGTCGTTATAATATCTTTTTTTAACTACTCGCGGTACGGGAAATCTGGTTTAAAGGGCCGCATAGGATTGTTGGATTTTAGAAGTGCTATATGCCAAAATGGTCCTGCCCTCCGGTGTTTTATGTCTGGCCCCTGTCTGTACATAGTGGTTGGAAAATATTATTTAAACGTTTATATAATAATAATAATAATAATAATAATAATAATAATAATAATTAGTCACGGTAAATATTAGACTAAAATCTAGTGGTAATAATACTAGGTTTCATCGAAAGAAATTATTTTAAAGTAAACGAAGCGTTGTCCGAGTACCGAGTCACCACCTTATCAAGTGAGTGCATTGTGACTTTCATCTTACACATATATATGAAGTATTTTATATAAATTACGTGCTATGTGTGCATATTATCTGAATACTTGTTGTCTATGATGAATGAATGATTTTATACATGTTTTAAATGATTTAAATATATATTTATTTTATATCTACAAATATGTTGGGATAAAACATGGGTAGATGAAATAGTTGGTGTGTGATCAAATAAAATGATGAGAGATAGGTGATGATAGGAATGCGATGATAATTAGGTGATGGATATGTGATGATGAATCGGTGATGTAAGATGAAAGATACTATAACCTTGTCCGGCAATTTGGAGATGTAGTCATCTACCAGAGTATAGATGGCGACCACAGACTATTATAGACAACCCCTTGGAAACACCAGTAGGCTCACAACATGTAGGTGATGAATTACGAGTTCAAGTGATGTTGCAACTACGTATTCATGTGATGATACTCTAACCCTTACTATGAATTACGAGTTCAGGCGATGTTGTAACTACGTATTCATGTGATGATACTCTAACCCTTACTATGAATTACGAGTTCAGGTGATGTTGTAACTACGTATTCATGCGATGATACTCCAACCCTTACTAGGTGTGTATTAAGGGAGTAATCCCTGAACCATTATTGTCAGTGTGATGTAGGCGATGATCCGTAGGAAAAGTCCTTAGGAACAAACATATAAGGAAATGAGATGCAAAGAGATGAGAGGTAAATACAATATAGGAGATGAACCTTAAGGTAATACTTTAGGGAATATCAAATGAAGAAAATGAGGATGGGTAATCGGGTTAATTGTTTGACATGTATTGTGTGAAGAAACAAGTTAACTATATTATAGTGGGTTGAAAACCCTATGTACTCACCAGGTTTTCCAACCTGACCCACTCAGCTTATTTGTATCACATGTGTCAATATGAAGTTACATTACACTGAGAGATTAAGGATATGTAAATCACTAATGATAATGAATGTAAGTTTTGTTTATGCTTATGTTTCTATATTGACGATGACATCCCAATGTTTTAAAATAAATAAAAAATACATTTCTTCGGAAATGCTTTGATAACGTATTTATCATGTTTTTCTGGGAACAAATTCCACAACATTTTTATAAAAAGGGTACTCTGATTTTTATAAAACATAAACATAATCGGATCTATGGTCTGTTGTCGACCGGATCTGGAAACTTTATGTGTTCAGATTTCTAAACGTTTAATTACGGTATTAGAACTGACATATAACTTTTCAAAGTGATAGGGAGATTTACACGTCGATCGCAAATAAAATCTTTCTTATCTTAATTCTCGTCATTATACACCAATGGTTACTCAATTCGAGAGCTAGGTATCGACGCAATGTACATGAACCAATGGTTTCAACTTAGAAACATATAAGCACATTGCTCCAACTCGACATAATCCAAGCACATGATGCGCTTAGTCCCCAATATCAGGTCTTTCCCATAGTGGTTAGCAATATGTCGAGCTGGGTTGAAGATAGACCATTTTTTGTGGTTGCTTTTACTAGATCATCATGATGGTAGTGGTAGGTGGTGTAGCAATAGACTAGGAAGACTGCAATCATGCAAACACATTATAGAAAGAGGGTGAGAAATACTATATCCAATGGTGTAATGGATGCTGTGTCAATATCTATCAATCCATAGGGTAAAGATCAATATTGGAATCAAGATGAAAGGAGATTGTGGTTGCTCCTATTGTGGCGGTTGTCGTGGATGAGCGATAAGAAGGGACAAAAGTGGGCAACATTAAGGGCTGACGTGAGAGTGTGGTATGTCAACGATCGATCATTAAAGATATTCCAAGTTTAGAGTTTTAATATGTGATGAGAGAATATAAAGATATATGGGGAGGGGGGGCTATTAAATTATTCAAATGTATAAAAATAATAAAAAAATAAAATAATTTTTAAAAAAATACATAAGGTAGTTTTGGTTATTTCATGTATGGTGAGGAGTAACAATTATAAAAATGTTCCATATATATATATATATATATATATATATATATATATATATATATATATATAGAGAGAGAGAGAGAGAGAGAGAAAGGAGATCATGTGTAACCTATAAATATTGTGTGAATGTATGACTAGATGTGGACCAATCATTTGATAATAGCATTATAGTAATTCAGTTAATTAAATCAATTATTATAAAAATTAATTATTCTAATTTTGGAAACTTAATCAATAGATTATAAACAAAATTCATAATTTTAGGATTAACCCTTATTAATCTCCATATCATCACCGATCATTAGCATACCTCTCTTTATCGATAACCCTACAACTCGATTCCCATGCCCCTCGTTACCGCAATTTCATTGTGGTTGTGGCGAAGACCGAGATTCCTTGACTCTATGACCAAGAAATTTTGTTCAGCCAAGCAGTGACGTAAAGACGATGTGGGCAACATTATCTCTGAGAGTTTCTTGAATTTTCAATGATGTATTTACAACTCTGTAAGTTTCTTAAATATTGTTTCACTTTTTGGATTGTTATTGATTCACAAATTTACTTTTTGACAATTTAATATTGTTATATTAGAATCACAAATCTAGTTTACAGTAAATTTAACTTTTGACAATGGATTCTTTATTTCATTGTTCAACTATGGAGATAATGCGTATGTGAGATTATTATGAACAATAGTCTAAAATTTTAGTTTTTATTATTATTTTCATGTCATGAAAATTAAATTTTCAAATCTATTTTGCAGTTGTTTGAAGTTGAATCGCATGACGTACAACTCAATAATCAAAAGGAAGGGTTGTTATTGATATTATTTAAGAAAGCATTCTACGATATTCTATAAAAATGCATATTCTTTTGTGATGTTTCTATATTTTTTAGAGTCATGCTTAAGCTATATAAAGAAAGAGATAAACAAAAGTTGCGATTTTGTTCTTCCTTTTATTGTTGCTATATTCTTTCACATGTTATAAAGAAACCTCATTCTTTTAGAATGTACATTATTTCAGCATGTATTTGTAATGTTTTAGAATGCATCAACAAATTATATTCTTATTTGTATTAATTTTTGCATAATTATCAGGAGAATGTGTCAATTTTGCAATTAGAATAACTATTATTTTGATGCAAATTCTTATTATTTAGAAAATATGCAATCCTATTCTTTAAAAATGCTTAAGTCGTATGAAATATTTTTAATGATTTTGTATTCTTTAAGAATGATTAATTCTAAAAGAATGCAGACACAATAATAAAAAAGATTAACCAAAATAATGAAGGTATTCTTAAAGAATGTTCAATATTCAAAATTTAGTATACAATATTCTTAAAGAATGCATGAACAATAATCAACATTAAAAAAATCTTCAAACAACTTTACTAATCATATAAAAGATACGGTTGATATTAAAATGTAAAAGACATAACTTTATTTTTCGGAAATTTAATTTAAATAGCATCCCATAATATTCTTACTTTTTTATAAATACTTATTAACCAATTTGACTAATTTACTCCTACAATTAATTAAGTTAATTAAGTGTAATTATTTATTAATGATATCTCATGTTAATAACATGTACCCTGCGATCAAAACCCTTGATTTTTTTTCAATCAAACCGATAAGAAATGGTTATACATTCATACAATATTTGTTGTTCACGTTTGATCCTAACCCTATATATATATATATATATATATATATATATATATATATATATATATATATATATATATATATATATATATATATATATATATATATATATATATATATATATATATATATATATATATATATAGTTGGAGACTAAACTTGTAAAATACGTCGAACTTCATGAACCACTCCTGTAATTTACTATAAAAATAATAAAGCAAAAAAAAAGAGAGAGAATCACCGATCACGCAATAAGTATTCACAGAATCAAGACATGACCTTTTTTGAAGATTATTTTCCGGTCAAACCCAAAGACTAGTCTCGGCTCTCAACTCTCGGGCTCCAACTATTCATTCCTTTCAAAATGATCAACCTAAGAGCAAGTAAATATAAGTTTTCTTAAGAGTTTTATTTAGAACAAAAAGGATTTTTTAATTTGAAATTGTTTTTGTAGGAATTTTTAAACTTAAAGTTTTTTCAAAGAACTTATAATTAACGAGCTTTTTTTATATGAGTTTTTTCAATAATTATGTTCAACCAATTGTAATTAAATAACAAATACAATCAACTCTCATAAACCAACTTAAAAAAGCTATCATATGAAATAACAAATACAATCAACAACATGCAATCTTCCAAATCATGGATCATCGAACAAATTAAGTGATACTTATCCTCGGATTAAGAACAGGGCGAATTTATCAGGTCTAGCTTGGAGCAATTGGTGTCTTTCTCCTTTGTAAACTTTTATATTTTGATATTTTGTTTCATGTATCCTTAATGGCTTAAAAAAAAATAAATAAATAAAAACACTTGTCTCTAGCATCTTTTTTGGGTCTAATTTAATATAATTATCGCCGTTCAAATAAAAAAGAGATCCAATGAGCTTTTCATTGATCAACGACATAATCATAAGTATCACCTTTATAAATGAGTTTTTATAACAAAAAATATATTTTTTTAATTTTTTGAAAAATAATCATATTCTCCTGAATGTATTATTTCGGATTTGTTTTTGAAATTAGGCAGTTTTTTTTATTTGCACAAATTTGTTTGTAAATGAGTCTTTCTACTTATACCCAAAATGATAAATTCGAAGGGTTTAATATGGACTAATATTATAAAAAACCTTAAATTTTTAACGTGTAATTGAAAAAAGCCATAATATTTTTTTTATTATTACTATGGCCACAACTTTCTCGCAGAATTATCATTCTAGCCACTTAACGAGTTTCATGGTTAACTTGGTTAAATTTTTGCAAAATCAATCCTAAAAAGTTCAAATTTTGTCCCTAAGGTTTGCAAAAAGTTACACCACATGGTTTTTTAACTTTATTTTTCGTTTTTTGTATCTTTTATTTATTTTTGGTTTTTTTATAAATATATATACATTTTTTATTTTCTTTTTTTACATACTTTTTTATTTTCATTTTTTAACTTTATTTTTCAAAATTTTGATTTTTTTTGTTTAACTTTCTACCTTTTGTTTTCTATTTTTTTCTATTTTAGTTATTTATGGTTTTTCTAATGTTTTTATTTATTTTGATTCAAGTAAACGAAGTCGAATTAAATATAAATTACTATAACAAAAGAATTTTATAGAGACCAATTATTATTTTTTTGTTATTCCGTTTAGTCTATTGTCAAATTGAAAAATATTATCTTGAATTTAAACTATTGATATCACATACATAAAGATTTAATTTGCAAGTTATGGAACACATTAAAACACTAATTCTCAATAAACAAGCTAATTTTTTTTAATTTTTATTTTTTTCGTAACATAAATATAATAGCACTAAAGAAAAAAATAAAAAATAAAAATAAGTTGGACCGAAATTAGAAATATAAACATAAATATTTTATTTATTTGAGTAAAAATAAAAAAATTACAAAAAGTATAAATTATAAAAATTATAATATACTCTAATACATTAATACATTTTATATTTTTTTTGAAAAACATCAATAAAAAGTTGAAAATACAAAAAAATAAAAACTAATAATTGGAATACAAATAAGAAAAAAATAAAAAGATGAAAAAATTAAATTATAATATGATAAGAAATATGAAAAAAAAAACTCTAGTATACTCTATATATACACTAAAAAAATTGAAAACAAAAGGTAAATAGGTAAAAAAAAAAATCAAATTTGTGAAAAATAAAGTTAAAAATGAAAATAAATAAAATATATACAAAAAATGTATATATATTTATAAAAAACCGAAAATAAATAAAGTATACAAAAAACAAAAAATAAAGTTAAAAAATTATGTGGTGTAATTTTTTGAAAACCTTAGGGACCAAACTTGAACTTTTTAGGACTGAGTTTGCAAAAAAGTTAACAACGTTAACCATGAAACTCGTTAAGTGGCTAGATTGATAATTCTGCGAGGAAGTTGTGGTCATAGCAATAATAAAAAAAAATATATATATGATGGCTTTTTCCAATTATGCGTTAAAAATTTAGAACTTTTATAATATTAGTCTGGTTTAATATCATCTTTTTTGAATCAAACCATTTGGTGTTAAGTATTTATATCATATATAATTCAAATTTATTATGTTTCTTTAACCTTTTGTGAATTTTAATAAAAAAAAAATGAAACTGGAGTTTTTTTTTTTTTTTTGAACTTTGAAATTTAATATCTAAATTTAGTATGTAGTCCAAAATGTACATTTTTTTAGAAAATATACTTTGTCACATTCCACATTTATTGTTTTTTTAAATAAAAATAATAAGTTACATTCTTTAATATTAACTAAAAATATGATCGTTAGTTTAGTAATATCCTATAATTATATTGAGCCTCTTTGATCAAATTGGACCCACGCAATTTGTTTAAGTCAATTACAAATATACCACTTTATTTGCTAAATTCATCTTTTTTTTTTTTGGTATCTACAACCCATGATTTAAATAAAGCTATCAAAAACGTTTTTAGAAAACCTGGTCTAACACTATGTGTTTTTAATATGTTTGAACAAAATCCCTTGGTCAATTTAATTAGAAAACATGAGCTAATTATAATGTGTGTGCAGGGCCGGTCCATTGATTTTTAATGCCCGGGGCGAGATTCTAAACTAATGCCTTTATTTATTTAAAAAATAGTAAAAATGAAATAATTTTTACAATCAAACCAAAACAAGGTTATACAAACAAAAGTATACATAAAATTCATCTAAAACGATGCTTCCTTGCATTTTTTGAAGCAAAAACATCTATTATTTTATCATAATCAACACTTCGTAGGAATTGACTTTCAATACTCAAAATTGCTAATCCATTTAATCTTTCTTGAGTCATGGTACTTCGAAGATATGACTTCAATAACTTCAATTTCGAAAAACTTCTTTCCGCGGAAGCAACTGTTACCGGTACCGTCAACAAAATTTTATATGCCACCAACACATTGGGAAACATGTCCATCTCCTTTGCAAACTCCATAATTTGAATAGCTGTCCAAGGAAGTTCACCTTTATATGCTTCATCCGGCAACATTTCTTGCAAAACTTGTAACTCAATAAATAAATCTTTTCCATCAATATCAAGTTCCTCACCATTTGTCAAACTAGTTTCAAGTTTCTTACAACATTTTTTTAATTCATCATCAAGTAAAGATTTTAACTTTGATCCATCAAACAAAAATCCAAAAATAGATTCAAAATGTTGCATTTGCTCAAATCTACTTCTCAATTGAGTTAGAGCCATATCTACTATAACAATAAAATAATCAGTTCTAAATTTTTCTTGAGATGATTGTTGTTCTCTTTCGGTATTTGGAACTTCATCAAATTGTTTTTTTCTACTATAAACACGTTTGATAGGAAATTTTGGTTCAACTCCAATATTTTCTGCTATGTTTTTAGCCTCATTAATAGCAGTGTCAAACCCATTTTCCTTATATTTTTCAAAATAATTAACTAATCCTTCTAAATTTTTTATTGCAACATCAAGAATCATATCTTTGGATTGTAATTTTTTACTTACCAAATTAATTCTAAATAAAATTTCATGCCATATCACTAAACTTAAAATAAATTCAAAATTAGAAAATTCACCATCTACTAATGATTCCGCATCTCTACAAACCTTACCATCATCACTCACTTGAGCTAATTTTGTTAATGCTTCTTTTATTTGAAAAAGTTGAGTTTTTATTGCTTTAACACTTTCAATGTGACTTTCCCAACGAGTAGTAGACAATGATTTTAGGGTTAACTCATCTACATGGTCAAGTAAAACACTCCATCTATGTGTGGAGCTAGAAAAAACATTATATATTGTTTGACAAGTACCAAAAAATGTTTTAGCTTTATGACAAGAGTTTGCCATATCACACAAAACTAAATTTAAACTATGACATCCACAAGGCATATAAAAAGCTCTTGAGTTTATATCAAGCAATCTTTTTTGTACACCTTGATGTTTGCCTTTCATATTTGCTCCATTATCATATCCTTGTCCTCGAATACAATTAATATTCAAGTCAAGAGATTTTAAAGCATTTTGTAAAACATTAAAAAGTCCTAAACCGGATGTATCTTCTACCATTAAAAACTCTAAAAAAACTCTTCTACTTTTATTGGAACATTTGCAACATCAACACATCTAATAATCAAAGTCATTTGCTCTTTACGACTTGCATCCGGAGTGCAATCAAGAATTACCGAAAAATATTTTGCTTTTTTTATTTTTCTAATAATTGCACTTTTAACTTCGGATGCCAACAATTCAATTAATTCATTTTGAATTTTATGACTAAGGTAATGAAAGTGACTTTTTTTATCTTGAATAAGTTGAAAATGGTGTTTCATTATTGGATCAAACTCAGCAATCATTTGAAGTACACCTAAAAAGTTACCATTAGATTTCTCATATATTTTTTCATTAGTTCCACGAAAAGCCAAATTATATTCAGCTAAACATTTTACAACAACAATAATTCTTACCAAAACTTCTTTCCAATGTTGAGTATCTTTTTTTATTCTTTCTTGTAACTCTTTATCAATTGTTTCATTTTTCCTTAACCTAAGTCGTGTTTGTGTCCAAGTTTTTAAATTAATCATGTGTTCAGAACTATGTTCATGTTCATTTAATTTTTCACTAAGATGTTTCCAATCATTAATTCCTTCAGTTGCTAAATTACTTCTAGATCTAGCTGTTTTAAATAACTTACAACAAAAACAAAACACTTTATCAAGTTCTTTTGAATACACCAACCACTTTCTATCATAAGAATCACCATTCTTTAATTTACGAATATAAAATTCACAAGAAAAATGTCTACCTAGTGCATCTTTTGGAAAAATTATGTTATTTTCAATTTCCCTAATAGGCCATTTTTCTACAAGCAAATCTTTCATTTTAAAATCTAACTTATCCCATACCCTTCGATCAAAAATATTAATATCACTAGATTTATCAACAAAATCATTATTTTCATGATCATTAGAATTTTCAATAGGTTCATTAGAAGTTTCAATTGGACCTTTAGAATTATCAACAAAATCATTAGTTTCAACATCATTAGTATTTTCATCATTATTTTCATTTCTAACAAAATACTTATTTAAAGATCCTTGTAATTTATTAGTAAGATCCTGTTCTTTTCGTTTTCGTTTCCTATTTTGAGCACCAGATGGTTGTTTTCTAGGAAACATATTTAAACTTCAAAACAAAAATTGTAATAAAAAAGATGTATTAATAACAAAGAAGGATACAACCTGAGATTAGTAATCCGTGAGATTAGCAATCCGTATCCACAACCTGAAGTTAACAATGTATCCACAACCTAAACAAAAAAATAGTATCTTTTAGATTTTCAGAAATTAAATTAACATACTATTCATAAATCAAAAACACAATCAGATTATTCAAAAATCAGAATTTAAAAAAATCAACAGATTATATTCATCCAATTATTCAGAATTCTGAATTAACATCTCAGCAAAATCAAAATCAGAATTCATATCGCATCTCAGAAAAATCAAAAACAGAATTCATATACAGATAACAGATTCAACAATAGACATACTATATCAGATTCAACAATAGACATATACATAACTTATCAGCTTTACAGATTATATAAAAACACTCAAAATCAAAAACATAACTTGATTATAATTTCATAAAGCAAGGGCAGTAGAAGAAAAAGCAAGAAAAAAATTACCTGTAAAATTAATGAGGCTTAGTGTAATCCAGTTTCCTTAACACTGTAAGTCTGCAATCTTGGATCGGATGAGTTGAATGGAAAGTTTACTTCTCACTATATAAAAAAACTGAAATTTCAAAAACTTACTGGATTAGGAGTTATGCAAGAAACTTTCAATTAGGTTATGTAAGAAATTTGAAAGATTAGAAAAAACTTACAGTATTGATTAGGCGTTAGGACCTTAGAGCTTATGAGGACGAATTCATCAATCATCACAGTGTCGGTTCATCAATACTCTATACAACTTTGAATAGAGGTCCTTAGAGGACGATTCAGGTAATTAGAAAGAAAGAATCAAAGAAAGAACTCAAAGAAGTAGACGATCGTCGGAACTCGGATGGCCCGGATTGCGATTGGCGAGAGAGAGAGACAGGGCAGCGAAGGCAATGGCCGATAGACTAAAAGGCATGTCCATCTCCATTCTCAAGAAAAGACGCCTCGTGTTCTTCATCTTCAGACGTTTAGATCGAAGAGTCGGATGTACAGTGCACTAGGTCTCCAATAATCTGCTCCAAGAATCCGCTGCCCTCTTTACCCTTGAACCGGTTGGATTTTGCTGGACTAAACTTCATGGCCCAAATATACCTATAAGACACTTTGAAAAATTGCTGCCCCATTATAAATTGATGCCCTGGGCTTGGGCCGGCTCTGTGTGTGTGATAGCCTGATAGCAGATTAATGGATTTATTTCAAACCCTCGCACCAAAAGGCCACAAGGGTTTTTAAGAAGGGTATCCTACAAACCATCTAATACTTACTTTTTCATGATCATTCATATTTTTGTGTCTGTAATATCCAAAAATGTTACTTTGTAAATGCTAGGGCCTAGGGAATCTCATATTATGAATGTAATTAGGGGATAATCATTTGATGTTATCTAATGGCTTTACTCATATTGGGTAGGCTTTGCCTCTCAGTGCTTATGTTGATACTTATGAATCAAATACAAGTTGAAGATTAACATTGTTCAAGCTGTTATGTTTGAGTTAAAATGTTGTTCATAAATTTGTAATCACCATATTGGAGGTGACTTTCACTCCATTATTTGTTATATCTTGAATGCTTTGCTTCTAACGTATTTGGATTGGGTTTTAAGTGTTGATGTATGTATAAATTTTAATAAATTATTCTTTTAAAATGTTTAATGTGGATGATTCTAGAAATCTGATCTATTTGAAAATTTGATGCTGAAATTTTGATACTTGAAAGAGTTATGTATTTGGATTCTGAAATTTTTGTTACAAACTTTGATTATTAACTTGTGTACTTGTTGCTAATGGGTAATTTCTTACTTAAATGGGTGATTTCTATTGATTTGTGCTTAAAAGTTTTGGTTAATTTTTTGTTGATAAAAGAGTGATAAATTGTATGGTTGTTTCTTAAGTGTGCAGGAAGTAGAAAGTCTTTGGTTCACTAGTTGCACCATGGATTGAAAGAAGTATTTTTATTTGGATATCGTATGATGTTTATGTTTCCATGGATTGAAAGAAGTGAATTTGGAAGAATTTATGTTTAATTTGGTTATATTGTATGATTTTTATGTTACAATGGATTGAAAAAAGTAAATTTGAAAGAATTTATGTTTAATTTGGTTATATTATATGTTACAATGGATTGAAATAAGTGAATTTGAAAGAATTTATGTTTAATTTGGTTATATTGTATGATCACTTGATTTATGCTAAATTTGGATTTTATATGGTATTTATATTTTTTTCTTATAATTATTTAAGAAATTGATTAGGTAATTTTATATATAGCCACTTGAGTTCAATAAAAAATAAAACAAAATAGTAAAATGGTCATTTATATAATTCAGTACAACAATTCAGATGTCCCAACCAAACAGCATGTTAAACATTCAACTCTTAAAATTGCAGACCCTCTTATGAATTCAGATCTCTTAAAAATTCAGATCTTAAAATTCAGATCCTACCAAACAACCTCTTAGTATGAAAACTTCAATTTCAGATATGGTGTTCATTTTGATAAAACTCAATAAAATAGATTAATTTTCTTTATTCGAAAATTTCAGATGATATTTTTTCATGAATATCCTTTAATTTTATTGAAGTGAAAATAAATTTTGTTGGTTTAAATGAATGGTATATATATTGAAGCAATTGGCCATTACCAGATACATAGGCAATTGTATTTTTTTTACATTCATTTTTATACGTAATCTTTAATCGTGGAAGTTAATGTAATTGTGGAAATATAACAGAATCGTTGAAATTCAAAAGAAAAAAAAAAGGAAGAATAAGAATAAAATCAATGTTTTTAATATTTAGCAAAAGTGGTCTATGGTTTATAAAAAAATTATGGACATAGTCTAAAATTTTCTCAATAAAAAAATTGTGGACATAGTCTAAAATTTTCTCAACTTGCATCAATGATACAATTTCGAATCTTTTTGGTGATTTTTGTCTCTATCAATTTGCAAAGACGATTATACCCTTATATATAATTTTGGTAATTTTAAATAATTAAAATTTAATGAAGGTCCACCAACACCAAACCTCTCCCCTTCCCCTCTCTCACTTCTGGTGTTATCCCTCTCACAACGATCACCGCTTCATCTCCTCCAACCATGGCTCCACGCCCTTTTCATCTCCTACGGCGAGGTGATATCTGAAACCCTAGAAACTATCCAAATGTAAAAAAAAAAGTTCATATATTTTAGTTCGATCATGTCTACCTCCCTAACCTCTGTTCTTTACCTCTATTCTGGGAGACAACCCCCCCCCCCCCCCCCCCGCGCGCATCACTATTCCAGACATCACGGACTACCATCCAATCCATAATCACCATCTTCACCTTTGTTCTTATTTTTCTGACCTAACCAACTATTGGATTAGGTATCTAATCTCATAACTACCATATGGTCCATCATCACCATCTTCACCATTGTTCTGATCTAACCAACTGTTGGATTATGTAACGCCCGTAGAACCGGGCTAGTCAATTTAGAGAGAATAGGGGTTGAAAACGACTTTTTGACAAAAGATTATTTAGAATAAATAATCTTAACCAAGTTGTATAATATGTCTCAAGGGTTCCGTACATATAAAGAGCGTCGAAATCCGAGTTATAATGAACAAGTTATGGCCTGTCAAAGTTTTACGGCAAAACCGGCACGGCACCGGGAGACGTAAATAGTGAATTTATGATGGAGGACTTTTTAGCCTTAGTTATCTAAACCAAAGTTTTAGTATATGTTAAACCGAGAACGTCCATAAAAAGAACGCCCAAATCTGACTTCGTATAAGGAAGTTATGATTTTTTTAAGATTTGGCTTAGCAGTGCACGACCCGAAACTCGAATTTTAGTTCGAGCGGTTTTTGGCTTATGCAACCTAAATGAGAGTTGAATATCTCATTAATAGGAACTCAACGGTAAAAATACAGACGAAAACGGAATCCGTATGAAGGAATTACGAATTCTTCGCGGTCGTTTAACAATCTATACTCCTCCTACAGTTAAATTTAATATCGGTCAAGATTTCGCCGACGGAGTCTAAATGAGAGTTGTAGATCTTATTTTTACCTATGTGTGGATATAAATAACGTCAAAAAAGGAGTTCGTATGCGAAAGTTATGAATTATTGAAAATCGGCTGATTTTCACCCTGTGTGCGATACGACGTGTCAGCAACAGGTGAAAACTTGGAGCCTACGCAACACCACGACGTGGTGACGCCCCTGGAGGCCTATAAATAGAGGCTCGGGGCTGCCTCTTTTCCTCACACCTTTCCCCACTTATTTCTCTTTCTAGAACATTTCTCTAAGCCCTAACCCCCCCCCCCCCCCCCCAAAACAAAAAAAAAAACCTAGGGAACCTCCCTAGCACGAGGCGGAAGCCCGGAGCGCCCGACGGCTCCGAGAAGAAGAGCCTTTCGACTCGGGAACGCTGCTCCAGCGAAGCCCAGTTTTCGAGAAAACCCGCTGTAAGGAGTGTTTGGGCTATAATTATGGGTTATATAAGTATAGTTTAATGCTTATATAATAGTAATAATAGCTAGACTATTAAATTAGTCTCGTCAAACATTAGACTAAACTCTAGTGGTAATGATACTAGGTTACGTCAAAGGATAATTGTTTTAAGAGTAACGAAGTTGTAACACCGTAAAAATTAGAACGATTTTTAATTTTTCAAAACACATTTTCAAACACATTTATTAACAAAATCTCATTGTAACATGTCTTTGATTCACAAAATCATTTCCCAAGATCAGTACATAAAAATCCCATGAGTGTGTACGAATCATGTTGGCGCCTTCCCGCGATCATTACTGGTACCTGAAACACGTAACACATAACACTGTAAGAATAAAGTTTAGTGAGTTCCCCAAAACATCATTCTAACACATATACTAGCCACTCAAGGCTATAGCTCTGCTGACCCTCCAGTCAGTGTGTCTCAGTGGGACCCTCCAGTCCCAACTCTCTATGGGCCCTCTAGCCCTAACTCTATGGACCCACTGGTCCTATCTGTGGAAACTCTGAATCATGCATATCACGTATCACAATAACACACATAAATAGCATACAATTACACTGGCACATAACTCAGCATTATACTAGCACATAACTCTGTTACCACTCTAGGTAAGTATAGTGAGAAGACTCACCTTAGATGTCTCGGTAAATCTCTAACTCTGTAGCAATACGGTCTAGCCTCCGCCCAATCACATACAGTAAATACTCTTATAAATATAACTCTCGAGACTAGACTCAACCCTCTCTTGGCATCCTCAGAAGGGTAGAAGACCATTATACCCTTCTCTAGACACAAAGACCCCATTGTTGACCAAACCCTCAAAGTTAACAAAGTCAACGGTCAAACTTTGACCCGACTCGCTGAGTGCACTTGGGTGACTCGGCAAGTCTACACGTGTCCACTAACCCTCTGGACTCGCATGACACGTCGAGTCTTTCCCCTCTGCTCAACGGGTTACACCTGGCATGAATCGCGGGGCCACCCCGACTCAACTCGCCGAGTCCCATTATGAACTCGGCGAGTTCCGCCTTGAACTCCAGTCCTCTAATTCCCTCTAACTCACTGAGTCATTCCCCCAACTCGGCAAGTACTCACTTAGTGAACTATGGGGAAACCCTAACCCTACTCGCCGAGTCTGCTCTTGGTACTCGGCGAGTTCATGCCATGCTCGAGCTCAAATGAGCTCCTGAGGTCAGATTCGTTCCTCTAACTCATAGATCTGGCCTCCTAAAGCAATATAAACACGTAAAGTTTGGATCTTGATGCCCATGCAACGATCCAATGGCTCTATTTGAAGAAATGGCCTCAATATGCCATCCTAAGCTCATAACTCTCCATGACACCCATAAAGATCAAGAAGTCACGGTCTCTAGACCTCTTTGGATCCAGATTCGAAGCCTCAACACAAGAAGGGACCAATTGTTTCACAAATCTTACTCAAAAAGGAGCTAAAAACCCTAACTCTCAAAACTTACACCAAAACTAAAAGGGGATCAAATATATACCTCAAGATGAAGTCCCTAAGCTCTGAAATCCACAGATTAGCACCCTCTTCAGATTCCTCTTGCCTTGGTCACCTTCTTCTTGCAAAATCACCCACACAAGGATCAAAAATGGCTTCCTTTCTCTCTCAAAATGCTCACACACTCTGGGGTCTCTCTCTCTATCAACTGGTAGCCGCAAATGAAGGCCATAAGGGCCTTTAAATAGGTCTCAAACCCCGAAAATTAGGGTTTCATTAAACAGCGTGGACATCCGGTCATTACCCGAGGTGGAAAATCGCGACACTACTCGGCGAGTCTAAGCTTCAACTCGCCGAGTCCCTCCCAAAATCTCCAAAAATTAATGAATAAATAATGTACCTGAAAATCCGGATGTTACAATTCTCCCCCACTAGAATCAGACTTCGCCCTCGAAGTCTCTTTCCACAAATAACTCTAGATGTTGCTCGTGCATCTCCAACTCCAGCTCCTAGGTCATCTCGGAACCCTTCCGATGTTGCCACTGGACCTGAACCAATGGCACCTCCTTGTTTCTCAAAGTCTTGATCCTTCTATCCCGAATCGCGATCGGCCTCTCAACATAGCTCAAGCTTTCATCCACCTGAATGTCCTCTAATGGAACCACTGCCGACTCATCAGCGATGCACTCAACTCCGCAGGTAGCTCCAAACGGTACGCTACCCTGCCCACCCTGGCGGTCACCCTGAAAGGACCAATATACTGAGGCCCCAACTTGCCTCTCTTCCTGAATCGGATCACTCCTTTCCAGGGAGATACCTTCAGGAGTACGAAGTCACCAACTTGGAACTCGAGCTCCGAGCGACGCCTGTCTGCGTAGCTCTTCTGACGACTCCGAGCCGTCAGTAACCTCTACCGGACCTGCTGAATCTGCTCAGTCGTCTGAAGTACTATCTTTATACTACCCATCACACGCTGACCGATCTCACCCCAGCAAATGGGAGTCCGACACCTCCTCCCATACAACAGCTCAAAGGGTGGCATACCAATGCTCGAATGATGGCTGTTGTTATAGGAAAAATCAGCCAAAGGCAAAAATGTGTCCCAACTCCCTCCGAAGTCCAGTACACATGCCCGAAGCATGTCCTCGAGCGTCTGAATCGTCCGCTCGCTCTGCCAGTCGGTCTGTGGGTGGTATGCGGTGCTAAAATGCAGCCTCGTACCCAACTCCTCATGAAACTTCTTCCAGAACTTGGAAGTGAAACGCACATCTCGATCTGAGACAATCGAGATCGGCACCCTATGTCGTGATACCACCTCTTTCACGTACAACTCTGCCAGCCTCTCAGCGGAAGAGCTCTTACCGATAGCAAGGAAATGAGCGCTCTTCGTCAACCTGTCCATAATCACCCCAATTGCATCGACGCCCCTAGAAGTCCTCGGCAATTTGGTGATAAAATCCATGGTAATCTGTTCCCACTTCCACTCGGGAACCTCCAACGGCTGCAACTTACCATGCGGTCTCTGGTGCTCGGCCTTAACCCTGCGACAGGTCAAACACCTCTCAACGAACCATGCAACATCCCTCTTCATACAGGGCCACCAATACTCTTTCTTCAGGTCCAAATACATCTTAGTGGCCCCGGGATGGATCGAAAACTTCGATCTATGTGCATCCTCCATCAAGATGGTACTAGTACCCTATAAGTGAAAGCTGAAATAGAGGAAAATTAGTGGTATGGACCTAGTGCCCTATAGGTGAACATTGGCAGCAATGGACCTAGTACCCTATAGATGAGCACTGGCAGCTGAGCCACAACCTGTAGATGTTGTTGATCTACGATAAACATCCTAGCAGCTGCGCTCTAAGGATAATATCAGCAGTTGCACCTAATAGAGAACATTATAACCTTGACAGTAGCGTCTAAAGGACAATACCGGCAGAAGCGCCTCATATAGAATGTCACAACTATGGCAGCTACGCCTAAGTGATAGAACTAGTAGATGTGCTTAACAGATGTGTCATTGACAACGATGGACTTCGTACCTATTCGTTAGGAAAATCCTTAGGAATGAATGAACGAGAAATAGCTGATTCTTAGGGTAGATCCTTAAGATTAAAGAAGATAATGGGGATGTGTAATTTGGGTTAACTGTTTGATGATTAAACATAATAATTATATTATTATGGGTTGAAAACCCTATGTACTCACCAGATTTCCCAACATGACCCACTCAGTTTATTTATATCATAGGTGTCAATATGAAGTCACATTACACTGAGAGATTAAGGAGATATAGATCACTAGTGATAACGAATGTAAGTTCTGTTTATGCTTATGTTTCTGTATTGACGATGACATCCCAATGTTTTAAATGAATAAAAATACATTTCTTCGGAAATGCTTTGGTAACGAATTTATCATGTTTCACTGGGAACAAAATCCGCACATTTTTATTAAAAAGAGGTACTCTAATTTTTATAAAGCATAAACAAAATCGGTCTTTTCTGGCCGTGAAAATGGAGATGTCACAGTTGGTATCAGAGCATTAGTTTAAGCGAACTAGGAATATGGATTTATTTCTAGACTTAAACTTAGAATGCTAAGCGATGATTGTGAGGTGTGAGCACTAGCTTAATTAGGGAAGATGCCTAAAATGCTTTTATGTGTTAAATGATTTGTGATGCTTTATGCTATCGTTTGGTTGGAACTGGCATGTAACTTTTTGGAGTAATAAGGAGGAATACGCGTCTAATTCTTCCTCTATCTATATTCTCGTCTCGATACACCAAACGCCTGCTTTGGAGAATAGAATGTCATGATAAGGACTCGTAGAGAATTGAGTAAGTGGAGAAAATGAAAATGCTTTCGATAGTGAATGATACCTATCAGAAGATATCGTAAGAGTGATATCTTGCCTTTAGAATGCGTCTAATAAATAATACGTCTAGTACGGGAGAAGTACACTTTCGATTAGCAAAAAGAAAGATTTTTGGTATAATCCATAAAGTTATCCCATTGTCTGACAACCGAGTTGAAGCAGAATGGATGATTGAAGATACACATGGAAGAAGTCCTAGTAGAGTCTAGGGAGAATTTTATGATTGTTTGGACATATATATATATATATATATATATATATATGTGTGTGTGTGTGTGTGTGTGTTAAAATTGTTTATTTTGTGATAATAACTTGGGAAAACTGCGAGACAATACTTGGGACGACTATGAGTAGGTGTGAATGGTAGTAGAGGCCTATACTACCGGAAGCACCAGACTCACGCTTGGATCAGGGAAAGTCACAAGGTTACCAAGAAGCTAGTAACTAATACCATTCTATTCAAGTATGCCATTACCATTGTTTCGATAATGACTAAGAAGATTGTTGTTATTCCGACCCTAGTGGTCATACCAAATTGAGCTCGACTACGACGAGTATGTTACATGGTTCTGAGATCCAAGTTCGATGTAGCACCTGACTTAAGCAGGACGAATTAATCAAAGAGATTAGTAGGGGTGTCACAACAATTGCTTGTAGATAGAATTGATACCTTTTAAGATGTGATTTAGAACATGAAGGAAGGTATAGTCTGTTCTGGAATTTGACTCTAAGAGACCTGAGTCTAAGCTTTGCAATATGCGATGATAGGTCATTAGAATATGATACATCGATCCATTGTAGTAATAAAAGAATCTTATCTTAAGTTTGTTAAGAATAAGAAGGAGTCTCTGATAAAGAGCAAGTTTGTGACATGAAGGTCATGATTGAAATTGTAACAAGAAATAGAGAACGGGTGCAAGATCAAGCACCGTTTGCAGTCAAGAAGACCAGGAGTTAGATACGCATTCAAAGAAACATAGAAAGTTACGATTATTACCTAGGATGAAGAGATAACATATGGAGTCGTCATGTGAGCCCTGTTTCGTTGATGATTCCGGGACGTAATCATCCTAAGGGGGGGATAATTGTAACGTCCGTAGATCCGGGCTAGTCAATTTAGAGAGAATAGGGGTCGAAAACGAATTTTTGACAAAATATTATTTAGAATAAATAATCTTAACCAAGTTGTATAATATGTCTCAAGGGTTCCGTACATATAAAGAGCGCCGAAATCCGAGTTATAACGAAGAAGTTATGGCCCATCGAAGTTTTACGGCAAAACCGACACGACACCAGGAGACGTAAATAGTGAATTTACGATGGAGGACTTTTTATCCTTAGTGATCTAAACCAAAGTTGTAGTATATGTTAAACCGAGAACATCCATAAAAAGAACGCTCAAATCTGACTTCGTATGAGGAAGTTATGATTTTTCTAAGATTCGGCTTAGCAGTGCACGACCCGAAACTCGAATTTTAGTTCGAGCAGTTTTTGGCTTATGCAACCTAAATGAGAGTTGAATATCTCATTAATAGGAACTCAACAGTAAAAATACAGACGTAAACGGAGTCCATATGAAGGAATTACGAATTCTTCGCGGTCATTCAACAGTCTATACTCCTACTGTTAAATTTGATATCGGTCGAGATTTAGCCGACGGAGTCTAAATGAGAGTTGTAGATCTTATTTTTACCTACGCTTGGATATAAATAACGTCAAAAACAAAGTTTGTATGCGAAAGTTATGATTTTTTGAAAATCGGTTGATTTCCACCCTGTGTGCGATACGACGTGTCAGCACCAAGTGAAAACTTGGAGCCTACGCAACACCACGATGTGGTGACGCCCCTGGAGGCCTATAAATAGAGGCTCGATGCTTCCTCTTTTCCTCACACCTTTCCCCACTTCTTTCTCTCTCTAGAACATCTGTCTAAGCCCTAAAACCCCCCAAAAAGCCTAGGGAACCTCCCTAGCACAAGGCGAAAGCCCGGAGCCCCCGACGGCTCCGAGAAGAAGAGTCTTTCGACTTGGGAACGCTGCTCCAGCGAAGCCCAGTTTTCGAGAAAACCCGCTGTAAGTGAGCTATGCCTACCCTATCTTTAGTATAGCTTATGTTTCAATATAATAATGTTATTAGGACCTTATAAGGAGTGTTTGGGCTATTATTATGGGTTATATAAGTATTGTTTAACGCTTATATAATAGTAATAATAGCTAGACTTTTAAATTAGTCTCGTCAAACGTTGGACTAAACTCTAGTGGTAATGATACTAGGTTTCGTCAAGGGATAATTGTTTTAAGAGTAACGAAGTGTTGTCCGTAGGGGTGCAAACGAGCCAAGCTACTCACGAGTTACTCGGGATCGGATCGTTAAAAGTTCGACTCGAAATCAATTTTAAACGAGCCCGAGCCGAGCTCGAGCTTAATATTAAGCTCGTTTATTAAATGAGCTCGAGCTCGAGCCTATGTCATTAAGCTCGATTAGGCTCGCGAGCCTAAATGAGCATTTACATAATATAATTTATTATTATTTATATATATTAAAATAAAAATATATTACAGGAATTACGGATTTAGGGTATTAGTAAACGAGCTTCTTAACGAGCTCGAGCCGAGCTTAAGCTTATTTAGGCACGTCAGATAACAAACGAGTCGAGCCCGAGCCCGAGCCGAGCTTGGATAATTCTTTACGAGCTCGAGCCGAGCTCAGTACAAGAAAGCTCGAATCGAGCTGAGCTCGAGCTCGAGCCTCATATAACTTAAACGAGCCCGAGCCGAGCCTGGCCAGGCTCGGGCTCGGCTCAGCTCGTTTGCACCCCTAGCTGTCCGAGTGCCGACTCACCACCTTACCAAGTGAGTGCATAGTTACTTTCATCTTACACATAGATATGAAGTATTTAATTTAAATTACGTGCTATGTGTGCATATTGTCTGAATACTTGCTGTCTATGTTGGGTGAGAGATATTTATACATGTTTTAAATGTTTAAACTGTATACGTATTTTTATATCTACAAAATATGTTGGGTAAAACATGGGTAGATGAAGGACGAGAGGTGAAAGCTGAAATAGAGGAATATTAGCGGTATGGACCTAGTGCCCTATAGGTGAACATTGGCAGCAACGGACCTAGTACCCTATAGATGAGCACTGGCAATTGCGCCACAACCTATAGATGTTGTTGATCTACGATAAACATCCTAGCAGCTGCGCTCTAAGGAAAATATCAGCAGTTGCGCCTAATAGAGAACATTATAACCTTTACAGTAGCGTCTAAAGGACAATACCGACAGAAGCGCCTCATATAGAATGTCACAACTATGACAGATGTGCCTAAGTGATAGAACTAGTAGTTGTGCTTGACAGCCGTGTCATTGACAACGATGGACTTCGTACTTATTCCTTAGGAAAATCCTTAGGAATGAATGAACAAGAAATAGTTGATTCTTAGGGTAGATCCTTAAGATTAAAGAAGATAATGGGGATGAGTAATTTGGGTTAACTGTTTGATGATTAAACAAAATAATTATATTATTGTGGGTTGAAAACCCTATGTACTCACCAAGTTTCCCAACCTGACCCACTCAGTTTATTTATATCACGATATGAAGTCACATTACACTGAGAGATTAAGGAGATATAGATCACTAGTGATAACGAATGTAAGTTCTGTTTATGCTTATGTTTCTGTATTAACGATGACATCCCAATGTTTTAAATGAATAAAAATACATTTCTTCGGAAATGCTTTGGTAACGAATTTATCATGTTTCACTGGGAACAAAATCCGCACATTTTTATTAAAAAGAGGTACTCTGATTTTTATAATGCATAAACAAAATAGGTCTTTTCTGGCCGTAAAAATAGGGATGTCACAGATTAGGTGTCTAATCTCATAACTACCATATGGTCCATCATCACCATCTTCACCTTTGTTCTCATTGTTCTTACGTAACCAACTATTGGATTAGGTGTCTAATCTCATAACTACCATATGGTCCATCTTCACCTTTGTTCTCATTGTTCTGACCTAACCAACTATTGGATTAGGTGACTACCATTTGGTCCATCATCACCATCTTGACCTTTGAAGGCACAGTCCTTTTGGGTTGCCTTTAATACTAGCAACTAGACAGGATGATATTTGGAGAGAGAGTTTTGATTTATTATTTGGTTAACAAATTGAAATAAATGATTTGTTAATATATTATGAAAATAATATATTAATTAGAAATAGTAATATTTAACTAATATTTAATCAAAAATTAGTTTGAATTAATTTTGGGATTAAATGAGTTAATTAAAAGTGTAGGGACTGAAGTGCAATTGTTCAATAGTTGAGCAAGAGGCAATCTAGAACCCTCTGTAGGCTTGGATGGTTTTTTTATGGCCTAAGGGTTCTAGAATAGTCTTTGGTAGATAAACAGGAAAGTGGATAACTGTAAGGTTTAAGATTATCTTGGATTAGGTTTAATCTAGGGTTTTCTAACTGCATTATAAATAGGGCATAACCCTATGATTTTCAGCCAACTGATTCCTTAGAGGGTTAGGCCGAAAATTCATCCTCTTTCCTCCTTCTCCATCATCTTCCATTGCTAGTGTTGGGTGTGAATCATTAGAGGCGTGACATTTGAGACGCTTGCTCTCAAGGCTTCAAGAACACAAGGTTTTTTCAATTATTAATACTATATAACAATAGAGGTATGATTCTTATAACCCTATTTGTATTTTTGATTATATACTAGTGTTCTGGGTTTCTATTTTGGTGTTCAAATTGTATGTTCAATTAGATAAAACATAGAACAGTTTTTAGGGTTGCATGCACACATAAGGTTTTTATTTGTTTTGCATAATTCCCATCAGTGGTATCAGAGTGTAGGTTTAGCTTTCAATTGAACTGATATAATGGCTGAACTTGAACAAGAAGAAGAAAACATAATCATTATACTATTCCGCCAACACGGCTTGGTGTTCTTCCACCATGGTGTGGTAATAGTTTACCACGGCATGTTGGACAGTCAGATCCATAAAAATCGGATTTTTTCTTATCTTATGAATTGATTAAGATAATTGCCTTAAATAATGGTTTAAATACGTAAGACTGAATAATTATGTAAGTAGTTTGATATTCTTATCTTGAATTCATGATAGGTTTAATTTTAATTTAATTAATCAAATATTAATTTTGAAAAATTTTAAAAATAAACCATAGTATTTTGAAAAGTTTAAAATACATCCTTATGGATCTTATTATTAATTTAATTAAGTGATTAATTAAAAGATAATTAATAAATCCATTAATGGTTTGAATTTAATTAAATTAGAAGTTTAATTTATTAAAAGATTAAACCCTTAGAATTTTAAAATGTTTTAAAATACACCTTATACTATGTATATAATTAAAAGTTTAAATATATATATTATATGTATAAGAAAAGTCATTCGAACCGCTAGTACGCCTCATTCACGAAGCTATACTATAAGGGGAGTTTAAAGAAGCAACTTATAAAATGACCGTCATTGGGTATCCATTCTTACCCACCGCTCTCTTGTATGGTGGAGGGTCGTTATCTCAACGAGTTTAATGACAAATTAATATCATTAAAAGTATAATTATATAAAGTAACTAAACTATTTTAAATCACACTCTTAGTTACTTTCGGAAAATATGAATTTATATGTTAATCCATAAAATTACACATTATACTATATAAGTCGTTAGTGGATCGTGTGTGATTAACCGACACACTAATGAAATTACACATTACACTTCAAGATAGATCTACGGTTGGGATATCATCAGATGAGGACATGCAGAAGACTGCTTTCAGAACTTGTTACAGTCATTACGATTTCATGGTGATTCCTTTTGGGCTCACCAATGCTCTGACCGTGTTCATGGATCTCATGAACCGCATGTGTAGACCAATGTTGGATCGGTTTGCCATTGTATTTATTGATGATATTTTGGTCTATTCTAAGACCCAGGAACATCATGAGAATCATCTACAATAGGTTTTGGAGACTCTGAGGAGGGATAAACTTAATGCCAAATTATCCAAGTGCGAGTTATGGTTGCGCGAGGTGTAGTTTTTAGGGCACCTTGTCAATCAGAAGGGGATATTGGTCCCCATCTCAAATTCGGAGTTTTCTAGGGTTGGTGGGTATTAACGGAGGTTCATCAAGAACTTCTCTATGATCTATATTTTAGATATGTTTTCTGCTGACAAATCTCTGCGTCGTTGCTTCTTCTCACGTGCTCAGTCCCATCTATATTGGCTATAGAATAAAAGGCTATCACATATGAATTTGAATAATATCTCAAGGATTGTAGGAAATCAGCTTGTGAGAGGAATCCCTAAGATGCAATTTTTCAAAGTCAAAGTGTGCTCAGCGTGTGAAAAGGGGAAGGAAACCAAGTCTTCGTTTAAACCAAAGTTTTGTTCTTAAATCATCAAACCTCTTCATTTTCCATATGGGCCTTTTTGGGGGTATTTTAGGGGAACTCACTAAGCTTCGAGCTTACAATTTTGGATTTCATTTCAGGTACTTCAGATGATCGCGGGAAGGCGAAGGCGCGATCGTGCACCTTCTCACATTTTATGATCTTGATTTCTGGGATACTCTGATATGAAACTATTTTGAAAACATTTTGTAATAATTAAAGGTTTCTTTGAATGCTTGAAAAAGTTTTAAATTGGCTTGAATTGTTTTGATGTTACAGTTTGTGTTCTTTATAAGCTCTTTGGCAGACGCTTTTTATAGCCGCCCACACGGCTTCCCACATATATGTACCCCGATACATATCAAGATCAGAAAATGTTTGCAATAAAAAAAACAAATTTAATTATTAAGAAAATATTTAGAAGTATAAAAATGTTCACATATAAAAAGTATTGTGCACTTAGTTCTATCTCAGGATACATAGGTTCATAGAAATGGAAAGTAACACGCCTTGAAATCCTTAAATGGAGTGGTACATGTTCTGCCACATAATTTGAGATAAATCTTAACATTTTGCCATTTTGACCTATGAATTTATAGGTTTCCCCATCGTTATCAACTTCCACGGGTAAAGGTTTTCCACCGCCGCTCGAGAACCTTTTTTTGCTTATTTAAAATCTTCCAGTATATTTAATAATTTCATGTAACTTACAAGAGAAACAACCCATTGGTATATTGTATGCGCCCCCGTGTGGAGGTCTTTCCCCGCCATCTCCTCCATGCCCGTCGCAAGTTGTGTTGTCATCTGTTTAACAAATATTAGAAAATATACTAAAACTACTTTAAATATAAACTAATAAACAATTTTAAGCAATCAAAATCTATAACAACCGTAACATACCATCAATCAGAATCATCACTAGAATAATATACATGTACAAGAAAGAAGAGGTGAGATACGGTGGCTGCAAATGTGGGAGACGAACCAATCGTATTGGGGTTAATAAAATACTTTGAATTTGGCTTGTATTCCCCCTGAAAACATTAAAAACACGGAAAATGTAGGGGTATGAACTCACCGTTTGACGGATGATTCGAGCGGATAATCGGTTACGAGTGTTGAGTGTCAATTGACGTTTCGCACTCAAGTGGATCCTAGTAACATATAATAGCACATATATGTATTAGATTTAGGTACTCCTTGACAAAACATGACAGGAAACCACCCTAAAGACTTGGAAATGCTTGTAGGGACCTTATGTGATCAACAAAGGAGGTGTATGGTCATTAGGGTGTGTGTGCGGCCAGGCTATGTTTGCGGTTGCACACAGGAGTGTGCGACCGCATAGAGGGTGTGTGCGGCCAGAGTGTACGGCCAGGGTGTGTGTGCGGCTACACACGGAAGTGTGCGGCTGTACACTCTTCGTTTATGCTTCAAACGTCAATTTTTCATGTGTTTCAAGGCTCAAACCAAGTCCAACTAAAAGATAGGCCAAACTCTCACTTTGGAGGGTTTTTGAGGTGTGTACGTCCACCTTATGAAGGTGTGCGTCCGTACACCTTCAAGTGATGAAGAACATGATGAATCTTTGATGAATCAAGGCTTAGATGAAGTGGTCCTTCAAGTTCAACAAGCTAAGGGATAGATTACTCACGTTTTTGTAGCCTTGGAAGGTTTGTGGTTGAAGAAGCTTGAGAGAAATGGTGTTGTGTGTTGCCCAGGTGTTAAAGTAATGAAAGGAAAGGTCTACTCTTTATATAGGGTGGGTGTGTTGTCTAGAAGGGAGTGTGCTGCCAGGAGGTGTGTGTGCGGCCGTACACTCCCTCTAAAGGTGTGTATGGCCTTGTTTTGACAGTATACAACTTGTTGACTCATTCCTAACCTCACCCTTGGTTGTACTCAAGCTTAGAACCACTTAAACGAACCCTCAAGTAGTGGAAGAAGTTAACAAAACCAGTTTCACTTAGATCGAATTGACTAAGGGGCTGTTTGTTAGCATCTGTATTATTTATATCTGGATGATATAGAGGTCTGGATGATATAGAGACTCTGTATGAATCTGTATCTGGATGATTAATTGATGTTTGGTTACACATCTGAATGCATGTCTCTGAATGGTAAAAATGACCATTTTAACCCTCTGAACTATTTGTTACTGTTTGGTTGGATATCTGAATGACTGTGCTGAATGATACTGAATTTGTAAGTAACTACAAATAAAATACAAAATGTCATATAAAATCCAAATTAAAATTAGAACAAAATCCAAATTAAAATTCATACAACACCTAAATTAAACATCATACAACATCCAAATTAAACATAAACCTAAGCATACAACTTTAAATTAATTGATTTGCAATTTGGTTACGCAAATTAGCCATATATTCAGTGTCTTGGTTACCCCACTGAATGTCGTGTACGTTTTGGTCATCACTTCCTCCACCTTCTACTTCAGCAGTAAACATAGTGTCTTCTTCAAAGTCCATAAATAATTGATCATGAATATTACACTTCCTTATAAAATTATGGACCGCAAAACAAGCAAGCACTATGTCTCTTTGTATTGGAAAAGGATAAGGAGCCATTTGCTTTAGGATTGGGAATCTGGCCTTCAAAACTCCATAAGCGCGCTCAATAACATTTCTGAGTTGTGCGTGAGCATGGTTGAACTTTTCCTCCTTAGTTAATGCACGATGTCTTCGGAAATCGGCTAACCAATACCTCGTATTACGGTAGGGAGCCATAAATCCACGAGTGTTGGTGTATGCGGCATCACAAAGGTAATATTTGTCTGTAACGTGAATTATTCAATTGTTATATAATATAAAAATATATAAAGTATTTAATAATCAAAGTTTAAAAAAAAAAAAAAAAAAGATTACAAACCTGGTGGAGGAATTGGAAAACCGGAAGTTGGGTTAAATACAACTTCTTTTAGAACTCGTGAATCATGTGCTATGCCCTCCCAACCGGCCCATACAAACGTGAATATCATATCAAAATTACAAATTCCAATAACATTTTGATAGCATTCGCCTTTTCCTCTTCCCCTATAACGAGTTTGTTGATCAGCGGGCACGACTGCATGAATAAGAGTTCCATCTAACGCACCTATCGCTCCCGGAAATATTTCTTTCAACCTTCTATGTCGTCTTGATGTGTTTGCGGTTGCATTGGAAGATGTTGGCACAATAACTTCTCTTGCAAAATTCATCATCGCAATTCTAACCTCATGAAAACACCTATGAATTGTTTCGGTTGAATGTTGAAATCTGCGTTTAACCATTCGAAACCGCTCATTGTGTCCGATGACTGTCAAAAACATAGCTAACTTTTCTTCAACACTTATTGACCGACTACTTTGCAACCAATTTTTTTGTTTAAAATGGTTGCATAGTAGTATATATGATTCCCGTGAAAGACGCATCAATTCATGACATTGTAAAGAAGATCCATATAACAATTCTTGCGTAAATTCATGACCGGTCAATGCCGAATTCAAGTCGCTTATCCTTTCTATTCTTGTCGAAGCCAAAAACATCCAATACCAAGAAAGCAGCATGAAATACACAATATCATCATCGATATCCATAAATAACCTGTCAAACAACATATAAAATTAAACATTTTAAAAACATAACTTCAAACAACATATAAAATTTAATATTTTAAACACAATAACAACAAACATCAAATAAAATTATAAAAAAGTTCACATTTTAAATTCATAACGACACACGTCAAATAAAATCCTAAAAAAGTTCAACATTTTAAATTCATAACGACACACGTCAAATAAAATCCTAAAAAAGTTCAACATTTTAAATTCATAACGACACACGTCAAATAAAATCCTAAAAAAGTTCAACATTTTAAATCCATAACGACACACATCAAATAAAAATCCTAAAAAAACCATCACATCAACCCATACTTTGATCCAGCATTCTTTAACCACATCTCACAAGCTTCCGTCGGAAGAAATAACCAAACTTTTCTAAGATCGGCACTTTCACCAAAAAGCAAAACAGCCGTTTGGTATCTTGGATCAGATATTCCCCATTCCATTTTCACCAACTTTTCCATACATGAAGTCATATCGTGCTCTTTATGTTTCTCCACTAACATCCTTGCAACTTTGCTAATTTCATCACCAACTTCAATGATCTTGGCATTAATTGTTGCTTTTCCTTTTCCTTTACCGCCTTTGTTTTTGGAAACACTAGAGGTTCCTTCATTTGGACTTTCGGGTGAAGTCATACTTTCCATGTGAGTTACATTGATACCATCAAAGTCACTTAAATTAATGTCCGGCGAGTCATGAGAAGGGTGAGGAAGTGTAGAAGATGGCCCCCATCCATGAATGCCAGTTGCAGCCAGCCGACCCATCGAACAACTGAACACAAAGATCAGGGTACACTAGTGGAGAAGTTCTCAATGTTTCTACCATTTTGTTCAACTGCTTGAAAATATTATAAATTAATATTATGAAATATTATAAAATATTATGATATATTACTTCTTATCAAAAATCACAATACCTTGATCTCTAGTTGCCATTCGTCTTCTTCCATGTTAAACGTGTTAGTTATAGGGTTATAAACGTTGCCTGTTTTGTTTTTTAATTTCAACCAAGCACCAAACTTTGCTTTTAGGTAGTCGTATCTGTTTTTCATTTGCTTTTGATCAACTACAAAATTGTATTCTGTTTTCAATCTTTCAGCTACATTCTTCCATGAGCTTGCTTTTAAACTACTCCCTTCACGTCCGTAAGTTGTAATTTCATGAATACAAGCTTCAAGGAATGTTTTTTCCACACCTTCTATTTGTTTCCAATTAATTCTAGGCCTTTTTTGTGCCATTGCCATGTCTAATATTCAAAATCCAGCAATGATATATTTCAGCAACAAAACTAATTAACTACCACAAGTAGACCAACATAACAGAAAAATTAAACAAAAAATAGCATATTTCAACAACATATAGAAGAAAAATCACAACAAGAAGATATAAGATTTCAGCAACATCTATTCTTATTATCCCTAATTTGTTTTCATCAATTTTTTGGACATTTCAGCAACAAAATTCAACATTTCAAAGCATATATAGCAGCAAAATCAGCAAGAATAAAGATCAAACACAAACAACCCCAATATTCAAACCAAAAAACGCAATTCAACATCACAACAATCCAGCAACAAAAACATACATAAAACTGAGAAATCGGTGGTTACAACTCAATTAGATTTCACACAAATCATTCACCCAAAATCAAATTGATCAGCCATCATAGCAAGACAGCAAGAACATAACAATAACACAACACATAGAAACAATTTTAAGAGAGAAAAACTCTGTAAAAATCGCTCCAGTGATTGGAAGAACTTACCAGCGAAGAGCGAAGAGGGGGAGGCGACGAGGAGGGAGGCGGCGCAGGCGGAGGCAAACCGGTGCTGTAGGACGACTGCAAGCTGAAATCGATAAGGTAAGGAAGCCAATTTTTGTTGTTCGCTGAAGTAGAAGAAGGAAAGAAAAAAAGAGGCGGGTGATTAGGGTAAGGGCATCAAAGGAAAAAGTTTCATCCAGAGTTCCTATCATATCTGAGCGAATAAGACATTTTTTTTAATATCTGGTTGATTAAGAGGCTAAAATAATTTCAACCAAACGCTCTGAATCTGAATGATCCAGAGCCGTCCTCTTTATGGGATCATTAAGAGGCCAAACAAACAACCCCTAAGTGTGCGAGATAAAAGTTCCGGGTTGTCACAACAACCCACTGGTATATTGCCTGCGCCCCCCTGTGGAGGTCTTTCCCCGCCATCTCCTCCATGCCCCCTCGCAAGTCGTGTTGTCATCTGTTTAACAAATATTAGAAAATATACTAAACATACTTTAAATATAAACTAATAAACAAGTTTAAGCAATCAAAATCTATAACAACCGTAACATACCATCAATCAGAATCATCACTAGAATAATATACATGTACAAGAGAGAAGAGGTGAGATATGGTGGCTGCCGGAGTTCTCGTTTGCGGCTGGAATTTCGAGAGAGAAGAGGTGAGATACAGTGGCTGCATGTGACATCCCCAATTTCACGGCCACAAAAGACCGATTTGTTTATGCTTTGTTTTTAAAATCAAAGTAATCTTTTAAAGAAAACAGTTGTGGAATTTGTTCCCAAAATATGATAAAGATTTATCAAAGCATTTCTTTAAAGAAATGTATTTACATTATATAACAAAATTTCGGGATGTCATGTTCCGATACAGACACATAAGCATAAACATAACTTACATTATTTACACTAAAGATTTTACATCTCCTTTAATCTCTCCGTGAAATATATCTTCGTATCGATACCTGTGATACAAAGGAAACTGTGTGGGTCAGACTTGGGAGCCTGGTGAGCATATAAGGTTTTCATCCCACAATGTAATATCATATATTTATAAATATAGAACATTCAAACTTGTACAATCTCACCATATGAAGGAAACTCTTATCCCACCCCATCGATCCTCTCAACGACACGATCTAAACTCTCGTATCTAAAATTTTCCTCTTTACCTGATACCTACTCACGGATCTAAAACTATCCTCTTCACCCAATCCATACTCACGGATCTAAAACTAACCTTTTCACCTGATCCATACTCACGGATCTAAAACTAACCTTTTCCCCTGATCCATACTCACGGATCTAAAACTACCTGATCCATACTCACGGATCTCTAACTAACCTCCTGATCTGATCCATACTCCCGGATCAATAATTGTACCCATTCCAGACTCCCAGAATAGGGACAATTAACTATACCCTAATCCTGATCTGATCCATACTCCCGGATCTATAACTGTACCCAATCCATACTCCCGGACTAGGGACAGTTAACTTAGTCTTAATCCATACTCCCGGACTAAAAACAAGTTTTATCTCTTTACCTGATCCATACTCCCGGATCTAAAACTAACCTCTTGGTCTAATCCATACTCACGGATCTAAAACTAGCCTCTTGATCTGATCCCTACTCAAGGATCTAAACTAATCTCTTGATCTGATCCATACTCACGGATCTCATCTACCCATGTCCTACCCAACATATTTGTAGTTACAAAATACATATACAGTTTAACTCATTAAAACCTATATAGTTCATGCATTCCACAACATCTCAAATAAACAACAATATATAAACACATAGCACGTATTTCATAGCAAATACTTAATATTTATGTGTTAGAAGAAAGTGACCACACACTCACACCAAACATATACTTAATACATTCAAACAATATTTGTATTAGAATTGTGTTTATGAAAGGGACTATACACTCACACATATAAACAACAACAATATATATATATATACACACACACACACACATAGCACGTATTTTATAAAATACTCCATATATGTGTGTAAGATGAAAGTGACTATACACTCACTTGATCAGAAGATGATCGGACAACACTACGGCTTGTAGAAGTAGTATTCTTCGGTAGATCTGGAAGATCTTCACACAAACCGGGCTCCTCGCAGGCAGAGCTTCGGCTCGAAAACTCTTTTCTTCTCGGGATCTTCGGGCTTCGGGACTCGCTTCGGGGGTACTTCTTTGCACGTAAATCGAGGTAATATGTGTGAGAGATGAGAGAATGAGCAACCAAACTCGGTTGTCCCTTCAAATCTATTTATAGGGCAAAATCTGCCCTTGCCACGTCGTGACACCTTTTTCCACGTCGTGGGCTTGGTCGTCACTGCATGCGTCATCGCATGTTGCATCTGGGGGACTCCTGGAGGTGTCAGAAGACTTGTCACTGCTTGCCACATCGTGGTATCTGACAGTTTTGGGGTTTCGCGCCCCAAACTTCATAAATTCATAACTTTTGCATACGAACTCCGTTTTCGACGTTCTTTATATTGACGCGTAGGTGAGATTATGATCTACAACTCTCGTTTAGACTCCATTGGCTAATTTTGACTTTATTTTTAATATATTATAAATATATTACTTATATATTATCTTTAATAGGCCGGGATAGGAAAACTCCGTTCGAAATTCATAACTCCTTCATCCGAACTCCGTTTTCGTCTGTCTTTTTATCATTGGACTACTATCGAAGACATTTTCGACTCTCGTTTAGATCACTAAAGATAGATATCTATCTACCTTAAATTCACTATTTACGTCGCGCTGGGTCGCGTTGGGTCGTGCCGGATCCGTCGCAAAACTTCGACAGGTCATAACTTCTTCGTTATAACTCGGATTTTGGCATTCTTTATATGCACGGAAACCTTGTGACATATACTACAACTTGGTTAAGATTAATCCTTCTAAATAATCTTTTATCAAAAAGTTATTTTTGATGCTTATCGTCTCTAAATTGACTAATCCGGATCTACGGGCGTTACACTGCAAATGTGGGAGACGAACCAATCGTATTGGGGTTAAAACCCTATACCGACGGCATGTCATCGGTATAGGCATTAAGTTATACGACATCATATCATTGTCTCGCAACTAAAAAATAAAAAAATAAAAAATAGGAACTTTACACCGATGATATGTCGTCGGTATAGAGTTCACACGAATTGTCATTTTCTTTCCCGAGCAATGTTACATGAAATCGACATCAATTTTATTTATTGAAACACGAATTATAAAAAATTGAAAATTACAATTTTTTTACCTATACCGACGACTTATCGTCGGCATAGTTTTCAGAAAACCGCGAAAAAACTTTTCGTTCCCGCCTAACCTATTCAGACGATATGTCATAGGCATAGAGTTCAGGTCAAAGAAAGTTGGTCAATTATGATCAACTCTGTGCCCAACGACATGTCGTCAAGACAGGTTGAACTTTACTGACGACACTTGTCGTTTGTATAGGTGTCGTCGAAGCGTGTGATAATTCTTGTAGTGAGCAAACATATAATTATTTGATTACTTCATCAAAATGCTACTACTCAGTAAATACCATTTATATAAACTCGTAAGAGTGGTCGAATGATAGAACGACGTGGTAATTAATTAAAGTGTTTTAAAGAGGAAGAAAATAATTATGTCAGATTTTATTTATCGATCACAATTCTTCCTATCAAGATATTGGTGATGGTTTAGATTGCTTCACATGATTTGATGTGTGAGGTGAAATAGGTTTACATACAAGCTTGGTGAATAAAGTTGACCCTCGTAAAAAAAAATAAGAAATACTTAAATATTATTATATATTCCATCATCTTTTGATATTTCTCTCTTGTGTTATCATCTTCCTCCCTACTTATTCCTCTATATATATATATATATATATATATATATATATATATATATATATATATATATATATATATATATATATATGTGTGTGTGTATGTGTGTTTGTAGCTCATCCTTCAAGCCATAAATATACACGGATACATCCTCATCTCTCTTTCTCTCTCTATATATACAAACACATATATATTCGAGTTTTCGTCGAGATCAAGTGTAGCATACATTCTTTTACCGATTCCTATGAATTTCTATACACCATCAATATCTCTCAAAATGGCCCCTTCTTCTTTTCCTGACATTTGGACTTGGATTCAAAATCTACCACCACTAACACAATGGCAAACAAACACCAAATCCATACGCATTATTTCTTCATCTCAACCATCTCTTGAGCTCTCCATTTCCAAAACCTTAATCCACTCTTCTTCCTTCTCCTTCTCCATTCGTGTTAATTACAACTTACCCATCTCACTTTGGACCTCTAAACCACTCAAATCCGCCATTAGCAACACCTTGTTCCATGAACACACCATCTCCAAACTCTTGACCAATATCATTAAAGATATCCTCAACTACACCCCCATCAAACCCTCCAATTCTTTCCTAAAACTCCCTCAACCCAACTCGATTCCCAACCTCAAAGACATATTTAATTTCGTGTTCCTGGCCCTGGTTTTCATAGTATCGATCTATGAAGCTCCACAAGATATCCGGTGTGATTGTATAAACATGCTTAAAGATGAATTCGCGAGTTCATGGGCAAGGGAAACGTCCAAAAGGTTGATGAGGTTAATGGGGTCGAATACAGAAGAACAATGGATGAGGTCCATGAATCTTTCGATCACAAACTGGATGACAGAGCTACGAGCAAGGAATCACTGCCTGAAAGCGCCATCACCCATGTATTCTTCAGCGATTTCAGGATTAGGGTTATGGAAAGTTCAGCTGTATTGTCCAGTGATTGCTATGGAGATTGAGAAGTGTAATAGTCCTGGACAAGAAGATCAAAAACTTGGTTTTTCTTTGAATTATCATCAGGTTGAAGGGGTGATCCAATTGAATCATCAAGTGATGGTTCGAGAGGAATGGATTGATGTTTTGGTTAGCATCGATAACGTGAGGTATGGATGTTTTCTATTTATATACACGTTTTATTTTAGTGGGTACTTATATATATATATTTAATTTAAGGTTCTTAAAACTATATCCCTACTGTCGTTTTCGTCAAACTCCTTTTAACATATAACTCAGCAAAAAATATATATATGATTTTGATAGTATAACTGTGTCTGAACTCTGAACAACTCTTTAGTTATAAGTTAAAACCATATGATTAATTTATGTATGATAAATAGATAAAAGAAAATATAAACAATACTTAATAAGTTGTTTAGCACTTAAGGTGTGTTTTTTTTAATCTTATTTAATTTCCTCTTAAAGATTGAAAAAAGGACCAGAACTTTTACTTCCTTTTTGTGGATTCTTTTTGTATTATGCTTTAAATATTTATGTTGTTTTATATATAAACTATCTATAAATATTCAACTACTTCTAAGAAGTATAAAGATAAATATAAATAGTAAGTCGTGAGAATACAACATGCAAACATAGTTCTCAAATTTAATACTGTATTTAAAACCTTTTATCTATGAAAGGAATTTAATGACTTTAACTGGTCTTATGTTGCTTGAAAGAAAAGGACACCGTTACTAAATGTAAGCATGTGGTCAAGACTCGTACGTATTCTTTTAACCCCACCACCATTTGAGTTCCTTTTAGGAAAAGAGTTCAAAGATTCTTCCAAAAAAGCAACCAGGATTAGGATTTTAATCAAGATAATTATCGAATCATTTCTTTTAATTTAGATAAAATAATTACATAATAATTAGTTTATATGGTCTGTCAATATGTCTATGCACCTGTCCTTGTAATTAAATTTCTTGGATGGTTGGTATCTATGATTTTATTTTATTTCAAAAATAAATATAAACTTATTATCTTACATCTAGTTTGATCTTTTTATTACTTTTTTCTTATTTTAATTTAAATTAATATTTTAAAATTTGAAAATTGTCACCCACACCCCTAAAGCCAAACTATCACTTCCTTTCCACAACCACCACCATTATTCCTAGAATCAGGTCCTTTAAATTTAAAATATTAGGTGGGTGCCCTTTCATAAACCCAACCCCCATCACTTCCAGTTTACAGCCGTTACCAACCATTGTTCGCCATCATTGAACTCGGAATCGCACTACATCAAATCCTAAGTCTGATAACACAGAGGGATGGGGTTGGTGGGATCGGCTCTATTTTCTTTTCTTTTTTAATTGAAAATGATTTAAAGTCTATAAAATAAATTAAAAAAAGGATACGAAAGTAAATCTACATGGTAAAAGCCAATCCCGCAAGTAATAACCACAAGAACAAACATGCTAACTTTGGCAAAGCTCAAGGATCAACCGTATATAATTTTTTAACACGAAAAGCAATAGATTCATACTCCATTTGCTAATGGGTACTAATCTCAATCTCAATTTATTATTTATTTAATTAAACAGATGTGACGTGATAAGGCTCGTGAACGACACGCTCCTAAAAGAGCGTGGGGCAGGAATCGAGGAAAAGCACTTCCCGTCACGCATATCCCTACATCTCACACCCACCATCCAAACAAACGTCTTAAGCGTTTCCGTTAGCCGATCATCTGAGAACCCTTCACGAGAAATCGGCGTCGAGAGATCCATCGAAGGCTCATTCGAACCACCAAATCCTCACATCGGAATATCCGTTTCCGCCGGTGAAACCGTCACCACCAACCTCAAGCCATGGAAATTCGAGCAATCAGTCTACGGCTACAGCGGCACTTTCAACTGGTTTCTTCACGACAGCGTTAATGGACGAGAAGTTTTCTCATCGAAGCCTTCAAAGATCGCGATGCTTCAACCAAAAGCCTGGTTCAGAAACCGGTATTCCAGCGCTTACCGGCCGTTTACCAGGCAAGGAGGGGTTATTTTCGCCGGCGATGAGTACGGAGAAAGTGTGCTGTGGAAGGTAGGAAGAGGCGCGATTGGGGAAACGATGGAGTGGGAAGCTAAAGGCTCGATTTGGTTGACTTATTGGCCTAACAAATACAACACTTTCTATACTGAAACTAGAAGGTTGGAGTTCAGTGAAATTCTCCAACTTACTCTAGCTTGAATCTAAATTCTAAATTCAGGAATTGTTTGTTCCATGTAAATTATGTAATGTACACGAATAATAGTGTGATATCAATGGCTGTAAAATTAATAAAACAAAACATACATTTTCATAGTTTTGTTTTTCCCGATGTACACAGGTAGCCATGCAAAACGATCACTAACCAATCCAGATCAGACACGTGTGAAGTAGGAACAAAAGTCAACACTATACCTCTAGTATCTCACTATTCTGTTAATAAAACTCAAATTCACATCACAATCGCTGAAAAGTGACTTCTTTTCCCAATTGCTTTTACATCACAAACCTCCCAACCACTTCCTTCTTTGTAACACTCCACCTGCCAAAAAAAAAAAAGGTCAAAAACACAAATGATAAAAACAGTTTGGAAAAAAGTCAAAGACATGGTCACATATATACATACAATCTCCAAAATTTTATTGTTGTCCGTGGATCCTCCAACTGCGTACAGTTTTTCTCCAATCACAAAAGCACCAAAATTGCCTCTACAAACGTTCATTGGTGCACACTCCACCCAACAACCCATTCGAGTATCAAAACATTCAACTGTCTTTAAATACTTTTCTCCATCATATCCTCCAACCGTATATCTATATTTACATATATCAACAAAAGGTTACATGAATTTATAAGCAATTCAAAAGAAACAACACAAAGTTATAAACTTACAGTTTCTCATTGAGTACAACCATGGAATGGCAACCCTTCATTTTCTTCATATCCGGAAGTGTTGACCACTTTTGTTCACGTGGATCAAGCATTTCAACAGAACTACATAGCATCCTCTTAATTAATTAATTAATAATACATTATTTAATTATATATGTTGTTTGTTACCTTGAATAAGATTGTCCATCAAACCCACCAGTAACATACAGTGCATTGTTGAGTTCTGCTGCTGCTGGACCAGACCTCTAGAAAAAACAATAAATTTGAAAATAAAACTTGGAAGTGGCGTTTTTGTAAATATGAATAATGTAACAGTAAAAAAATACCTTGCTATTCATGGAACGAACAGGGAGCCATTTCCCATAGTTGAGATCCAGATATTCCACCTCAGATGAAAAGTGGCTTTCTTTGTTCCCACCAGCCACAAAAAGCTTGTTGTTGACTGAAGCACCAGCAACATGGATGTTGCTCCAATACAAAGGTGGTCTTAAAACCCACTGATTACTTGTTGGGCTGTATGATTCAACTATACCAAAAAAAATATATATATATACATTATTATTACTACATGATGGTTAGGAAAAAAAAAAGTTTAATTAAAGTGGTTATTATTTATTAGAATAATTACCGATAGGATTTATGCCACCAAAATGGTAAAGTTCACCATTCATGGTGGCTGCTGATCCGTATTTCTTTACAACATTCATTGGGGCGAGTGGGATTCTAATATCATAAGATGGGTAATATGAATCCAGACATGGCAACCATAGACAACCATCAAATCCCCCAACAATCAGCACCGAGTTCAGAATGTTTGAATCATTCTTGCTTTCTTCAACAGATCCAGACTCCAAAACATCAATCCTGTTTTTAAGCTGCTGGGTTTCTTGTTTTGATTTATCCTGAACATCCAAATCACATAAAGTTATAGAAATACAACAAATAAAATAAATAAGAATTTTTTTATAATTGTTACGTACCAGTTCTTGTTCTAGCCGATTGATGTTTGTGACCTGCTTCAAATGTGATCCCTTCAGCTCTTCAACTTCTTTCAACAACTTTTATGCAATAGAAATATAAGCTTGATTAGACTATATAACATATCAAACAAACAAAAAAAAATACAAAACGTGAAATATTGTTTTACCTTGGCAACCAACGACTCAAGATTAGAAGAAGAATTCTCTAAATCTGTAACTGGCACTAAAGAATTCTCTTTTACATCATTTTCTTCTACATTGGTCTCACTTTCCTTACTAAACAATGGCAGCTGGTGATCAGGATTGTCATCTAACAATTGAGATGAAGAAGATGGCAACTCGTCTTTGTTGGTGTTTGTATCAGGAGGATTCAACTCTGATACAAAAGTTGTCCGGACACATTGAGCTTCATCTATGGCAGTGTGAGTGAGCTTGGTTTCTTCCCAACTGTTTGTTGACAACACTTCATCTTCTTCGTTTTGCCACTCGTCTTTAATGGCATTTCCTTCATAACCCCAATCTGATTCCTGTGTCTGAACACACCCAACATCATCATCCCAAGTGTTTGCATGCATAACATTACTCTTATCTTCATCCTTTGGCCACTCATCATGGTTTCTTGCAACCACATTATCACTCTCGTTTTCATTTTCAATACTTGCTTCAGCTTTAAACAGTGCACTCCATGTTGAACTGGTGATGATGGGAGTAGCATGTTGGCCGACAACAGAAGCATATGAAGATCCCGAGGTCTGATTCATGTTCTTAAAATTGTTTGGTTGTCTTAATGGGAAGCTATTTCTTGTAGCAATTTGTGAAGAAGAAGAAGAAGAAGAAGAAGAAGCAGAAGGATTCACAGGGGATGGTGTAAATAGTGACATTAGCTTCTTTGTTTGATGATGATCCAACTCAAAGTAGAAGTGTTTATCTTCATAGTAGTTATCAGCTATAACTGGCTTAAACTGGTTTTCAGACAACGGATGACATTGTTGTCTTACACGAACACGGACCTGAAATACAATCACATAAGTTAAGTATCAGTATCACAGTATGTATGTATTCAGACACTATGTATAGTGTTGAGTCATTCACACAAAAGGGAAAATGATACCTGTGCTGGATAATGTGTGTATCCACAATCCTCTGTATCAGCAACCCATGCATACTTATTAATGTTCATTGAACCAGGACTTGCAGCTTCAAATACTCCATGAAGCTTTCGATCACTATAGTTGAACAGAAATAGAACAAGCCCTTCCTTTATGTTTTTAATGTATGAGAAATGGGTGGCTGGCAAACCTGTAAAACAAAGGTGACAGACATTTACATTATCAGAGTTCTTTATGAACAAAATATAAAGTTTAAGATCTGAATGTAGAAAGAAAGAAGGGAAAGAGATTTGTGGAAAATAGTGAACTAACCAAACAAGTGATTTGTAAGGCATTCGTTGATTGTATTGTACTTGCAACCAAATATTACAGAACCGAGATCATCTTTTCTAAGATTTCTTGCAGGTACGCTGTAATTTGAAAATGTGGAAGATTCTTTCATCTCCTTCTCAAGAATTTTCTTCTTATTTTGCTTCTTACCTCCCATTCTGCAAGATAAATGTATAAATGTATTTACATTCTTTGTGTATTGTCTCTTTCACCTTAAGGTTTTGGGAAATTACAGATTCAAATCAAAACCTTCATTCTCAATTGCACACTAATTCTACATATACTGGAATAAAGGATCGTTATCTACAACAGTACTAGTATCGTCTATCATCTATGACTTCATAAAAAATCCCTATCTTCACAGATCACACAAAGATATGAAATATCGTCTACATAACTTTGAATCTTATCAAATATTGTCAATCTCCTGAAAATGTTCATACAAGAAACTAAAAGAAAAAGCAGAGAAGCAAACTTAGGCATCGATAACCGGGAATCGAAGCCGTACGTTCGATTTAGTTCCAAAATGAAAATGTTCAAAAAAAATACGACGAACATGATCGTACTTTTTACAAACACTAAATCATCTGCTGAAAATTTTCTCAGGGAGCAGAGGGAGAAAACCCTTACCTGCTTCAACGGCGGAACCTTTGGCCTATAGGTCCGATCAACAAAAGGTAGCTGTCAGATCACCAAAACTGAGAAACACATTGCGAAATATATGAATATACTGCGAAGATGGAGAAATACCTGCGTTCTTGAGGGTGTGGAGAGTGTAGAATGTGATACTAAAAAACGTATCTGAAACGACGGCACTCACTAAGAAGAAGAGAAGAGAAGAAAACGGCAAGGAAGATCAACGGAAAATGATGAAGGAAGACAAAGAATCAGAGTTGGCTGATGTTTTTCAAAGAAGAGAGGAGGTTGGCGTTAAACCTTCAAAATGTGTCCACCATGCCCATGGAATGGAGGCAACTATTGACTGGCTACCGGATTGACCGGTTTTGACGGTGATAAAAGGTGAAAAGGGCCAAAACACGTCTAACTATTTTGGTAGGGATTTCCTTCAAATTTTACCATTTATCTCTGTTTGTTGATTTCTTTATAAATTGTTTGAATAATAAGTTAATTACCATTTTGACCTCAACGGGTTTTCTTTGACATTATTAGAAAATAAATATTTCACTTTATTACTACCTAAAAGTATTTTAAGGGTATTTTCAAATAACATGAAATACATTACCTCGAAAACATAAAAATAATTCAATCACATTCTTTTGTGTCAAAAGTTTTCTATTTTGGGGTTCAAAATTCACAATTGGTATGATGGTTAAGAAGCCAATAAAAGAAAATGATATATACATGGAATTTTGATAAAATTTAAACCTTTTTTTTTAACAGCAGACAACTATATTAAAAAAAAAAACTAGCCAGAGGCTAGAAGTACAAAACAAGAGGAAATTTGAAATAAAAAGCAACACAGAATCAAAACAAAATCAGATGCAAAGACCAAAATTATAGTCTGCTATAACATTCTAGAATCGGATCGCTACACCATTCGGACCACCGCAGTGTCTGACCTTTCTTCTTTCTTGCATTGATCCAAAAATTCGAGAGTGATTTCACCTCAAAAACCAGCGCCGGAATCGATTTTGAATTTGGAGCATGCGAGTGGGCCCTTAGATTCCGATATTTCCATATCACCCAGATAAAAGTTAGCATTATAGCTTCATGAATCCACACTAGCCTTTGATGCCTTGCTACATTCCCTTTACATTGCAGCATGTCACGGATTGAAACGAGAGGGTAGTCTAGCAGCCGCCACCATTTGCAGATGAGTTGCCGGACCTCCTTCGACACCGGGCACTCTAAAAAAATGTGTTTTTCAGATTCCGGATCTCCATGGCAGATCCTACATAAATTTGAGGAGCATATACCGATTCTTGATAAATTAACCATAGTGGGGAGTTTACCGTGACAGATATGTCATGCAAGGATGTTTAATTTGCCTGGGGTCAGCGGGTTCCAGGACCAAATACCATCGTTGTCTGGAAGATAGAGATTGTCAATATGGCATCTTAGAGACCTAACCGAAAAAACACCAGAAGGTTCGAGCGACCACGACCATTTGAGAGCCCCATTGGAATTTAGAGACCGGTGGAAATGATTTGAAAATGATACACCATCCCTTTCTAAAAATTTTGAAATATTTGCAATGGTGCCCCAGCAGCCACTTTTCCTCTTCGCAACAGAGGGCCTGTCGAAACACCCATCAACTCCATAAATAGATTTTATCGCCTCTGCCCACATACTATCTGGATAGTTCTTGAATCTCCGCCACCATTTACCCAACAGAGCTAAATTTTGACCCTTTAAACTGCCAAGACCAAGCCCACCTCTATCTTTATCAGCCAAGATTTTGTCCCAAGAAATCCAAGCCATTTTCTTGGAGGTTTCGTCCCCTCCCCAAAAAAATCGCATCCTAATCTTTTCAAGAGTTTTAATAACTTTAACCGGGGCTTTATACATAGAGAAATAAAAGGTGCTAAGACTACTCAACACAACTTTACATAGTGTTAAGCGCCCACCAAAAGATAGGTTGCTGGCCTTCCATTTTGATAATCTTGCTTGAAATTTCTCGATTATAAGGTTCCAATACCTCACCCTTGCCATAGAAGCACCACCCGGCAGACCAAGATATATGAAGGGAAAAGATCCAATGGAGCAATTACTATAACGGGCCAATAATTCTAATTCACAATTTGGGACACCAATGCCAAATATCTTACTTTTGGACATATTTACCTTAAGGCCTGAGGATAGCTCAAAACATCTAAGGATTCTTATAAGGTTTTTAGCATTTTCAATTGACCAAGAAACCAAAAATATAACATTGTCAGCATATTGAAGATGAGAAATGGATGGACCTTGTCGGGGCAGTTGGATACCGAAAAAGGCTCCGGATTGTTTTGCCATCTCCAAGGCGATGTTCAGCCCTTCAGCAGCGATGATAAAAAAGGAATGGTGAGAGTGGGTCACCTTGCCTAATACCACGCTCCATACCAAATTCCGAGGTAGCCGACCCATTTATTAGGACCGAAATTCTCGCAGAAGACAGGCAACCGTGGATCCATGACCGCCATTTACCCCCAAATTCCATCTGCTGCATAATCGAATCAAGATATTCCCAATTGAGGCAGTCGAAAGCTTTCTCGAAGTCGACTTTAAACTTTTTAATGTTTAACAATTCCAATATTTTAACGGATAAGGTTCATAGGTCTTTAGACATTTATTCATATTTAAATAGTTCATTCACTTCATAAAATAAACAAATCTCCCTATCTAATAAATGAATATGGTTAATCTCATTCCGCCATTTGTCAACCTATTAAATCAATAATATGTCATGTGTCATTGTTTTGGTTCTCCAATTTGAATTTCATTTTACAACGCATATTCATAAATACTCATAAATTCTTATATGGTAACAAAATATATCAAAATATGTTAGTATTACTTACCGCACATATCCCCGTTTAAAGGATGTTTACCAAATTTGATTACATTTATTATGTTTACATTTTTCTCTTATAATTCCTTATTTTTAGTAATATATGTTTATTTTAACAATTTAATTTTCTGATTTATATTACCAATTTTAATTTTGTAACCGTGGTTTTCACGGGTTATAAACTAGTAGTTGTGTATATATTAGAAAACGTCATTATACATGCAATTACTTTTTCCGTGCATGATTTAAAAAAAAAAAAAAATCTATTAACAAAAGGCAAACTTATACCAAAATAGATCAAACCAATGTGCCACAAAACAATAATCTAAATTTATGGATAATCGTTAAATTTTGATTGGACATTGCATCTCATTTTTTGTATGGTGTGAATCAAAATAAGAACCAAGGAATATTTGACAACTGGAAGCTTGCAAATGAGTACGAGCTATATCAAAAATTCAGTGGCATCTTTATTGGTTGTATTACGTACTTTTAAAAGAAAATTGATACAAAAGGTATATATAGTGTAATTTGTATTTAATAAGATTTAGGGTATTATAGTAGGTCATATTAAAGGAGAGGGACCAACTAGTTACTTCCACGGTGAGGTAACTCTTTACCATATATAGTGATTTATAAAATGAGTGATGAGAACTTCTCCCAAAGTTTGTATATAAGACAAATCAGAAAAGGTGTTGGTAACAATTTTCTCGTATCTGAAGCTAAATTCTTTTTATGTCTCGATCAATATTTTTTTTTAATTATCACGGTCACACTTCATTTCGTTTACTTTAGACAACATTACAAAAGGTCCCTATGATATAGTAGAAAATACAAATTTGGTCTAACTTTGATTTTTATTACACCTATGGTATCTTTGGTTTCTAAATTTGGTCCTATCACACACATAAAATGGACGCTTTTACCCTTATTTCATTTATTTTATTTTTTTACTTTTTTCTTGTTTTGAAACGATAAATTTGATATATTGCTAAACTACTTCTTAATTTTATATATATCCATTATTTTTTTACTCAGCTAAAACTTTTATTAATTTTTATTAAAGAATTGGCCCATCTTTACCCCACCTCTCATCTTCAACACCCTATCATATATGTTCATCGCCTCTCTTCCACCATCAATGCCACACAATAAAACCCTATTTTTCCCTCCTGCTTTACGCCAAACACGTCTATTATTCTCCACCATCGGTCCCATTACTCGACCTCCATCTTCATAAACGTAATCCAAAATCAAAACACAAATATTGTACGCTTGAATAGTAACTAGAACCACATATTTGACTATATATATATATATATATATATATATATATATATATATATATATATATATATATAATTTGATTGCTTATACGAGTACTTAATTCTTGCGATATTGTTATATTGTGTGTTTCGGTTATTGCAACAAGTAATGTTGTTTATCAAATTGAATATGTTTTTTATCAATGCACATAATTTGTTTGAAAAATGTCAACACAATTGTACAGTTTCATTTTACCATTATAATTCTACTTTACCTTGTAAATTCGCTAATAGTCCTTAGTAAGACTAAAAACTAGGGATGTCAAAAACCTCTGTGGGACCCTGCTCCCGTAGGACCCCGATACCGTACGGGACTAAATTAAAAAAAAAAAAAAAAAAAAAACGGGAGCGGGAGCGGGGGCGGGAGTTGGTATTACCGTCACGTACTCCTGCGGAGGCCCCGATTGTACATTTATGTAAAAAATATATATTTAATATAAAATAAATATACAAAATAGTTTTTTTAATTTTAGGTTTAATGTATGTTTTACTTTCCCATTTCCAATTAATGGATGTTAAAGATGTAACGAATTGATCATATATGTAACATCCCCCTTTGGCACGTATCACAATATTGTCCACTTTGGGCCACTCAGCACGAGAACTTCACAGGGGGTCACCCATCCTGGTACTACTCCCGCCCGACCACACTTAACTGCAGAGTTCTTATGGGATCTGCTGCCCTCGCGGCTTTAAAACGCGTTGTGATAGGAAAGGTATCCACACCCCTTATAAGGAATGCTTAGTTCTCCTTCCCAGCCAATGTGAGATCAAATCTAACCCACTTTCACCCCCCCATTATAGGGTTCGACGTCCCCGTCAAACACATCGACCCGAACCTGGCTTTGATACCATTTGTAACATCCCCCTTCGGCACGTATCACAATATTGTCCGTTTTGGGCCACTCGGCACGAGGACTTCCCAGGGGGTCACCCATCCTGGTACTGCAGAGTTAAGCATGCTCGGGCGGGAGTAGTACCAGGATGGGTGACCCCCTGGGAAGTCCTCGTGCCGAGTGGTCTAAAGCGGACAATATTGTGATACGTACCGGAGGGGGATGTTACATAGGTTTTCATGGTTCTTCGATGGCGACACTAACCTATTTTTTTTATCATTATTATGGGGATGTTCAACACCAATATTTTGAGAGTGTTGAGAGCTTTTAGCTTTAAAAAATACTCGAATTAAAGAAAAAATTCCGTTTAGTACAAGCTTATATTTATAAATCAACAATGTTAGTAGGTACTATTACAAAGCTCGACAAATGCACCCGGTCATATAGTAGTATAGCTTTAGTAAGACTTGGTTATCGATCTTTGGGAAACAATAACGAATTAGTATTAGAAAATCTTATTATAAGTTAAATTAAAGAAAAAAAAGGCAAATGGGATTTTGATTATAAAACACATAACTCAAAGCAAACCAAAACTTAAGACAAACTGAACTTAAAAAACTGATTTAGAAACAGATTATATAGGTGCTCTCACCTAGGTTCAATTATACCCTTCAATTATGGTTAATTTTTATCAAGTGCAATTGATACTCACATGTTGTTCACTAATTACTATGTTGATTAGTTCATTTGGTCTGTTCACTAATACTAATGATCCAAAGGATTATAATCATAGTGATCATGCAAATTAGTTATCCTCATTATCAGTCTTTTGTTCATATCATGTAAATTTAATCAAGCAATAGATCTTAATGTTCATGACAATCAAGTGGCGCATAAGATGGTTATCTAATGCAAAGCTTGCACATTAAAGTTCGTTACTCTATTTGCCTAACCTTAGGATTTAGTTTATCACTAGTCATAATTGTCAATGATCATGATCAAGTATGAGTTAAGTCATACAATCTGATTGGTCATCTAGACTGCAATAATTCAACAATATGCAACAAAGAAACAAGCTTTAACATGTGAGAGTCTTTGGTTAAACAATCATTGATAAAATAAACAACTCTTAATATCCAGATATCAATCAACTCATAAAATTATGGTTCATTAACTCATTAACAAAAACAAAGTGGTATAAGCCCAAATTTGAAACAAGAACATTGAGAAACCATAAATAGAGTGCTTAGTATGTCAGGAAAAACAAGCAATATGATTTCCTAATGATTATGCATTTAATCCTTTAGATTCATGTTCTACGTCAGCTTTCCTGCCTTCCGGTCACCTTATGGATTCTCAAAACGACACCTCTAATATGTATTTTATGCTCAAAGATCTTACGATTATCTCAAGGATAATGACATTTTTATAACATTTTAGCTGACCTTAAAAACACACACATATAGATGAAGCATGCATCACGGAATGTGAATGTCCTTGAAGCACGCATCAATTTTTAAATACCGATTTCCAACTACTAATTACGAGCTACCAACTAGTTTCGAAAAAAACACCAATAATAAGTTTTATAGAAAATCCCATCGACTAAGTTGCGATGGTATTGCAAATGCAACCGTGTAAACACATCACTCATACATCGAGCATATCTGCCACATCAGAAAATCCCATTTTACGAAAACGAAAAGCAAAATGAATGGACAAATCCGTTCCCTTCCGTTTCGTTTTTATTTATTTTTCCTTTTCTTTTGAACCGCAAATCTGCAAACAAACCGTGAGAGGATCCGCTGCGGAGCCAGAGATGGAGGCCCATGCTCTTGGAGGCTTCCCATGTCCCAGCAATGCACACGTCGACACCCACCATCCCACACTACCCCGTATCCGTATCCACCACCCGCTATCCTCGCCGGAAATTAGTCAACGCATCTTTCGTGTTTCTCATTCAACCACAAACAAACGACGTCGCCACTTCCGCATCGGAGCTCTTCACCGGAGGAGTCCGGAGGAGGAGAGTACAAGCGTAGGTGAAGTTCGGCAGAGCAGACGAGATGTTCTGGTGATGCCGTTTATTGCGATCGGAGCTTATGTGCTCCGATCGGCCGTAGCTAGGGCGGATGAGAAGGTAGCGGCTGAAACTGAAGTTGCGCCAATTGCAGTTACGGAGACGAAGCCAAAGACAAAGACGGAATCGGTGCCGGCGGCGCCGGCGAAGGTAGAGGTGAAGAAGGAGGAGGTGATTAATTCAAGGATTTATGATGCGACTGTGATTGGAGAGCCTATGGCTGTCGGGAAAGACAAAGGGAAAATATGGGAGAAGCTGATGAATGGTCGGATAGTTTATCTAGGGGAAGCGGAGCAAGTACCGACTCGAGATGACAAGGAATTGGAGGTTGAGATCCTGAGGAGCCTAACTAAGAAGTGTGCGGAGGCGAATCGCCAGATTACATTGGCTCTGGAAGCATTTCCAGCTGATTTGCAACAACAACTCGATCAATTCATCGATAAAAGGTGTGATTTCCTTTTAGCTTCATCTTAATTACCAGTATCACTGTACAGAGGCGTTAAGAAAATTGATCAATACGAGCATTTTTGGTTCTTTGTTTACACTGCTTATTACTTAAGCCATTCATCATGGATGACAGAATTGATGCAGAGACCTTAAAGCCTTTTGTGTCAAACTGGCCACCTCAACGTTGGCAGGAATACGAGCCTCTTCTAAGCTACTGTCGTGATAATGGAGTCCGCATAGTTGCATGTGGTACACCACTTAAGGTACTATTTTTCCTATCAAAAACCAAAGGTTGAAATGATGATTTGATTCAAGCTGATATATATTCCACTACTTAGAAAGACAATTCTTGTGATGTATCTAGATCCTGAGAACTGTTCAAGCTGATGGGATTCGTGGGCTTTCAAAGGCTGACCGGAAAACTTACTCCCCTCCAGCTGGTTCAGGTTTCATTTCAGGATTCACATCAATCTCGCGAAGATCATCAATGGAAACCATTTCCATAAATCAATCCATCCCATTCGGCCCAAGCTCATATCTTTCTGCACAAGCCAGAGTTGTTGAAGAGTACACCATGTCTCAGATCATTCTACAAGCAGTAACAAACGGAGGAGCTTCTGGAATGCTGGTGGTGGTGACCGGTGCGACCCATGTTGCTTACGGGTCAAGAGGAACTGGAGTACCCGCAAGAATTGCAAGAAAAATGCAAAAGAAGAATCAAACAGTCATATTACTTGATCCTGAAAGACAATACATAAGACGTGAAGGTGAAGTCCCTGTTGCTGATTTCTTATGGTATTCTGCTGCAAGACCATGCACCAGAAACTGCTTTGATCGTGCTGAAATTGCTAGAGTCATGAATGCAGCTGGCAGGAGACGTGATGCATTGCCACAGGTTAGTTGACTTGACTCAACCCATGGTCAAACATAGCATAGCATAAACTTTTTTTTTTTTTTTTGGTATCAGGATATTCAAAAAGGATTGGATCTTGGTCTTGTATCTCCTGAAGTGCTTCAGAATTTCTTTGATCTTGAACAATACCCTCTTCTTTCAGAGCTGAGTCACCGTTTCCAGGGTTTCAGAGAAAGATTATTAGCAGATCCAAAGTTTTTAAACAGATTAGCCATAGAAGAATCAATATCAATAACCACTACTCTCCTTGCACAATACCAGAAACGAAAAGGAAAGTTCTTTGAAGAAATCGACTATGTGATGACTGATACAATCAGAGGAATAGTGGTTGATTTCTTTACAGTGTGGCTTCCAGCTCCTACACTATCATTTCTTTCATTTGCTGATGATGATGATGCTAGTGGGCCGGATGCACTATTGGGCCTACTTGGGTCCATACCGGATAATGCATTTCAAAAAACACTTGCTGGAAAAGACTGGAATGTGGGGCATAGAGTTGCTTCGGTGGTTGTTGGTGGTGTAAAGCTTGCTGGTGTTGGATTTGTTTCCAGTATTGGAGCTGTTGCTGCTTCAAATGTGTTGTACACTGTACGCAAGTTTCTAAATCCACAACTTTTGAATGATCAACAGACTAAAAGATCTCCAATTTTGAAAACCGCAGTTGTTTACAGTGGCTTCCTTGGGACATCAGCTAATCTCCGGTATCAGGTATTCCATTCCATTCCAGTCTTTTTCAATTCCAATGTAGGTTTGAATTTGATTCCTCCTTGTTTATGTCAGTCAGTCACTTAATGGGCCACTTTTATTATGCAGATTATTGCTGGATTGGTGGAGCATCGAATCTCGGATATGTTTGCTGACCAAACTTTATTTGTAAATTTGTTATCTTTTGTGTCACGGACGATTAATTCCTACTGGGGAACTCAGGTTACAATAAAATATATGAATTTTTATTTAAAAATATTTATTATTTGGCTGTGGATTAATTATTTACAAAGGTTTTAAATCTTTTTTTGCAGCAATGGATAGATCTTGCGAGGTTTACAGGACTACAGGCTCAAAAGAGTGAAACATCCTTATTAAGCCAAAGCCAAAGCCAAACAACGGAATCTGCAAATCCTGCGGAATTGAACCAAACAGTAGAATGTGTGAATCCTGCAGCATTAGGTTGCAACACTACAGAGGAAGCTGGTATTGATGAGACCCAAAGTCAATGAGATTGATGAGGGCATATTCTGTAAGGAATGGCTTTCTGTTTTCCTTTTAATGATAATGATCATTAATGTAAGTTAAAATATGAATTTGGGTATATTGGATACAACACAAGGGGATGAAAGGTAGATTAGAGGCTGAAAATGCTCTTTTTTTTTTTTTTTTTTTTGAAGTTGTTTAGGTATATAATCCTTGGCTTTGTAAAGGAACAAATTTTGATCGACTAACTGTTTATAAATTGGTTACTAGAATTTTAGTCGTTTGTAGGTTGTAGTGGATAGATAATCATCTTGATTCAAGTAGTTTTATTTTTTCAAAGACCACAATGTAAAAATAATCAGAGAGGACTAAATACTAAATACCCTGGGTTTATAGATGGGCATGAAATATAATCACCCATGCGTTGACACAATTTGACGTTAACCAGTTATATCATAAAATAGAACAGCTTTTAATCAAGTTAACGAAAATACTCTTCCACATCAGAGGCTATCCATAATAGGTGACTAACATTTTAAACTAACTGAGGTGTTTCAGTATTAACAAGCTAACTAGCAGCTGACTATTTACATAATTTCCCTTTGTATCCAAATAACCTCGTAATGATTTAAAAGGAAATCCATTGGACTTGATAGAACAGTGTGTACTATCAGTCTATCACTATGTTTAAAAATTAAAAGGAAACCACCTTATTGAATTTAAAGAGGCATTAAAGTAACTCAATACAAAAACTCTTAACTTTCACAAGTTGTGTATATGTCATGGAGGTGACAAAACGAGTGAAACGAGAAATAAGTAAAAAATAATTTCGAGTATAAACAAGTAATTTTATATATAGTGGCTGAAAACTCTTTTGGTCTATATATTTTTATATTTATAATTTATAATATAGACATATAGTTCGAGTGGGTATTAATTACGCTTATAAAAAGACCATCATATTATTACAATAATAATCTAATCCATTAATATATTTTGTCAACCCGTTTGATCCGTCTTTTTTGAAAAGAAAATATTGTTTCAAGTTTTTCAATGATAAAACATTACGACATAACGAATATAAAAGCCCATTTGTAAAGAAATTCATCAAAATTAAATTACAACATGTCTCTATATACTATTTAGTATTAGTATTTATGGGCTGAAACTTGTAATCTAGTCCCCTAATGGAAAACTTAAAACGGCAAAGACGTGCAAATCATGTATGAAAGTTGTGCCACATAATATTAGTGAGAGCCGTGCTAAAATGTAATTAGTTGCCAACACGGCCAGATAAGGCGACAAACCCTGCCACGTCACCTACTGGTTATAGTCAAAGTCAATATTTGTAGCTGCTTTTCAAATCCCATCCAACGCTCGAAAATCGATCTTCAAACATATGACGTTAATCTACACCGTTGATATAAATAAATAGTTTGCCACCTACAGTCATATATATTTATAAGTAGCTACAAATATTATTACCACCCTCCTCTCTAGTCTCTAGTCTGTAGTCCCTCCCTCCCTCCCTCAGGCCTCAACTGATTACTGATGGGTAGTTCCACAAGAACATTGAAGATAGGAATTATAGGGTTTGGCACCTTCGCACAGTTCTTGGCAAAGACGATGATAAAACAAGGCCATCTTATAAGGGCAACATCAAGATCAGACTATTCTGGCTTTCCGAGCGTCCATTTCTTTAGGTATGTATATGTATAAGTACTCATCATAAATGCACAGCCTTCTTATATCTTGATATTATTATTTGATTTGGGTTTGAAGGGACATGGAAGAATTCATGGGATTAGAGCATGATGTGATTCTGATATGCACTTCAATTGTGTCTGTATCTCAAGTAGTGAAGTCTATCCCGTTTCATCGCCTTAAAAAACCACTTCTATTCGCCGACGTACTTTCCGTCAAAGAACACCCAAGAAAACTCCTGTTACAGGTCTTACATTTCATTAATTAAAAAGTAATTCCTATTAATTATTATTACTACTTAATTATATGATTAATTGTCATAATTTGGGTAAAATAAGGAAGCTCCTCAAGACTCGGATTTGGTGTGCACTCATCCTATGTTCGGACCAGAAAGTGGAAAAGACGGGTGGAAAGATTTGCCTTTTATGTATGAAAGAGTACGAGTCAAGGATGAAGCTCTGTGTTCCTCTTTTCTTGCCATTTTCGAGAATGAGGTAAACCATAAATCATAAATGCTAACAAATCCAATCAATATTTGCCATTTTAACATCTTTTACAATAACATATTCCAATTCAGGGATGCAAAATGCTGGAAATGAGTTGTGAAGAACATGATAGACTAGCTGCCCAAAGTCAATTTCTTACACACACTATAGGCAGGTAGGTTAGAGTGTTGGATACACACACCTTGCCATGGTTATAACAGAGTTCTCACTGATTTCTAATGATGACGATATCTTACTTGCAGGGTTTTATCAGAAATGGAAATTAGGAACACACCGATAGACACAAAGGGATTTGAGAAGCTGGTTCAAGTGGTATGTATACAATATATGTTCAACCTTGTTATATAAAATATAAAATCAAGAATGTACAGAATAAAAATTAACAGGAGATTTGATTTGAGTTGCAGAAAGAAAGCAGTACGAGGGATAGTTTTGATCTGTATAGTGGGCTGTTCATACACAATAGGTTTGCCAAACAGCAGGTGTGTGCAAAATTAATGATTTTTATGGGATAAAAAAAAATGGATTCATTTATGTATTTGCATTTAATTTATGGCACAGCTGCATAATTTAGAAAGTGCACTTGAGAGAGTGAAGGAGACGCTAGAAGCAAGGATGAACAACAATTAGCAAGATGGACTAATGGTTGTTTGTTTTCAAGAAAATAACATGAAAACTTCATTTGTATCATTTACAAAACTTTATTCATGAATCATCTAATCTGGATCATCTCATAATTAATAATTGTTTCCAGTGAATTGTATGTCTTGAATGTAGATGGACTTTGTGTGCTGTTGACTTAATATTGTTGTTGTTAACTTAAACACATTGTCACTTAATAACATTGTTGTTGATGGTTTTTTTTATTAGGTGTTTATTCAGTTGGTTTCAAACAATGTCTGTTCTTAATAGTGGATGATTGATTGATACACACCAATAGTGGCCGATTGATACAATGTAATACGAATGGTAAAATATTCAATTGGTTCAATGTTGATAGACAAAAATGGAGAATAGGGAAGAAAGAGAACTTGAAGGGCCCTCTGATGACAACAAATAAAAACATAACTACTCACATTATCATCTATGTATCATGTTATTTTGGACAAAAATTGTCAAGACATATGGCAAAGACAGAAACCAATAAAAAAAAATAAAAAATAGATAATTTTTTTTTGCTCAAAGACCCTTTGTAGATAACATCAAAACAAACAAATTAATCACAATTCTAATAAATGAATAGTTTTTATTTATTTTTGTCAAATGTCTCTTTAATACAACGCTTCATTAATATTATGTCATGTGTCATGTAGATATATTAGGCAACTCATTTCAAAATTCAAATTTACATTTTCTAATTATATGTTAAATTTGAAGTTATAATAACTTTAAAAATTTGATATATCTCTTAATTAATAATTTATTTAAAATGACTTATTTAAAATAATTGATTAATAATTATAAATTTTTATTATAAAAGTTTAATTAATTATATAACGATGGTTCCCATAGATTATAAACTAATATGAAAATAAGATAATAATTACATGTAATTTTTTGAAAAAAAAAACCTATTTTTTTTAGATATAATTTGAATAATTAAACATATATGCACTATTAATTTTTCCATTTGGTTTAATCACATCCACAATATGAGTTTTTAAGAAGTCTTTTCACTACAAGAAAAACACATGGAAAGTGAAAAAAAAATATATTTGTAGAGGTTTTTGCAAACAACTTTTTTTAAAAATTTTATTAATTAACAAGCTCTTCTATTGAAATTTTTTTCAATGATTTAGTGGGTTTCATAGACTTTCATCCAACTATAAGTAAAGACTTCTATAAAGGTCCCACAAAAAGACAATAAAAACGCTCTAACACTGTCAAGATTAAATAAGTTTTTTATTTTAATTTTTTTAATAAAAAACAACGATAAAAAGCTTCATATTGTGGATGTTATAAGATCATCTAAGCTGAAGGCCGATTTAAAATTTCGATTCCTCCTGTATCAAACACAAAATTTAAAATTTCTCATTCATTTTACATAAAAAATGGATCAATATTCAAACACTTCATACACCCCAAACACACCCAATTGTGATTCACCTATCGACTCATACACGCTTTAACACATCATTTCATCCATACCCACACTTTTAATCATCCACGATGGGTTCATGAACATATTACAAACATCACCTATTCAATATCAACATCTTTTTCGACAACCATTTCAACAAATTACTTCCACCAACCAAACTATTTCCAAACATCAAACCAATTCCAACAATTTCATTCTTCTTAATTTCAACATTCACAACCACAATTGTAACATCCCAAAGATACGGTCGAAAATTTTCAATTTAAATTACTAAAATAACCTATCTTTCAGAATCATTCCATCCAAAACATAAATCAAAGTATAAAATCAAGTATCTCATCAAAAACCCATATCAAAATATCAGAGTAAAAACATCCCATATTATAACAAATGGTGTGTGCACTGCAGTCATCCCGAGCTCTTCTCCTTGCTACCGGAAGTACTTGAAATCAAAACTAAAAACTGTAAGCACGAAGCTTAGTGAGTCTCCCCAAACTACCACATATCATACACATAATCACATAGTCACATAATAACATAACATGGGCATTGCCCGTTATATCGGGCCCTGCCCGGCATCAGACCGAAATCCGGCATCAGGCCTCGCCCGACATCAGACCAAAATCCGGTACATATAAACATATCAACAAATACATAATCACATAATCACATAATCACATAATAACATAACATGGGCCTTGCCCTACATCGGGCCCTGCCCGACATCGGACCGAAATCTGGCATCGGGCCCCGCCCGACATTAGACCGAAATCCGGTATACATATAAATATATCAACAAATACATATAAACATAATCACATAATCATGAACGTATAAACATTCCTCGAGCCCCATCTGACATCAGATCGAAATCTAAAAACATATAACATAAACATATAAGCATTCATCGGGCTTACCCCGACATCGGACCGAAGTCCAAAACATATAAAACAAGTACATGCAAGAATCACGAAGATATCAAACATACAATCATTCCTCGTGTTTTCCCCTACATCGGACCGAAGTCTGAAAACATATAGACCTACATCGGGCTTTGCCCGACATCGGACCTTAGCTGACATATATTAACATATGTAAACATGCTGACATTGGTGCCTTCGACTCGTTCCTACAGGAGGGAACTCACCTCGCAAAGTTGAATGTTGAAACTCACAGTAAGGAATCTCTAACGGCGGATCCAACGACTCCCCGACTATCATTATCACAATAACACTTAGTCAAAATCCAATATTCGTTCTTAGAGTAAAATGACCATTTTACCCCTGGTCAAAGTCAACATTATGGTCAAAGTCAACATTCTAGGCAGACTCAACTCACCGAGTTCCATAAATCAGAAAACTCTGAACTCGCGATCCGACTCGTCGAGTTCTTCACGAACACGTCGAGTTTCTCATATCAAGAGAATCGGGACTTTCCAATTCCACTCGTCGAGTCTTCCCAATAACTCGTTGAGTCTTACCTTCTATAAGGTCGGGGCATTTCGACCCAACTCGTGAGTTCCTTTATGAACTCGTCAAGTTCTTTAGTCTGTTAAGCTATCTTAATATATTAAGCTCATATCCTACATATCTAAGCTCCATACTTCATATCAGTGTTGCAAAACTCGGCCTACTCGCCCGAGTACTCGGCCGATTACTCGGAATCGGCCCTCCACCGAGGCGAGTAATGTCAACTCGGCCAAAAAACTCGGATTTAGTCAAAATCGGCCAAAAATCGGTCAAACTCGGTCAAAAATCGGACAAACTCGGTCAAACTCGGGCCTACTCGGGCCTACTCGGTCAAACTCGGCCAACTCGGTCAAAATCGGTCAAACTCGGTCAAAGGGTCAAAATTGTCATAAAAAGAGAAAAAAATCAAGAATTTCAAGATTAATATGTATAATGCACTTAATGATTTATTATTTAACACAAACATGTGATTATTACTACATATATATATCTTAAATTTTCAGTAATTATCCACGTAGTGAGACAATTATGTGTATTTCAGTTTTTATGTATTCACATGTATCTAATTTTGGTTATATATTTCAACCAATTTTGATTTTAACTTATGATTTTGACATATATAATTTTCTAAAAAACATTTCTACATGAATTACCGAATCCGAGTACTCCCCGAGTACTCCCGAGTACTCGCTACTCCCCAGTCGGCCGAGCAGGTACCGAGTAGCGAGTTCTACAACCTTGCTTCATATACATGTTGAAAATATCCTTTTAAGGGTAAAGTTTCAAATTTACCCGTTAATACCCTTCCTTAATGGGTTTAGCTCAAACCCTAATCTTTAAGACCTAGATCTTGATCCATAAGCCATCAATACTTCAAGCTAAGGCATACAAACTGAGATCTAGACCCTAGACACTACATGAACACATAAGGTCTCCGACTTTCTCTCCATACATGGCCTTTTGGAGCTTAAAAGGCCAAAATTACACCCTAAAGCTTGCATGGGGCTTCAATGGCCATAAAGTTTGCACCTCTATGCCATGAAAGCCCTTCAAGCCCCTAGATTTGGAGGTATACTCACTTGGGACATCTATTTCCCAAAAATCAAGATATTTGGACCAAAAACCCAATAAAAGTGAAGATGAGAAGATCTAAGTAATCATTAAGCAAGTTTGAGACTTGCTTACCAGAAAATGTTGCAAATGGAGTGAAGTTTCTGGATCTACTCTCTTCTTCTTGAGTCCTCAAGCTTCTTCTTCTTCCACAAGCTTCGAATGCACAAGTTTCTCTAAAAAATGACTCACAAGCTCACAAAAGGCATTAGGGTTTCGAGATTTAGGGTTTGGGACTTAAAGCCTGTAAATGAGGCCATCCGTTGAAGGTTAAGATGTTTGAATAGGGTGCAAAACCCTGAAAATTAGAGTTTCACTCTTCCAGTCCCACTCTTTGAGTTGGGGCTCTCAACTCGTCGAGTAGACTTTACATCCCACGTCCAATTCCATTCCTACTCGACGAGTTTGGGGCTTCCAACTCGTCAAGTTTCTATACAAAAGTGAACAAATATTAATTAAATACATACTAGGAACTAAGCGTTACAACAATATTCCCAGGACGTTGACGGCGAAGCACTATCGGAATCTCAATTACACTAATCAAGAAGAAAAAACAAACAAAAGTAAAAAAAGACAGTAGAAATTGGACCGAATAAAACGAAGCAACATTAATGCGAGCTTGAATTTCTATATCTCTAGATGACCAAATTGGCAACGACCAATCTATAATGGATTTTTGGAACCACGTTCTAGCATACTTCCATGTCATATAGTAAATGGTGAATATCTGACCTTCGACAGTTTACATGGCTAATTACGCAAGATAAGATATAGCTACACCAACTTTAGCGACATCTTCAACAACCTCATGACTATGCATAAAAATGGGTCCAACGACTTCAACATTTTAACCATCGTGCTTTATGCATATAAGATACCCACTATGGTAAATGATTTAGCTATAAAAAGCATGACTAATTATGCGCGATGGTCTAAAGTATGTCCTTAATCTGAATTCGCTTACACAATCACAATCTGTTGGCTCCAACAAATGACCGAGAACTTCGGAGTCAAACATAGGTTTTGTAAACAACCTCAACGATGAATTTGACGAGGATCAACCAACAGTCACCATTTGACACCCGGTGTGAAGGGACAAAGCAAAATAGGTGACATCATCTTAGAGAAAAAGCATTTCCAATGTTGAAAACTACACAACGATAGTAGCAGCAAATCATTAACATATACACCAGAGGATAGAGTAATGTTAATTTAGTTTTATCAATGTAATTTTTATTTTTAGAGTAAGTTTTCAATTTTTATGTAGTTTTTATGCAATTTTATTTGTTTTATTAATGAACCTTTTATTTTTCTTTTGGAAATGGCGTGGAGTGATGAATATTTTCTAAGGTATGTGGGGTGGTGTGATGTGGTGATGTAGATGTAATGAAGTTAAGACCACACATTTTTAAAGTAAAGAACCTATGATATCCTTAAAGTATCCACGATAGAATCTCTTTTAAAGCTTAAAAAAAGCTTTCAAGATTTTAAAAACTATATGAGTGAAATTAACAAGCTTATAATTAAAGTTTTTTTTTCATAATGTAATATTATTTTATTTATTTTTAGCATATATAATTATATGATTGATATTATGGGACTGTAAAAACAGATAAAACTATATTAATGGGCTTTGTGTTTTACAAAAATTCATAAGTGCAGCCTTAACTTTTTTTTAAACAAGAATGATCATTATGCTTTCATTCTCTTATGTGATTGGTCAATTACCCATTGTTGTTGCCACCTCCGACAACCTATCGTTGACAACCAAAATGTAGCATCCCAATCCTCAAATGTGAAATTTAATTCTTTATACATGTTTTCTTTAGAACTCGGCGTGTTGAGGTGACTTTTGGCCGCGGATATTAATGAACCAACTCGACGAGTTGGCAGCTGAGAATGAAACCCTAATTTTTAGGGTTTTGCACCATATTTAAAGGCCTTAAGTCCCTTGGTTGGCCTCCTTACCAGCTGCTTCTGTCCAGAAACCCTATTTTCGTGTATCATCTTCCAGACTTGAGTGTTCGAGCTTGTGGAGAGCTCGGAGAATTGATTTTTGGTATTCTTTTAAAGGAGCCTTGAAATTTGAAAGGCTATAGATCCAGAACCTTCCCACTTGTTGCGGTATTTTTGAGGTATAAAGTCGACTCCTTGCTTCCTTATTTCTTAGATCTCTTCCTTGAAGTTTTATTGTGATTATTGGCTCATTGTTGGGTTGTTCAAGGAGTTGAGTGTTTTATGGGTTGTCACTTTAGATCTGGCCATTTTGTGGCCTCATTTGGCTTAAAGTTGCAACTTTATTAGGTTTTAGGCCTCATTCATGCATTAAGTCCTTTATTAAGCCTTTCATGATTTCTAGAACTTCTTGTTGACATGAATGAACGTAAAGTTGGCAACTTTACCTGGTTTTCCAGCTCCAAGGTATCAGATCTACATTTTGAAGCCTTAGATTCGATAAACGGACTGAATGTGTTAAGCTGGGGAAAACTCGACGAGTTTTCCAGCCAACTCGGTGAGTTGTCTAGGGTTTTATCGACCTTCTGAGTATTACATAAACTCGACGAGTTCATTGGTGCACTCGACGAGTTGGGTCAACATGGACAATTGACCTTGACTATTGACTCTGACTTTGACCATGGTTGACCAAGTTTGACTTTTGAGGGAAATTTGGGTATTTCAGAATCTTGATGGAATTGGTCACATGGTGGTTGTAGGTATTTGGGTCGAGAGCTGAGATTTGGAGTCATACTTTATCAGTTCTGCACTACTTGTGAGGTGAGTTTTTCTCACTGTACTTTCGGGTCGAAGGCACCAAGGCTGACCCATTGGTTTGATAACCAGATATTTGTTGATATCTTGAGTATGGAATAGATATGCATGATGGATTTGATATGACTGTCTGGTAGATCTGTAGGATTACCTGTGATATTGTATGTTTATTTATATATGATATTATCTGTTATATGTCAACATATTGTATGTGTAACGCCCAGGTTTCAGGGCTAAGCATTTTTTTCAATGTAATAGTCTCGGTCAACCATTGTAACTCTTTTTGAAGTAATAAAGATGAAATATTTGAGTATTTTGTGAATTTATATGCTTATTATTTCATTATAAAGATATAATTAATAAAGAATAAAAATAAGCGTCAAAATTAAATTGTGATATAAGCTTGATATATTTACATAAAGTTATAGAGTACGTTCCCGCCTATGCGTTGATATAAAGAACGTCGAAAACGGAGTTCGTATGCAAAAGATACGACAGTTTTAAGAAAATCAGACAGTAAAACACTACTTTTCTTTAATCGCGTAAAACCGAATCGATCCTTTGAGGTACTTATACTTTGCCGACGGGATTTACGAGAGCGTTTTTGGACTAAGGATATGGTCTAGTATTTTATTTCATACTCGAAATATTTTTAACGAAAATATTTACAAAAGTTGCGAAAACGGACACCGCGTGCCGTTTAGACGCAAAACTTTAAGTGCGATTTTCCGGAGTTCCGTAACTCCAAAAATTAATCCGTTCGGGTTTCTGGAATCCTTGAATTACCCTCTTTCATAAGAAATTTTCGAAAACGCAATACGATGTCGGTATCTCGAGATACCCGATTTTGTGTGTTTTGGGCAATTAAAGGAGGAATAACCCATGTGGACCCACATGACTTGCATGGGAGAAAATCCCTAGCCAATTGCTTCTCCTCTTGGTCTTGTCCACGTGATCTTCTCCTCATCCCCACTCTTTTGCTTGCACACTTCAATTTGTGAGTACATTGCTTGGCTAGAGGCATGGCCCAAACTTGTATGTGAGTGTGTGTGTTTACTATAAAATGAGGCTTAGACACCTTCATTTCTCACTCAGAAAATCTGTCATCATCTTCCTCTTCTTTCCCTCTCTCTCAATCTTGATCTCTATCTCCCTATATATCACCTTGAAGATCATCACCATAAACCACCATTCCACCACCCCATGTTGCCGCTGCTTTGTGAGTACTCCACCATCACAATTTATTTATTTTTGTATGTTACATTCGTTAGCAAATGGCCAAGAACTAGTTTATTTATTTATTTTGCTTTGTTGTGCTTAATCGAAGAAGAAACAGGAGGAAGTGATTACCTTTCATTCAAATATTTGTAACTCACGATGTATGAATGAAAGAGATGCATTGTGCAAACTCTGATTTGTTTTATTTAAATAAAACACATGACCTTTTTTGAATTTACGAGATTGACCCCTCTTTTTTTTAAATGGATTACAAATCATGCCTCCACTATTCAAACTTCATTACGAAATTAATTTTAACCCCCCTGCCATGGAAATTATTTACAAATTTAGTCCTAAACACCTAAACTAGGATGTATATGTTCCATATTGGTCCCTCATTTGGAAATTATATTTATAATTTAGTCCAACTAAATTATTTAATTAACATAACGGACACTATACCTTGGTTAATTACCAAACTACCCTCCAAATATTAATTATATTAATATTTCCTTAGGAAACTAAATTTTCTCGGAGATTCGTATTCACGGAAAACTACTCGACCTTCTCGCATCCATTCCAGAACGTTATTCGTCTATCGAACGTTAAAATGAGTGCATAGTTACTTTCAGCTTACACATAGATATGAAGTATCTTATATAAATTATGTGCTATGTGTGCATATTATCTGAATACTTGCTATCTATGCTGGATGAACGTTTTATACATGTTTTCAATGATTTAAACTGTATATGTATTTTATATCTACAAAATATGGTGGGTAAAACATGGGTAGATGTAATAGTTGTTGTGTGACAAAATAAAATAATGAGAGGCCTCGTTATAGATGTTATTGATGATCCAGTCATCTAGCGGAGTATAGATGACGACCACGGACTATTCTAGACAGTCTAGTGGAACACTAGCAGGCTCACAACTTGTAGGTGTTTATTCGAACTGTGTGTTTATTTGATTTGTGTGTTCACCAGATGTACTCCATCCCCCACATGGTTGCCTTAAGGACATTTGTTGCTGAGGAATCCCCTTAGCAGTAGTGTCCGTCCCAATGATAATCCTTAAGATAGGTCCCTTATGATAGATGCTTAGGGACGTAATATGAGGATAACGGGAACGGGTAATCGGGTTTGTTTAATTTAATGAAGTTAATAAACTTATTTATTGTGGGTTGAAAACCCTATGTGCTCACCAGGCTCCCAAGCCTGACCCACTCAGTTTCTTGTATTACAGGTAGTGGCGCATGAGCATAGATGTGATGTTTTGGACGAGGGATTACGGATATAGGCCTGTAGATATGAAATAATGTAGTAAGGCTTATATTGTACTGTTTATGCTTTTGATCTGTACGAACATGACATCCCGAGTCTTTTAATGAAATACATTTCTATGGAAATGCTTTTGATAAATCTTTATCATATTTTGTTTTGGGACAAATTCCGCAATGCTTTTATTTAAAATGTTACTCTGATTTTTAAACAAAGCATAAACAAACCGATCTTTTCTGGCCGTGATTTTGGGGATGTCACAGTATGGGTTGGGTTGAGGTTGTGCTGCTCTGTGATGTAGCCAACAAACCCTAGAGTATGCCAGATATGAACTGAGGGTCAGAGAAGGCATGCCAGACTCATACTGAGGACCCATGAGCATTCCAGATAGGAGTTGAGGGCCAGGAAGGGCATGCCAGACTCGTACTGAGGGCTTAGTGGTATTCATTCCAAGGACTGATCATGCCGGGGAGCAAGCCAGACGTAAGCTATGAGCCGAGGGCAAGCCAAAATTATGTTGTGGGCTCAGGGGTAATTCAGTCTGTTAAGTTGCGGACTCATTACATGTTGTTATTATATTTGTGCTATTTCTTATGTATCGGTATTTTGGGGGAACTCACTAAGCTTTGGACTTACAGTTTTGGTTTGTGTTTCAGGTACCTCATAGGATCGCAACAAGGCGAAGGCGTGATTGTGCACCTCCTCATGTTTTAGTTTTACGATTTTGGGATTTCTCTGATGTGAAACTTATTTTGAAAACAATTTGTAAACAATGTTGGTTTTGGGTTGTTTAAAAAGTTTAAAATTTTCAAGAATTTTATGAATATTATACAAATGAAAAAGAAAGAAAGAAAAAGAGAGATATATAAAAGCAAATCAAGGGGTCGTGGTCTGACACCGGAGGTGTTTTCGAGGATGGTGGTTTCAGCCAGGAAAAACAGAGAGAGAGAGAGAGAGAGAGAGAGGAAGATCAGACTGTGTCACTTAAGTGGCCGAAGTTGGTCCTTGGGCGGCAAGCTAAAGTAGTGGTTGTGAAAGAATGTGAGAAGATACGAGTGACTGTTTTTTTTTTTTAATTTTATAGACGGGTAATGAGTTTTAAATTTACCGTGCATTGAGTTAACAAAAATTATGTTTTTTCTTTTTAAATGAAAATAGTTTTTTCAATAAAAAGGGACAATCATTATATAATAATTATAGAATTTAAGGGGGAAAAAACTAATGATAAGGGTCCACTTTAGATTATGAAATGAATGTTAAAAAACATACTCATATTTTGCTATCCGGATGGGGCGTTATTGGAGGTGGGTGGTGTGCGTTATGGAGGCGAACACCACCCCATGGGTGATGTTTTGGTTGTGGTTGTGGTTAGCTGTAATGAGAACCATGACCAACCATGTTGTTTTCCTTTTTTTTTCTATTAGATGTACAAGATATTAAACCTTAAGTACAAATACAAGCATGATAAATATGATGTATAGTGATAATCATTTCCTAAATGCGTGATAGGAAAATGATAATAAGATTGCAATTAGTTGGAAACACTTTTTAAATGGCGATGATGACTTCTCCCTGATAGCTTTAGGTTGTTAAGTGTGAGCAACATGTTAAGGTATTTTACCATCAAAAACTTGTCACCTCACATGTTATATCAACCATGATGTTATAACACCCATTAACGAAATATGCAACATGTTATAACATCCACTAATTTCAATATCATCATTTTTTTACGATTTATTTCTTTTTTATTTATTTCCATTTATTTTTTCTATTTGTTTTTGTATTTATGTTATAATATTTATAAAAACAAATATAAATTAATATAAGATGCTATTTAATTAAATCCTAAATTAAACATAACATTTTAAAACTAGAAAAACATTAAAAAAAAACATTGAACACAAAAAATACGATAGTCTTAATTTAAAAACATAAAGTTAATACGATAGTCTTAATCCAAATATTTCTTGTGAATCTTCTCATTCATCGCATGAAGGACTCCCAAATCACTTGGCGCCATATCTTCTTTGTTAGTGCGAAAAATTGTCAAATCATTTGTCATTTGATATTCATATGCTTGACGACGAAGGAATTCCAAATGCTGGTGTTGTATTTCGACTCTTTCTTTTGCTATTAAATTGTGTTGGTCAAACATTTCTCCATTTCCGTTAACTCTTGTGTCATTCTTTCAACATCATCCGCATGTCGTTGAGCGCTCTTCACATTGTCGCGTCTGATCGGTCGACATGGGGAGGGGGGAGATATCTTTGATGTTTTTGGGGATGTCATCGGTGTCGGCGTTGAGGTCGATGCTAGTTCGTGCGTCGAAAACGTCAAACGAATTTGAATTGTGAGACATCTTTGATTGTACATCTGATGATGTTGACGTTTTAATCAATTTTGGATCTTTTATCAGTCTCCCATATTTATTCATACTTGAAAACATGACACATTTCGACGTGATATTGCTCACTCACGTGGCCCTAAACACATCAAAATCATCCGCATCACTTTGCTTTTGCGATTTTTTTTGCTGAATATCCCATTAAACTTGGTGCACCTACAACTAATTGGAGTCCACTTGCTACTAAGTATATCAATATTGCGATATGGAGGTTTCTTCATAAGCATGTGAAATTTTTCGAGCACGGATTCCCAAAAACTAGATCTCCTCATGTCGTTTTCTATAGTTGGATTTTATGAAGTCCCGCACCATGCGATCGCCAAAGCGTACCTCTCCTCCGATGTCCACCATAATGGAGGTTCTTCATTTTTCGTAATCACTTTCCCTTTCCCTCTCCTACTGCCTTTCAGTTACGTTTCAGGCACCATATCTTGTGTTGGTTGTGTGGTTGTTTGTGGCATGGAAGCAAGTATTAAAAATGTTTTGTTGCATGTAGGGCGATGTAGGAATTTGCATTGAGGGTGAGATGAGATTAAAATAGTATCCTTGAAATGGTATTTGTTGTGAGTTTTGAGAGTTGAAGAGATTCATATAACTCTTATATTGTGTGAAACTCGTCGGAACAGATGTGTTTGTGTTTGGTGGATACGTGTTTGGGTTTTAATTCATAGATAAAAAAGGTGTTCGAGTATACTGAGATAAATAGAAAAATGGTATGTAAAATGCAATATATATAGGTAGTAGAAATTAGTATGTGTTTTTTTATTCAAATTTGATCTTTCCCAACAGTCTTTTGAACGTTTCAAATTGAAAATGTATGTTACAAGTCATTAACATGACATATAGGATAACATAACAGGTAGGGATAGGGGTGTCAAAAAAACCCGAACCCGAATAAGGTAATTAGGGTCGGGCTTAATAGGGTTAGAACTCTTAATAGGGTTATTCGGGTTAACCCGACTAACCCGAATTATTATTAGGGTCGGGTTTAGGGTTGATTTTTTCAAAACAATTCGGGTTTCGGGTCAACCTGACTAACCCGAATTATTATTAGGGTCGGGTTTAGGGTTGATTTTTTCAAAACAATTCGGGTTTCGGGTCAACCCGACTAACCCGATTAAGAATTTATTATCAATTTTTTTTTTACTGCGTTGAATGACATGAATTCAAGATCCTATGAGATTTTACAACTAATACATATTTCTTATTTAAACAAACCAGATAGTAAAATTATGATGTATAGAGATGTATAAAATGACATAACTTTCCTCTCTTCTTAATGCAGTACGGTTGTGTTGTAACAGTTTTACGAATTTTATTTACTGTTTACATTACTAATATGGTAAAAGAAACTCCAAAAATTCATATCGTATACCAACTTTACAATTTAAGTCCCTATACATGTGGATTATGTATTAAAATAACACAACATAAATTCATCTTACACTTCAACCTCAACCCGACTAACCCGACCCTACAAACCCGAACCCGACTAACCCGTACCTTATTATGGTCGGGTTTCGGGTGAATATTTTTTCTAAAAAGTCCGACTAACCCGACCCATTTAACCCGAAACCCAATCGAATTAACCCGATTAACAGCCCTAGGTAGGGACCATGTTTTATCTGTTACCATGACATTGAGGTAAGCCATGTCGGCTCTAAAATTATTCCCATTGATGATTAAAACCAATCCAAACATTCATTAAAATATATTTTTCTTTTTCATCTATACGTCCAACCAACAAAAAATAATTTTTATCAACTCTATTAACAATCCCAACCCAACTAATATTTATTTTTATAAAATAATTAAAACTATATAAATATTAGTCTTTGTTTATAGAGAAAAGGATTAAAAATTTAAGTCTTATTGTATACCACTTTTGTTTCGCATGATATCATTGAATGATTGAAATGAATATCACGGAAAAAGAGTGGGAGGATAAGGACAATGACGTGCTAGAGAGTTATGGATAAGTATTACACGCGGACCATGCTCCCTTTCGGTCGTGTAAAATGTCGATCATTGCCCTTCCTTTTACACTCCAAGAAGCATACTGCTTGGACTGTATGGTAATTTCGCCCTACGGAATGACCGATTGATATCGATGTTAACGTCAATAAATATAATTTAATCAGTGTTAGTTCTGTAATTTCATTGACTATTGTGTCTCTTTCCCGAAGATCCACTAGTTATATACCACCGCAGTATTTGTCACTCTCACTCGAAAGATATTTTCTCCATAGCTTCTGAAACTGTGTGTAAAGTGAAGGTGATGCCAATGGGTGTAGTTCAGCAGAATCAGCACGGGAATGGATTTCCATCGTCAGCCCTGAATCCTAACGCTCCGATGTTCGTACCGGCCTCGTATCGTAACGTTGAGGACTTCTCCGACCAGTGGTGGTCGCTCGTTCGGTCCTCCCCTTGGTTTCGTGATTACTGGCTTCGTGAGTGCTTCTCCGAATCACAATTTGATTTTCATTCTTCCGATAACTTCGATGCGTTCTTCCCTACCGAAGATTCGCTCCCTGACGTCGATTGTAAGATCCGTGGAACTGAAGGTAAATCAATTGAAACTCACTAGCTCTTCGATTAATCGCGGTTAGTTCATCAGATCTTACTTCATTGTCGTTTTTTCTTCTGTAGATGAACAGAGAGAGGTGCGAAAGGATTTGATTTTGTCGAGGGTTTCGAACTGGCGCAAGGCACGCGCTATAGAGTCGCCGAGGAACTACGAGAAGGCACCGAAGATTGTGAATGTGAAAGTGAATCCGAGGCCGATTCATCAACCGCGATAGATCATCGAGTCACATACCGATTTAACGGCAGATGGAGTCAGATCTCTAGTGTACGTGTCTGTAGTTGTTCTGTAAACCGATTGTAAATACCAATAAAAATGAATAGATTCAAGAGGCCGTTAAGAGTATCATTTATTGTGTGAAACGAAAACCATAACAACTTGGGTTCATATTTCGATGGATGTTTGCTAGAATCTGTCTTTAAAAAATGTATTAAAAGGAATCGAGTCCTCATTCTCAGTCATCAGTCGAGAAAGCCAAACTATAACATGGAAAACAATTGTTATAAATCCTAGTTGTCAATGAACTTCATCCAGAACACAACATAGATCGAGTCTTCAATTTTTTTTCACTTATCCGTTGATTCGTTCATCATAATTAAAACATTGCGAGCATGATAACTGAGATCTTGAAGTTGTCAGCCAACCGAAGTGTGATTGGAGATTTTATTTTGAACTTAAAAGACTTTTAAGGCATTGAACTTAACTTTTTAGGCAGAATGAAGCCTTTTTAATCAAAATGAGATTGACTCATTGATCGAGTGTGTTTGAGATTTATTGAGTGTGTTTTTGAACTTAAAAAAGTTTTTTAGGCAAAATAAGTTATTTTTTAGTAAAAAATATATATGATTTAGGATAAGGGGAGTCAGATGTTAAGAACGCTCGCTAAGCCCAAAGGCACACCGCCCCTAGCGCTCGCTGGGAGGGGCCGCGAAGAGTAATTCGTAAAAAAATTGACGAGAGGAGAGAGAGAGCGCTTGCTTGTGATTGGTGGAAACTCATTTAAACCTCTCCACTTACTCGTAACAGGCTTTCCCTCTGTAGAATGGATTGCAATCCTTTTGACAACAATTCAAAGTTTCAAACAATTAAAAGTTCTAACTTTTTACCAGCCTCTTTTTTTATTAATAAATTCGGTTTTTACTCCAATTTAATGTTTTCATTTATTTCCCATCAACTAACATATAATTTAATAAAAGAAAACCTTTTTAATTTTTTTTAAATTTTCATTTACAATTTATCTACTATAAATTACACTACACCCTCAACCTTTCAAACACACAAAATATCATTACCTTTCTCACAAACACTCTCAACATTTTACAAACACAAAAATGTCTTCAACTCCACAAAAAAAAACTCAAAAAACCAATAAAGCTTCAAATCTTTCGTCGCTAAACCTTCTACCTTCAGACACTCAATCATCAAACCTTTCATACCCAAATCTTTCATCACCACCATGTTATCGACCATCTTTGATCGACAAATTCACTCTCCCGCTAGCTACTACTTTCCTACAATGGCTCCGCAAATATGTTCATTTAAACCGTGCTATTCTCAACCAATGAGATTTTACCACAACCAATCTCAACAAACACCTTGTCTGAATGTGGATCCGTTTGAAACAGTTCAACAAACTCAATTCTTCTCTCAACCTCAACCGCAAACTAACTTTTAATCACAACCATACCGCTTACTCGAGGAGTCAATCGGTTCTTCCGATGAAGGTGCCGTTGAAGATTCCGTTCAAGAATCATTTCAAAAGCCCGAAATCGAACCAAAATCACAAAAAAAGGAGTACAAAGTTCATCAACTAACGTGGAAGAGATATTGAGCGACATCAAAGCGTTGGATGCTAAGCTTAAGGGTTTTTTGGAATTGGGAAATATTAAAGAAATGAATTGTGCGAGAAAAGAAAGGAACTGTGCGTTAAAGCTTTTATTAACCCCGGGAGAGAACTTGTCTGAGGAGGATCGTCAAATTTTTAACAATGCAAAACAGGATCTTGCTAAAGAATACAATTGGGATAAGCCGTAGGTATTAAGTCGTGTATATCGGTGTTAAGTCATGTTTTTTGTAATTTGAATTATTAAATCGTGTTTTTAAGTATTTTAAGTTTTAATTTATTGTAACTTTTTTAATTTAATATGAAATGTTTGTGTGTTAAAAATATAATTTATATTATATTAATTGTTTGTGGTTTTTAAAAAAATGTGTTTAATATTTGTGCACAAATATGTTTGTATATTAAAATAAAGTAATTTAATTAAATTAGGAAAAGAAAAAAAAGAGTGCTAGGAGTGTTATCACTCCTTATCAAATGCTAAGATTAGGTGTAAAATGGTAAAAATTAAGGTTACACTAAAAAATATGTCATGACAAGGTGTTAGGAGTGTTATCACTTCCTTTGGCCGGATGGTGGTAGATTTATTTTGGCAAAATGAAGTCTTTTAAGTCAAAATGACTTATGTGGTGATTTAAAAAAAATATTTGAACTATTAATAAATTAGTAAGTTTTTTTTATTTATTAAAAAAATATTTGTTTAAGCTTATACATGTTTTCAAGACTTTTGTTTTTTACAACTAAAAAATCATAAGGAATTTTGAAAAGTTGAAAATCTTAACTTGTTGAAATCTCTTTTTTATAAAGATGATAAGAAATTATTTTAATAGTCCTTCTCCCATTACCATTTTTTTAATTTATTGCTTTTTAAAAAAACTAATAAATCAGTAAGTTGTTTTAAAATTTAAATGAAATCCTAAACATCCTCCCTAATGAGAAACGTTCACACAAACAAGATAAAGTAACAAAATACAACACATCAAGAGCAGTCAAGGTGGCAAACTTGTCGGGTTGAGACTTAAGACTTGGACAATATAAATTGGTGTTTTGTTGAAAATCGAGACTTTGGACAAGATAAATTGATCATAATCTAAATCCTTATCTAATGCATTAAATTATTATGTCGTGTCAGTCTTACAATTTAATCATTCTATGGTGTCAATATTTTTATTTCCGTGACGTGATTTTGTGTCAAGCTATGTGTTGGGTTGGTGAGTTAATGGTTTAGACATTGTAATAAATAGAAAAATTAGGAGTTAGGACGTATGGGTATCATTAATTTTTTTTTCTATCTCATAATTTATATTCGACACTTATTTTGACCTAATAAATGGAAATATAAATATTAATAAAATGTAGAAGGATATTTGCTTTCTCACATAAAAAACAAGGAGTAATAGTTTATGAGAGGTAAGGGCAATATTAATGTCATGATTGAAAACGGCTAAACTAATGTCTTGACAGATGAAACATTAGAATAGGTTGAAAATTTTGCTTAAAATTTTGAAATACAAGGAGTAGTACTTTAGCATGTATAGGAGTGCAAGGAGGGGTAACAATATTATCGTTGGTTATATGATTTGGCATGTTTTGTCGGTGGTAAATACCGCCCCCATTTCTTTTTTTGCTTGTTGTATTATGACATTGGTATACTTCCAGTGTTGGTAAATTAGACTTTTGTTTCCATTGTGACTGTTGATTGGCAGGCCCGGCCCAAGGCATGGTCGACGGCCCAGGGCAGCACACAATTGAGGGGCAGGAATTTTAGTTCAAGCGCATGTATAATCTTATCGGTCCAAGCCCATTCTCCATATTCATTCCAAATCGGCACGATGCAGGAATATCCTAAGGCGGTAGCGGTAAGTCGGAAATCAAATAACCAATAAAGGCTATTACTAGTGTAGGAGACGAGGAGGCGATTGATTTTATCGATATGCCTCAACTGTCTTAGATGATTCAGATCTCCAAGATGATTTCAATTGGATTTTGGTCACTTTGTTGTTCAATGTATATTTATGTTAAGTTTTTTTTTTTTGTGTATTCATACAATCTTTTGATATGGATTGTTTTCTTTCAAATTACAGATCGTAGATATCTTCGATGGAGAAATTTGTACAAAAGGGAACTTAATGGAACCACTTCCCATGGCTTCTCTAAGAATCGCTAGTCTATGTCGGATTTGGGATTCTATCAGTATACTTTACGATCAGATGAATGTAATTAAAATGTTGTTGTTCAGTCATTGTTTTCCCCTTGTTAGCTAACCAGAAAGGTAATCACTTTGCTCTTTATATAAAAAAAACAATCATTAATATTAGCTAGATTCCTTTCTCCCTCTTTATTTTGTATGACTTTTTGATCTCTAACTGTCTAACATTTATCAGATATTAGTTCACTTGGCAAGGTAAAAAAAAATTAACTTATTTGGTCGAAAAAATCAGATATTAAACTGAAGTATTAAAAATATGCAGTTTATTTATGTATATATATATTCTATCACTGCAGGTTAATGGAGGAGCCTGCATTCTATGGTAAATTAGGACTCGCCAATCTTTTGGAGTTGATGGAAGAATGCTTGAATGAATTTCATTTTCGGTGTGTGCATTTGATGCATATAAACTAAAACATTAAAAACTTTACATCTTTTTTATGTATTTATCCATAGTTTTTGTCCCACTATTGTTTGGAAATCTCATAGAAGATCCATAGTCTGCTTCGGACTCAGATATTGTTGATGTTATCACTTAAAGATTAGTCACTGAAGATCTAAAGTTGATGCTTGGTTGAGTTGTCTCATTGTCGTACGTAACCGGGATATGTTGTTTGTTGCTATTTCTTGAAGATTTAGGTTGTTTAATTATTATGGTTCCTTATCTAGGTTTATCATCCTATGTCTTTGAATTATTTGATCTGCTTATATATCGATTGTACTTAGGTTCTCATTTAGTAGCTTTTATTTTATAATTTTCTTTTTTGTTCAAAAGAATTGTGAATATGCTTATCCTAGTGATATACTCATGTATATTTTTGTAAAAACTTCTTAATAGTTGTTAACAAGCATAAAGCTCCATTCAATTGGGCACATTTTTTGCAATCTGGTTATTTTTTTGAATCGAAAGACTTTAACTTTAGATATTCTAATGTGTTCGGTAATTTATATGCTATAAACATAGGGGCATATTTAAGTCTCTTCGCCCGGGGCAATAAAAACCATTGGACCGGCCCTCTTGATTGGTCACATGCAAGCTTAAGATTTTTTTTTCATCAGTAAAAAAGTCACAACTCGATTGTTAAGAAATACAAATACTTACATGTTGCCTAAGTGCAATATTCAAAATAAGTTTTAAAGAGGGAAAGGACGAAGTGGATTATGGTTTATGGGATATTAATGCAAAAATGAAAAACTATAAATGAACATTGATTTAGAGGTTAATTAGTAGATACTAGATTAAAGGCGAAACAACTTACAACCTAAGGTTTCTTCACTATTTTGTTTTTCTTTTAGACATATTCGGTTTATCTAAAACATTAAAAAAAAGTTGTATATAAATAAACTAATATTTTCTATGTATTTTCGTATTAAAAGCTTAGATCCTAATCTTATTTGTCTAGTTTTTATGTAATCTTGTCCAGTCATTTAAATTAAACAAATCGAATATTTTTAAACAAATCCACATGTTTACGTGGTAGGTCGTGTCGAAGTTTACCACCGGTAAGAAGAACTAGAGAAACTATGTGGAAATTGCTAATTTTATAGTGGATAAGCGATAACCCGTAAGAAATAAATATTAATGATAATAGTCATTCAAATAACTTTTTTTTTTATAATAATAAGTAGTCATTTAATATCTAGATGAATGTTAATCCTTTATATTAAATTATATTAATTTGAAATTATATTATTTAAATTTATTATAATTTAAAAGATTTTTATTTATGATATTTGATTTATTCATTGAGTTTTGATGTTAATAACTACAATTCAATTTTTTCTTGTCTTAAATCATTTGAGCACTACTACATGAAAAAATATATGTAACATATAATTTATCGGTATTCGGGAGACGACTACTTGTTTCTTATTTAAATTAAAGTCAACGATGATGATCGACAATCATTTAATTAGACGATCACAATCATCATGTTAATTACACGATCATGATCAATGTGAATTTGGTCAAACCATATGATTTTCTTACGGTTTTCATTTTTTTAGATATGAAATCATTAAATTGTTCTTGTTAAATATCATTTTGTATCATTTTTTAGTTTTTGTAGATTATTTATATCTTTTATTGGTAATTTGTTTTATTGGGACCTAAATTCTTTACCCCTGTCTCATCCTTGTTCAAATATCTAACAATCACCACTCACATAAACGTTCACTTACGAAAAATATTACTAGTCACCATTGACACACCTATTCACATCCGACAACCACCACTCGTCAGCCAAAAAAAAATCATATGAAACCAAAACTTAAGGCTGAAATCAAAATCAAACTCAAACATCAAACATGAAAATCAAAACTCAAAATCAAATTTGTACATAAATTCCCACTAAGATTGAATCAAATATTGTAACATCCGGTTTCGGATTATCCATGATTAAGGTTCATGGGTCGCGAGTCGGGGGCTAGGAGGTATCGGGTTGAGGCGAGTTGCTAGAAGCGTAGGGCATCTCATTACCTTTCCGTAGGTATGAGGATTTTTGGAATTCGAGTCATTTCGAAGATGCTATTGAAGTTTGGGAGAGTTAGCAAGATAAGTCACTAAGTGAGGATTTTGGCAGCGAAGTACGCTGGGCGTATGTATGCGTACGCTTAGCATATAGATGCGCGTGTTTCTTAAGCAAGAGCCACCTAGTACGCTGGGCGTACCAGGCATAGAAGGAAACCTTAATTAAGTGAAGTGCCCTATATAAAGAAAGAGATGGTATCATTTCTGGCCACCTTCCTCAGTTATTAAACCCTCTCAAACCCTAATATCCGTTCTTGAGCTTGTGAGTGGCCATGATGAGCTTGTTTGTGTTCTTATGGGATTTTGGGAGTTACGAAGGAGCATGGAAGGGAGTGTAGTTGAAGAACAGGCTGTGGATCTGAGATTTATTGGGGCTAGAGCATCAATCGGAGGTGGGTTCCATGTGAGGGGTATTGTTTGTCATCTGATGTTAGACTTGAGTAGGTTAGGGCCTTGGTTCGGGAGGTGCAACGGGATGCACGAAACTATTGAGCAGTAATCGACAGAGTTCAGGGGAAATCCGATCTTCAAGAGAGTTGTAGTGTTCGCTTGAGGGAAAGCGAACTGCGTGACTTGTGCGTCACTAAGAGTTGAGACAATTATTATAAGATGGGAATTGGTGAAACCTTTTTGGGTTATAGAATGGGTGAGCTTGAGGTTCATCTATTGGGTTTACAGAGGTCAGAGAATATTCCCAGGCGAGCATGATCTTTTCCTTGTGTCCAAGATTAGAGTTTTGGGTTCATCCTCTCTAATGGATCCTGATGATTGCCCTTGCAGTGGGTCCTGGAGGGAGAGGGAGATTCTGACCCTTCCGTCCTTTTGAGTTGCGATTGGGATTGATCAGGGAATCAGTGTTGGTAGGGTGTTCTTAGATTCTGTTAGTCAGCGGGCGATTAACAGGATAATGTTTGAGGATGGTCTGGAAAGGAATTAGACCGCAAGAGTTTTTAAGTTCTGAAGATTCAGATTGAGTACCGTAGCGACAGTTGGGTCTGCCCCTTTCGGGTCAGGACTTCTTGGTGGGATCGAGTATCCTTGGAAGTGATTGTTGTTTGATTTGACGACCTTCGGTGGTGCTTCCCGGCTAGTAGGGTTTGATCTATGTGGGGTTACGGAGTGATTTCGAGGGCGAAATCTAATTCAAGTTGGAGAGATTTGTAACATCCGGTTTCGGATTATCCATGATTAAGGTTCATGGGCCGCGATTCGGGGGCTAGGAGGTCTCGGGTTGAGGCGAGTTGCTAGAAGCATAGGGCATCTCATTACCTTTCCGTATGTATGAGGATTTTTGGAATTCAAGTCATTTCGAAGATGCTATGGAAGTTTGGGATAGTTGGCAAGATAAGTCCCTAAGTGAGGATTTTGGCAGCGAAGTACGCTGGGCGTACGTATGCGTACGCTTAGCGTACAGATGCGCGTGTTTCTTAAGCAAGAGCCACCTGGTACGCTGGGCGTACTAGGCACAGAAGGAAACCCTAATTAAGTGAATTGCCCTATATAAAGAAAGAGATGGTCTCATTTCTGGCCACCTTCCTCCATTATTAAACCCTCTCAGACCCTAATATCCGTTCTTGAGCTTGTGAGTGGCCATGATGAGCTTGTTTGTGTTCTTGTGGGCTTTTGGGAGTTAAGAAGGAGTATGGAAAGGAGTGAAGTTGAAGAACAGGGTGTGGATCTGAGCTTTCTTGGGGCTAGAGCACCATTTGAAGGTATAAAGCTCCAAGTTTTCCCTCTCTTTTTGTTTTGTGCATATTAGGGTCCATTTTAGGGTTTTTGGTCCCAAGCTTGAGGCTTTATGAGTTGATGCACTCCAGATCTTAATAACATGTCCTTTTAAGTGTTTCTAGTGGTGGAGAACCATAAAAATAAGGCCTTGATCGTGTGAATCTACCCATGCATGAGTTATGAGCATTTTGGGTTAAGAAAGTAAGAGTTTTTATGTGTTGTGACCTTATCAGCCATGTAAAGGCTTAAAGTTGTTAACTTTATGGAGTAAGAGATTTTAGGAAGTCCAGATCTAAGAGTTGAGCTAAGGTCTTAACGGGTTAAGAACCCAGAAAATGGATTAAGCAAGTCTGAAGGAACGCGCCGTGTAATTCCAGTACTCCCCACGTACTGGGTTGAGTTCCCTGATCAATTTCTTGAGTGTTTGGATACGTTGAGCGTACCAGGGGGTACGCCCTGCGTAACTCCTTCTAGGGGTTTTTAGGCTAAGCATTGTATTGGGCCATGAGTGTTGGGCCGGGAGTTTGGACCTCATGTAATAGAGTCTTGGACTAGAGAAGTCTATGTATGTGCTTTGTGTTGGAATAGTGTCTAAGGCTGCAACTATATTAGGCAAGTATTTGACCCGGTTGTGCATGGTCCTTTTGGGTTGCCTTCACCATAACAACTTGACATTATGATTTATAATGAGAGAAGAAATATTATTAATATATTATGAGAATAATATAAGGAATAATAATATTATTATTTGATTAATATAAGTCGTAAATTAATTAGGAATTAATTTGGTGACTTAAAGAGATTAATTAAATAGAAGGGCATAAACTGTCAATTGTATGATAGTTGTACTTTGGGCTATAATCTCTTAAGGATAAGGGGTGGACGAATTTAGGGTTTAGAAGAGCCTAGAATTCGTCCAAGGGCTTATCATAAAGGGATTGGATTGCTTAGGGCTTAAGTTATCCAATTAGGGTTTAAGGTTGAAACCCTAGGAGCCTCACTAGTATAAATAGACCCTAAGGGCTAAGGAAAATCGGCACTCTTGTCTCTAAAGAAACCCTGGCCGATTTCTTCCTCCTCTCTCCTCTCTCTATAATCATCCTCTGGCTAGTTGGTGTTTGTAAGCCATTAGAGGAGTGACACTTGTGACTCTCAAGCTCCAAGGACAAGAAGATTCAAGCAAGTGATTCATGGTAATCATCTAAATCTGATTTCTTATGTTATTATACTAGAATTATCATTAGAAGTCTTGGATTCAATGCATGTTCAATTATAGAAACCTAGATCCAAGCATTAGGGTTTGTATGTGCACATAGGAATGTTCATATGGCTAAAACCCATCACTGGTATTAGAGCCTTGATTGGTTTCTATTGAATTGATGCATTGGTTGCTTGTTTGTTGCTTGAAAAATTCGAATTTTGTCATTCTGCCTGATGAACTCGGCGAGTTCCATAGTGGAATCGGCGAGTATGCCTCAACTCGGCGAGTCCATTGTGGTATTCGGCGAGTTCGAGAGTCAGAAAGAGCTAATTTCGGGATTTCTTGCTGTTTATCTTTTGGGAACTTACCTTAATCTTAATAGGTCAATATAAATCCGATTTTAATATATATTTCAGTATATTCTTGACCTAATTGAAGATATTTATCAATTAATTGAATATTAATTTCCTTATGTGATAATTGATTAATTATTTTAATTAAATTGGTAAATTGTTTTGCAAGAAATAATTAAATAAATCAAATATGAATAATTATGTGATTAAATGTTAATTTGGATTATTTGTTATTTGATTCCCCATGTTTTTTGAAAAGTTTAAAACTTGCCCTCAAGTTTTGAAATTTATGTTTTGTGATTAAAAGTTTAATTTAGACAATTTAAATTTCAAACCCTAGAATTTCACAAGTTTAAAATTCAACCTTATACTAATATAATATTACAAGACTAATATATATATATATATATATATATATATATATATATATATATATATATATATATATGTATAATTAAAATGCTAGTCTACCGTTAGTAGGCCTCATTCACGAAGCCGGTCTATAAGGTGGGTATAAGGTTGCGGCCTATAAAATGGCGCTTAATGGGTGTACACTCACACCCACCGCTTGCTTGATCGATGGAGGGTCGTTAGCCGAACGGGTAGGATAGGGCAACCTCATCTCCTCATTAAAAGTATAATATGAAATACAAAGTAACTACATGTTTTTCAAAAAATCCCACTCCTAGTTACTTTAGGAAAAGTGAATTGATGCAATCCCATGAAATTACACTTTGCACCCTTGCTAAGAAGTTAGTGGAGCGTGTGTGATTTACCGGCACACTAATTGGTTCTAACCAAAGGTGGCAAAGGGTGATTCATTGTTTATCATAGTTCGATGGAGCGTGTGTGGTTTACCGGCACATCGAATAGGTGATTGTTACAATGAAGGCACCATGTGAATTTGCATGGTAATTCACACCTACTTTGTGATCCTCGGTATCCCAATCACAAACGAGAGGGGCATATCGAGATTTAAACATGCCATTGAAAAGTTCAATGAATCTCATCGAAACCTAGGAATTCTCAATACATTTAGAACTTAAAGTTATGTTTTCATGGTGGAGAATTAGTGAATCGTCATTCACTTACCTTCAAATTGTTTGCATGTTAGATTACAGCATCCCTTTTCTAATATGTAAATATTGTTGTTGGATCCTAGCCCTAATTTTTCTTATTGGGTGATAATTAGGGATTCAAATTCTAATCTATCTTTGTCCTTTCTATTTGTAGATGTCGAACGCGAACAACGCTGCTGCTAGCTCGTTCACATTGATGAGCCTTTGCCAAAAGGTGACTTTCAATGGGACGAACTTTAGCGAATGGATAAGATACATTCGCACGATTGCTCGCTAAGAGGACAAGGAGTATGTCCTCGATGAGAAGCTCGAGAAGATCAATCCAGAAATCGCTACTCCGGCTGAAATGACTGCTTTTGAGACTCATGAACGTGATGCGACGAAGGTTCATTGCATCATGATAGCCACAATGAACGCCGAATTCCAAAAGTCCTACGAGGACATGTATCCGTACGAAATGCACCAAGACTTGTTGGAGAGATACCACCAAAACGCGAGGCAGGAACGTTACGAGATATTCACTAACATGATCTCCACTAAAATGGGACATAGAGAATCTCTAACCGTGCACCTGCAAAAGATGCAAAGGTATGTCGATCGTCTTCGCAAGTTGAATGTTGACTTTGGGGAAGACTTGGCTATCGACATGGTGCTTCACTCCTTGACTCCGTGTTACAATCAATTTAGGATGACCTACCACATGAACAAAAAAGAGCTCACCCTAAGTAAGCTCCAAGGTCTCCTTAGGGTTGCTGAGAGCAACCTCAAGGACAAGTCTGTTGCACCAACTCCCAATCCACCAGCTGCTCCTGTTTTGGCAATTGGGCAAGGTAGGGGTAAGAAGAGGAAGGCTCCGTCTAAGAGCTACCGCAAGGGAAAGTCCCGAGATGGTTCCTCTTTTAGTGGGACCAAAGTTGATCCCGCTAAGCCTAACCATAACCCAAAGGAGGCAGAGTGCCACCATTGCCACAAAATAGGGCATTGGAAGAGAAGCTGCCCATACTACCTACAAGCCATCAGGGAAGGAAAGATCAAGCCGTCTTTCGCTGGTATATACACAATTAAATCTAATGATTCATCTCATGCTATTTCTTGGGTACTAGATACCGGGTGTGGTTACCACATTTGTTTTGAATTGCAGGGACTAAGAAGAAATAGGGATGTGGAGCATGGAAGAATAAATCTAATCATGGGGAACAGAAGATCGTCGCCTGTGACCAAGATTGGAGTGTATTCTCTAGTGCTTAGGTGTGACATCCCCCATTTCACAGCCAGAAAAGACCGATTTGTTTATGCTTTGTTTTATAAATTAGAGTAATCTTTTAAAGAAAACGGTTGCGGAATTTGTCCCAAAACAAAATATGATAACCATTTATCAAAACATTTCTCAAAAGAATGTATTTTCATTAAATAATAAAACCTCGGGATGTCATGTTCCGATACAGACACATAAGCATAAACAGAACATACATTTATTTACTCTAGTGATTTACATCTCCTTTAATATGTCAGTGCAAAGCAGCTTTGTATCGATACCCGTGATACAATTAAACTGGGTGGGTCAGGCTTGGGAGCCTGGTGAGCATATAGGATTTTCAACCCACAATATTATATCATATTAATATATATAGAACATCCAAACTTATATAATCTCACCATATAAAAGCAACTCTTATCCCACCCCATCGATCCTCACAACGACACGATCTAAACTCTCGTATCTAAACTTTTCCTCTTTATCTGATCCCTACTCACGGATCTAAACTAATCTATCCATCTGATCCATACTTTCGGACCTAAAACTAACCTCTTGGTCTAATCCATACTCCCGGATCTAAACTAATCTCTTGGTCTGATCCATACTCCCGGATCTAAAACTGTGCCCAATCCATACTCCCGGACTAGGGACAATTAACTATGTCTTAATCCATACTCCCGGATTAATAACAAGTTTACCTATTGGTCTAATCCATACTCCCGGATCTAAAACTGTGCCCAATCCATACTCCCGGACTAGGGACAATTTACTATACCTAAATCCTATTCTGATCCATACTCCCGGATCTAAATTGTGCCCAATCCATACTCCCGGACTAGGGACAATTTACTATGTCTTAATCCATACTCCCGGATTAATAACAAGTTTGTCTCTTTTCCTATTCCATATTCTCGGATCTAAATCCAATCTCTTGATCTAATCCATACTCACGGATCTAAAACTAACCTCTTGATCTGATCCATACTCACAGATCTCATCTACCCATGTCCTACCCAACATATTCGTAGATACAAAATATATATACAGTTTAACTCATTAAAACCTATATAGTTTATCCGTTCCATACTCATCTCAAATAAACAAACAATATATAAACACATAACACGTATTTCATAGCAAATACTTTATTTATATATATATATATATATATATATATATATATATATATATATATATATATATATATATATATGTGTGTGTGTGTGTTAAAAGAAAGTGATCACATACTCACCCAAAACATATACTTAATACATTCACACAATACTTGTATTAAAATCGTGTTAAAAGGGACTATACACTCACACATATAAACAACTTTATATTATACACATAGCGCATATTTCATAGCAAATACTTAATATTTATGTGTTAGAAGAAAGTGACCACACACTCACTTGATTAGAAGATGATCGGACAACACTATGGCTTGTAGAAGTAGTATTCTTCGGTAGATCTGGAAGATCTTCACAAAAACCGGGCTCCTCGCGAGCAGAGCTTCGGCTAAGGAACTTCACTTCTCGGGATCTTCAGGGCCTCGGGACTTGCTTCGGGGCTCGGGAATGATACCGGGGCTTCGGGGTATAAGTTGCACGCAAAACGAGGTAAAATCGCAAGAGGAAGGAAGAATGGAGCAATAGAACTCGGCTGCCCTCGACTTCCTTTTATAGGGGGCTGGAAACCCGAATTACGCTGGGCGTAATGGGGATAGGGTCGCTGACTCCCCCCTGGATAATATCGAATAATATTTAAATTAAACACCGAAAATATTTATTAAACTTCAAAAATTCATATCTTCCTCATACGAACTCCGTTTTCGACGTTCTTTATATCCCCACGTAGGTAAGACTATGCTTTACAACTTTCGTTTAGACTCCGTTGGCTAATTTTGAATTTATTTTTATTATTTATTTTTAGTAGGCCGGGACAAGAAAACTCCGTTATAAAAGCATAACTTCTTCATCCGACGTCCGTTTTCGCCTATCTTTTTATCGTTTTACTACAGTTAATGAGATCTTCGATTCTCATTTATATTGTTTCGGCTAAAAACCGTTCAGTCTCAAATCGAGTATTCGGGCTGCACACCGCTAAGTCGAAACTTAGAAAAATCGTAACTTCCACATACGAAGTCAGATTTGGACGTTCTTTTTATGCGCGCTCATGGTTTAACGAACTCTACGACTTTCGTTTAGATCGCTAAGGCTAAATATCGCTCTAACGTAAATTCATTTTTACGTCGCGCTGTGTCGTGCCGGTTCTGTCGCGAAACTTCGACAAGTCATAACTTCTTCGTTATAACTCGGATTTCGGCGTTCTTTATATGTACCGAATCCTTGTAACATATACTACAACTTAGAAGATATTCAGGTTGATAGCAGCCTGAATTATATTGAGAGGCCGGTCGCGATTCTGGACCGAAAGACAAAGACCTTGAGGAACAAGGTAATTCAGTTAGTGAAGGTGCAGTGGCAGCAGCGGAAGGGGTCTGAGTGGACGTGGGAGGCTGAGGAGGAGATGAGAGAGCACTACCTGGAGTTATTTGCAGATTCAGCCGTAGCAGACTTCGAGGACGAAGTCTGAGACAAGTGGGGGAGAATTGTAACGACCCGTCTTTGGTATGTTGTTTCCATGATATTTATTTAGAAGTTTTCAAGAGGGACTCGGCGAGTCTATAGCTCGACTCGTCGAGTAGGGACGGGATTTTGAGCACGTGTAAGTCGGCGACTCGACGAGTCCATATTCGGGACTCGGCGAGTCTGCCTGCCAGGAAGAAACCCTAAATCCCCGGGTTTGCTCACTATTTAAGCAATGTTATGTGCCCCAAACTCGCCTCCTTCACCCTCAGAGAGCCTGTGAGAAACCCTAAACCATCCCTTGATTGATTAAAGTGTTTTTGTGTGAATTCTTGAAGGCTTGAAGAAGAAAAACAAGAAAGGTCCAAAGAGAAGAGGTGTAGAGCAAAGATCCAAGGTCAAAATCAGAGTTCATTGAGGTATTTCTCGGAATCCTTCTGTTTTATGCTTAAAACCTCCATTAGAACACTTCTAGGGTTAGTTTGATGTATTTTCCAAACCTTATAGTTGTATGGATGCCTTAATAGGTCGAGATATCCCTAGATCTATTCATTTAGGAGTTGTAGAGCCCGGATCTATTGCCTTTTTGAAGTTGCTTTGCATGAGAACCCTAGATCTAGCCTTTATTATGCTTTTTGAGCCTTATAATCTTCATGGATGCTTATGGGCATGTAAAGATAGAATCTTTACATGTTAATCGAGCTAAGGGAGCCCAGCCCAGATCTATAAGTTTTATACGCTGGATTCAAGCAGAATCGAGTTTAGAGTAGCTGCATGCATGCAACTCGGCGAGTCGGAAGAACGACTCGGCGAGTCGAGTCGCGAGTCCCCGATTTTTCCCTTTTGAGTGATGACGAGTGGGGACCAGTGAGTAGTAGAGTGGACTCAGTGAGTTGGAGGTCAGACTCAGTGATGGAGGGACTCGACGAGTTGTTCATACAACTCAGCAAGTCCAAGACAATCTTCTTAGCTCAAGAACAACTCGTCGAGTTGTTCATACGACTCGGCGAGTCGGATGTAGATTGCCTGAGTTTTAGAATCGAAAGGGAACTCGTCGAGTTGATGCCATACTCGATGAGTAGCCACGAGTAGGGTTGAGAAGTGAGAATAGAGACTCGGCGAGTTGGTGGCCTAACTCGGCGAGTCAGGTCAACTGTAGGTTGACTTTGATCGGGAGAGTTGACTTTGACCAGGGGTAAAAGAGTCATTTTACCCCAATGCAGTGATTAGTATTTGATTGAGTGTGTTTATGGAATTGTAGCCGGGGAGATACCGGAGCAGCAGCAGATAGCTTCCAGAGCCATACATACAGTAGCCAGTTCACGAGGTGAGTTTCCTTCCAGTAGGAACGGGTCTACGGCCACAATGCCGGCCCATTTAGTTAACAGTAGTTCCAGACTTCAGTCCGATGCAGTAGTTAGAGTGCTTGATGTCTTTGTGATTCAAACATGTTTTGTGTTATGTGATCCGGATTTCGGTCCGATGCAGTATATGTGTTATGTTAGCGAATACGTGTTTATGATATGCTATGTTCAGACAGTTCCGGACTTCGGTCTGATGCAGTTAGTTCCGGACTCCGGTCCGATGCAGGGGACAAGGTTCCAGTCAGTTCCAGACTTCGGTCCGATGCAGTCAGTTCCGGACTTCGGTCCGATGCAGCTAGTTCCGGACTTCGGTCCGATGCAGCTAGTTCCGGACTTCAGTCCGATACAGTCAGTTCCGGACTTCGGTCCGATGCAGTGGGCAAGGCCCAGTATGTGCTTTATTTGTTATTGTGTGGTATGTGGTAGTTTGGGGGAGCTCACTAAGCTTCGTGCTTACGGTTTCAGTTTTTGGTTTCAGGTACTTCCGCAAGTAAAGGGAAGAGCTCGGGATGATGGCATCGCACACACCACAACTTCAGTTTTGTCCTGGGAGCTGATTCAGTTTCTTAGATATGTTTTGATACAGTTGTGACACAGTTTTTCTCACAGTATTTTAGTATGGTTTGAGATACGCAGCGTATGGTTTTATTATGTGATACTCAGTTTTATGATTTTTGGTTATATTAAAAATGAAATTTTCGGGTCGTATTTTTGGGATGTTTCACTCATACTCGTCCCAAATATTGTCCCGCAGTCGACCAAGTCACCATACAAGAAAATCACAAAACAATTTAACACATACGAATGTGTCCAAATAATCATAAACAATTTCCCTAGACTCTACTAGGACTTCTTTATTGCTCAATCTTCACTCATCAACTCTACTTCAACTCGATTGGTGATGAAAATATCAGACGATGATACAACTTCAAGAATTTCATCAATCGTTCCATCATCCTGCCAATCGAAGGTGTACCTCAGACGTACCGTACTCCTCTAAATCTAGTGTTATTTTATAAGACATATTCTAAAGGCAAGATACCACTCTTACGATATCTCCCGATAGGTGTCATTCACTATCACAAGCCTTTTCATTTCCTTCATTTACTCAATGCTCTACGAGTCTTCACCATGACCTTTTGTGCACCCAAGCGGACATTCGGTTTACCAAGCGAGAATTTAAGATAAGAAAGCTTTAATTACGATAAACGTATAAATCTCCTTATCACTTCGAAACGTTTACATGCTAGTTCTAATATCGTAGTCGTACGCTTAGAATCCTAAACACATAAGGTTTCCAGATCCGGTCGGCAACAGACCATGGATCCGAACAAATAATAGCATTGATATAGCTATCTCACAAAACATTTGGCACATAAAAGCATCTTAGGCATCATTCCTAAAATAAACTAGTGCTTGAGTCAATTTAGGTGTACTACCTAACATATTTTAGACACACTCCTCACAATCATTACTTAGAATTCTAAGTTTAAGTCTAGAAATTTCCTACACATTCCTAGTTCGCTTAAACTAATGCTCTGATACCAACTGTGACATCCCCCATTTCACGGCCAGAAAAGACCGATTTGTTTATGCTTTGTTTTATAAATTAGAGTAATCTTTTAAAGAAAACGGTTGCGGAATTTGTCCCAAAACAAAATATGATAACCATTTATCAAAACATTTCTAAAAAAGAATGTATTTTCATTAAATAATAAAACATCGGGATGTCATGTTCCGATACAGACACATAACCATAAACAGAACATACATTTATTTACTCTAGTGATTTACATCTCCTTTAATCTGTCAGTGCAAAGCAGCTTCGTATCGATACCTGTGATACAATTAAACTGAGTGGGTCAGGCTTGGGAGCCTGGTGAGCATATAGGGTTTTCAACCCACAATATTATATCATATTAATATATATAGAACATCCAAACTTATATAATCTCACCATATAAAAGCAACTCTTATCCCACCCCATCGATCCTCACAACGACACGATCTAAACTCTCGTATCTAAACTTTTCCTCTTTATCTGATCCCTACTCACGAATCTAAACTAATCTCTCCATCTGATCCATACTCTCGGACCTAAAACTAACCTCTTGGTCTAATCCATAATACCGGATCTAAACTAATCTCTTGGTCTGATCCATACCACCGGATCTAAAACTGTGCCTAATCCATACTCCCGGACTAGGGACAATTAAACTCTTGGGGATTTTGGTATTTTAAACTTTGAATTAGTATCACCGGTTATTTGGTTTCCACACCATAGAAGGTGAAATTTGAGAGATAGAGGCGTGATTTGTGAATGGTAAAGAAGAAAACGGTAAAAGGGATTTAATGCCTTATGAGTTTAATTACAATTCTCAAATTAGGATGAGATTTTTGTTTCAAAATTTGAACGACCTACCTAAATAAGTGGATTTTTAATTAATATGGACGGTAAGATATTAGGAATGGTTTGGGCGGGAATAAATTTATGTGGAAAATGGAGAAAATGACACGTGTAATTAGCTTGTGTAGAAGAAGGACATGTGGCACTTTAAAGAGGTTTTTATTAGGAAGAGAGATTAAATACCGAAAATATTTAATAAACTTCAAAAATTCATATCTTCCTCATACAAACTCCGTTTTCGACGTTCTTTATATCCCCGCGTAGGTGAGACTACGCTCTACAACTTTCGTTTAGACTCCGTTGGCTAATTTTGAATTTATTTTTGTTATTTATTTTTAGTAGGCCGGGCCAAGAAAACTCCGTTATAAAATCACAACTTCTTCATCCGACGTCCGTTTTCGCCTATCTTTTTATCGTTTTACTACAATTAATGAGATCTTCGATTCTCATTTAGATTGTTTCGGCTAAAAACCGCTCGGTCTCAAATTGAGTATTCGGGCTGCACACCGCTAAGTCGAAACTTAGAAAAATCATAACTTCCACATACGAAGTCAGATTTAGACGTTCTTTTTATGCACGCTCATGGTTTAACGAACTCTACGACTTTCGTTTAGATTGCTAAGGCTAAATATCGCTCTAACGTAAATTCACTTTTTACGTCGCGTTGTGTCGTGCCGGTTCTGTCGCGAAACTTCGACAAGTCATAACTTCTTCGTTATAACGCGGATTTCAGCGTTCTTTATATGTACGGAATCCTTGTAACATATACTACAACTTAGTTAAGATTATTCATCCCAAATAATCTTCTATCAAAAAGTCATTTTTGACGCTTATCGTCTCTAAATTGACTATCCCTGATTTACGGGCGTTACATCAGGAATAGTTTATGTTTAGATTTAAATAATTGTTGCTATTCGCCAAAAATGGAAAGAAACATCATTTCATTTCATGGTTTGTTTAGACAAGGATTTAGATTTTCTTTTAATAATGAGAATGGTTCTATTTATGCTTATCTAAATGGTGTCTTATATTTTGAAGCCATACCATGTAATGGAATTTATGAAACTGTTATGATTATAGATAACTTACGAAATGATGTTTTATGCATGGATTCTTCCAATAGTATGGATAGATCATCCTTGTGGCATTGTCGTCTTGGACATGTCAACAAGAAGCGCATAGCCCAACTCCAAAAGGATGGAGTGTTGGAGTCATTCAACCTTAGGGAAGATGACACATGCGAGTCTTGTTTACTTGGAAAGATGACCAAGTCACCCTTCACTAGCACATGTGAAAGGGGTGAGGGTCTATTGGACCTCATACATACCGATGTATGTGGACCGTTTAGATCAACCACAAAGGATGGGAACCGCTTCTATGTGACTTTTACCGATGACTATAGTAGATATGGGTATATCTACTTAATCAAGCAAAAGTCAGAAACGTTTGAAAAGTTCTAAGAGTTCAAGAATGAAGTAGAGAATCAATTGGGCAGGAAAATCAAGATGCTTCGATCCGATCGAGGAGGAGAGTACCTAAGTCTTGAATTCCATGACTATCTCAAGGAGTGTGGAATAGTTTCACAATTGACGCCACCTAGGACACCGCAGTTGAATGGTGTGGCAGAAAGGCGTAATCGAACCTTGTTAGACATGGTCCGCTTTATGATGAGTCATGCTTCACTTCCTATCTCATTCTGGGGGTATGCCTTAGAGACTGCCGCCCATATCCTTAACCGAGTCCCTACTAAGAAGGTTGCCAAAACACCTCACGAAATGTGGACAGGGAAAGCTCCCTCGTTAGCACATATTAAGGTTTGGGGTTGTGAGGCTTTCGTAAGACGAGATACTCACGACAAGCTCGAACCTCGTAGTGAGCGATGTATTTTCATCGGCTACCCGCAGAAATCCTTTGGATATCTCTTCTATAGACCGAAGGACAATGTTGTCTTCGTTGCGAGGAGATGAGTTTTCCGAGAGCGAGAATTCATAAGCCAAGGAGACAGTGGGAGGCAAATCGATCTTGAAGAGATTCAAGAGTCGATTGATGAAGGAACCTCTACCGCTGGCGCTCAACCCGAGGAGGAAACTCCGGTTGAACCGATTGACGAGTCCTTACCTCTTAGACGTTCCGAAAGAGTTAGAGTTCAACCCCAGTTTTATGGTTTTCATATTACTACCGAATGGGACACATATATTAGTGATGGTACACTAATAAATCTAGATGAACCTAATAGCTATAAGGAAGCCATGGCAGACCCGGAGTCTGCGAAATGGAAAGAGGCAATGGACAGCGAGATCCAATCCATGTATGATAACCAAGTTTGGAATTTGCTTGATAATGTGCCCGGACGTAAGACCGTTGGGTGCAAATGGATCTTCAAGAAGAAGACCGACTATGATGAGACCTTCTCACCAGTTGCGAAGATAAAATCTATTAGAGTGATGCTAGCGATTGCCGCATTTCATGATTATGAGATTTGGCAAATGGATGTCATGACCGCTTTCCTTAATGGAAAGTTGGCTGAGGATGTTTACATGGCTCAGCCAGAGGGTTTTGTTGATCCGAAGCATCCAAATAGAGTGTGTAAGCTTGAGAAGTCCATTTATGGACTTAAGCAAGCGTCTCGCATATGGAATCTTTGCTTCGATGAGAAAGTCAAAGAGTTTGGATTTTGTGACATCCCCATTTTCACGGCCAGAAAAGACCGATGTTGTTTATGCTTTATAAAAATCAGAGTACTTCATTTTATAAAAATGTTGCGGAATTTGTTCCCAGAAAAACATGGTAAATACGTTATTAAAACATTTTCGAAGAAACGTATTTATTTCATTTTAAAACGTTTGGGATGTCATCGTTAATACAGAAACATAAGCATAAACAGAACTTACAATTATTTACACTAGTGATCTACATCTCTTTAAATCTCTCAGTGTAATGTCACTTCATATCAACACCTGTGATATAAATAAATTGAGTGGGTCAGGTTGGGAAACCTGGTGAGTACATAGGGTTTTCAACCCACAATAATATAATTATTATATTTAAACAATCAAATAATCAACCCAATTACCCATCCCCATTATCTTCTTTATTCTTAAGGATCTACCCTAAGAATCAGCTATTTCTCATTCATTCATTCCTAAGGATCATCCTAAGGAAACAACATGAAGTCCATTGTTGCCAATGACACTTTGGTCAAGCGCAGCTGCTAATCTTGTCACTTAGGCACAACTGCCAGAATTGGGACATTTCCTATGAGGCGCTTCTGCCGGTATCGACCTTTTAACGCCACTGTCATGGTCATAAGGCTCCCTATTAGGCACAACTGTTGATACTGTCCTTAGAGCGCAGCTGCTAGGACGTTTACCGTAGATCTAAAACATCTACGGGTTGTGGCGCAGCTGCCAGTGCTCATCTATAGGGTACTTGGTCCACTGCTGCCAATGTATTACCTATAGGGCACTAGGTCCGTACTACTAAAGTTCCTCTATTTCAGCTTTTATCCCTCATCATTCATCTACCCATGTTTTACGCAACATATTTTGTAGATATAAAATACTTTATACAGTTTACATCATTTAAAACATGTATAAAAATCTTTCACCAGCATAGACAGCAAGTATTAAGACAATATGCACACATAACACGTAATTTATATTAAAATACTTCATATCTATGTGTAAGATGAAAGGGACCATGCACTCACTTGAGAAGGTGGTGACTCGGTACTCGGACAGCGCTTCGTTTTCTTTAAAATAATTTCCTTCGACGAAACCTAGTATTATTACCACTAGATTTTAGTCTAAGATTTACCGTGACTAATTATTAGTCTTATTATTATTATTATATAAGCGTTTAAACAATACTTTCCAATCACTATGTACAGACAGGGGCCAGACATAAAACACCGGAGGGCAGGACCATTTTGGCATATAGCACTTCTGAAATCCAACAACCCTATGCGGCCCTTTAAACCAGATTCCCCGTACCACGAGTAGTTAAAAAGATATTATAACGACACTTATATAATTCATAATAATAGCTCAAATATTTATTATAAATTTATAATAACAATACTAATTTTAAATATAAACTATATTTAAAATAGGATAAGCATAACTTACTTACAAGGGGATTTTATCTAGGAGTCGGGCTCTGTAGGGGCAGAACTTCGTCGCTGAATCTTTCTAAGAAAGATTCGTGCAGCGCTTCAGCGCTCACCTTACTATACTAAAACTACAGAAAGAGAAGTCGAATCACGAGGGACCGAAATGCTCGGGGGATAAGGAGAGAAAGACTCTTGAATCAAGAGAATGGTGCAAGAAATATGAGAGCCCAAGCCTCTTATTTATAGTAATTGAATTTACAAAAACTACCCTCCATAATTACTTAATGACCTTATAGTTATATAAACAACTAAACACCCCTTTATAATACTATTTTAAATAGATTTAATGATATTTGCACTAAACTAATGTCGAAAGAACTCAACATTAGTCTTATAATGACCGCATCGTCGATACCTTTCTAATGATATATACATATGTATATATATGTGTACGTATATATGATTTATACTTTATTTTAATACGTAAATATGCTATTATAATTTGTAACTCGTTCATACGAACTCCGTTTTTGACGTTATTTATATCCACGCGTAGGTGGAGACGTATTCTACAACTTTCTTTTAGAGCGCTAAATCTAAATCTCGCTCTATCATAAATTTACTATTTACGCTTCTCGGCGCCGTGCCGGTTCCGACGCGAAACTTCGACGGGTCATAACTTCTTCGTTATAACTCGGATTTCGGCGTTCTTTATATGTACGGAAACCCTGTGACATATTCTACAACTTGGTTAAGATTATTTATTCTAAATAATCTTTTTGTCGAAAAGTCGTTTTCGACCCCTATTGCCTCTAAATTGACTAGCCCGGATCTGCAGGCGTTACAATTATCTCCCCCTTTGGATGATTACGTCCCGGAATCATCAACGAAACAGGGTCATATAATGACTCCATACGTCATCTCTTCATCCTAGGTAATAATTATAACTTCTACATTCCTTCAATTCTATCTCTTAAACTCATTGATTGTAAGAGTACTCGATCGTGCACCTGCTCTCTACCTCAGGTTAGACTCCAAATTATGACCTTCAAGTCACAATCTCGATCCTTGCTGGATACGGACTTGAGATAAGTTCTTTTATTACTTCTATAGATCGATGTGTCATATTCTAATGACCTATCATCGTATGTTGCAACACTTAGACTTAGGTCTCTTAGAGTTAAATTCTAAAACAGACTATGCATTCCTTCATGTTCTAATGTGATATAATCACACTTTAACATTAGGCATTTCTAGCCACCAACTTCCTTAACAACGAGTGCGATACTTCTATTGATCGCTTTGATTTCAACCGTTTGGTTTAAGTCGGACGCTACATCAAACTTGGTTCTCTGAACCACACAACATACTCATCGTAGTCGGACTCGATTCGATACGACCACTAGGGTCGGAATATCAACAATCTTCTTAGTCATTACCGAAACGATGGTAACAACACACACGAAACCAATTACTAGCTTCTTGGTAACCTTGTGACTTTCCCTGATCCAAGTGTGAGTCCTGTGCTTCCGGTAGTATAGGCCTCTACTACCATTCACACCTACTCATACTCGTCTCAGGTATTGTCCCACAGTTTTCCAAGTCACCACACAAGAAAATCATATAACAGCTTAACACATCAGATATCAAAACGAAAGTTTTTATTATTCCTTGAAACTATTACATAGGTGTTCAAGTTCACCCTAGAATATGCCTCTAACAGGCTACATCATACGATTCTATGGCTACCTCATAACTCGATCTTTGGATGTCAAGTTGTCACTCCTGAGTCCTCGCATTGTCATCTGCTTCGTCAAGGATCATTTGAAATGCTCTCGCCTTTGGCTTTGGCGGCACATTTGGCTTTGTAGCCCCCTCTCTCTTTGGGCAATCTTGCTTGAAGTGTCCTTCCTCATTACATTCGTAACACACCCTTTTATTGAATTTACACTTGTTGGCATAATGCCCATGCTTCCCACACTTGAAACAAGTTACTTCCTCACTGCATTTTCCAGAGTGTTTCTTTTTGCACTTCTCGCACCATCTTTCTTCACTCCCTCCTCCTCTAAACTTCCTGGTACTTGATTTGCTTCTCTCATCGGGCTTCGCAGACCCCTCAAACTTCCTCTTTTCGCCAACCTCGGTCTTGTTGGCGGCTCTTCCCTTGATCATCTCCTCAACCGACTTGGCAGCCCAGATAGCTGCCTCCAAAGTAGGTGCCTGACGCACTGGCACTGCATATTCCCATGGAAGTCCTTTTGCGTACTTGTCAATTTTTGTCAGCTCATCCGGAACAAGACGTAAGGCGAACTCCATCTTCTCTGTGAAGTTGTTGGTGTATTCATCAATAGACATGCTTCCTTTCTTTAAGGTAAGGAATTGGTTTTCTAGCTCGAGCAGATTTTGGGCTGAGCAGTACCTACGTTTGAAATGCACCAAAAATTCTGCCCATGTCAGTTGCAGGGGCTCATTGGGGCTCATCGTCTTTCCCAAGGTATTCCACCATCGTATAGCGCCTCCTCGAAACTGACGCACTGCAAACGTGGTCTGTTGTTTTCCCTTGCAACCGCACGTCATGAAAGTTAATTCCATCTCCGAGATCCAATCCATGACCCCGATCGGATCCTCCTTTCCAGTGAAAGTCGATGGCTTGCAAGTCAGAAAATCCTTGTACTTGCATCCATTCCTCTCGACTTCGTCATCTTGGTTGTTTTGTCGAACTATTGGTGGGTTGACTTGACCAACAGTCCCACTGTAGTTTCCTTCCTCAGTCTGCCTTTCGTTCAACATGGGCTGTTCGATCTGAATAGTCGCTTCCTCACGATTTTGCTGGAGCAAACGTCTGGTTTCCTCCATTTGACGATCCAACATTGCTTGGATCATCGCTTGCACTCCTGCCATCGTTATTGGCTCAGCAGCGGCTACCACAACCGGTATTTGCTCAATCGCTGGGGGTTGATCTCGGTTCCCATTTGCATTCACGTTTCCGCTACGGGTTCTTGCCATCTTGATCTATACGCCGAATAAAGTGAATCTAGACCTTTACTTAGGATTGACGTTTAAATCATTCTTATCACTCCGAAACGTTTATATGCTAGTTCTAATATCGTAGTTAAACGCTTAGAATCCTAAACACATAAGGTTTCCAGATCCGGTCGGCAACAAACCATAGATCCGAACAAATAACAGCATATCAGGCACAAGCATTTAGCACATAAAAGCATTTTAGGCACAATTCCTAAAATAAGCTAGTGCTCACACCTCACAATCATCGCTTAGCATTCTAAGTTTAAGTCTAGAAATAAATCCATATTCCTAGTTCGCTTAAACTAATGCTCTGATACCAACTGTGACATCCCCATTTTCACGGCCAGAAAAGACCGATGTTGTTTATGCTTTATAAAAATCAGAGTACTTCATTTTATAAAAATGTTGTGGAATTTGTTCCCAGAAAAACATGGTAAATACGTTATTAAAACATTTTCGAAGAAACGTATTTATTTCATTTTAAAACGTTTGGGATGTCATCGTTAATACAGAAACATAAGCATAATCAGAACTTACAATTATTTACACTAGTGATCTACATCTCTTTAAATCTCTCAGTGTAATGTCACTTCATATCAACACCTGTGATATAAATAAACTGAGTGGGTCAGGTTGGGAAATCTGGTGAGTACATAGGGTTTTCAACCCACAATAATATAATTATTATGTTTAAACAATCAAATAATCAACCCAATTACCCATCCCCATTATCTTCTTTATTCTTAAGGATCTACCCTAAGAATCAGCTATTTCTCATTCATTCATTCCTAAGGATCATCCTAAGGAAACAACATGAAGTCCATTGTTGCCAATGACACTTTGGTCAAGCGCAGCTGCTAATCTTGTCACTTAGGCACAACTGCCAGAATTGGGACATTTCCTATGAGGCGCTTCTGCCGGTATTGACCTTTTAACGCCACTGTCATGGTCATAAGGCTCCCTATTAGGCACAACTGTTGATACTGTCCTTAGAGCGCAGCTGCTAGGACGTTTACCGTAGATCTAAAACATCTACGGGTTGTGGCGCAGCTGCCAGTGCTCATCTATAGGGTACTTGGTCCACTGCTGCCAATGTATTACCTATAGGGCACTAGGTCCGTACTACTAAAGTTCCTCTATTTCAGCTTTTATCCCTCATCATTCATCTACCCATGTTTTACGCAACATATTTTGTAGATATAAAATACTTTATACAGTTTACATCATTTAAAACATGTATAAAAATCTTTCACCAGCATAGACAGCAAGTATTAAGACAATATGCACACATAACACGTAATTTATATTAAAATACTTCATATCTATGTGTAAGATGAAAGGGACCATGCACTCACTTGAGAAGGTGGTGACTCGGTACTCGGACAGCGCTTCGTTTTCTTTAAAATAATTTCCTTCGACGAAACCTAGTATTATTACCACTAGATTTTAGTCTAAGATTTACCGTGACTAATTATTAGTCTTATTATTATTATTATATAAGCGTTTAAACAATACTTTCCAATCACTATGTACAGACAGGGGCCAGACATAAAACACCGGAGGGCAGGACCATTTTGGCATATAGCACTTCTGAAATCCAACAACCCTATGCGGCCCTTTAAACCAGATTCCCCGTACCGCGAGTAGTTAAAAAGATATTATAACGACACTTATATAATTCATAATAATAGCTCAAATATTTATTATAAATTTATAATAACAATACTAATTTTAAATATAAACTATATTTAAAATAGGATAAGCATAACTTACTTACAAGGGGATTTTAGCTAGGAGTCGGGCTCTGTAGGGGCAGAACTTCGTCGCTGAATCTTTCTAAGAAAGATTCGTGCAGCGCTTCAGCGCTCACCTTACTATACTAAAACTATAGAAAGAGAAGTCGAATCACGAGGGACCGAAATGCTCGGGGGATAAGGAGAGAAAGACTCTTGAATCAAGAGAATGGTGCAAGAAATATGAGAGCCCAAGCCTCTTATTTATAGTAATTGAATTTACAAAAACTACCCTCCATAATTACTTAATGACCTTATAGTTATATAAACAACTAAACACCCCTTTATAATACTATTTTAAATAGATTTAATGATATTTGCACTAAACTAATGTCGAAAGAACTCAACATTAGTCTTATAATGACCGCATCGTCGATACCTTTCTAATGATATATACATATGTATATATATGTGTACGTATATATGATTTATACTTTATTTTAATACGTAAATATGTTATTATAATTTGTAACTCGTTCATACGAACTCCGTTTTTGACGTTATTTATATCCACGCGTAGGTGGAGACGTACTCTACAACTTTCGTTTAGAGCGCTAAATCTAAATCTCGCTCTATCATAAATTTACTATTTACGCTTCTCGGCGCCGTGCCGGTTCCGACGCGAAACTTCGACGGGTCATAACTTCTTCGTTATAACTCGGATTTCGGCGTTCTTTATATGTACGGAAACCCTGTGACATATTCTACAACTTGGTTAAGATTATTTATTCTAAATAATCTTTTTGTCGAAAAGTCGTTTTTGACCCCTATTGCCTCTAAATTGACTAGCCCGGATCTGCAGGCGTTACAGATTTGTACGGAGCGAAGATGAATCATGTGTATATGTCAAAGCCAGTGGGAGTATAGTAAGCTTCCTCGTTTTGTATGTCGTCGACATACTACTCATAGGAAACGACGTCCCGACACTGCAGGAGGACAAGTCCTGGCTCGGGAAGTGCTTCGCTATGAAGGACCTCGGGGAGGCTTCCTATATTATGGGAATAAGGATAGTGAGAGAACAGAGTAAGAGACTAATAGGACTTAGTCAGAACACTTACTTTGATAAAGTACTGAAACGTTTTAGTATGGAAAACTCGAAGAAGGGAGAATTACCGATACAAAGTAATGCCAAGTTGAGTAAGACTCAAAGTCCGAGTACCGAAGCTGAAATAGCAGAAATGAGCCGAGTTCCATACGCTTCCGCAGTTGGCTCAATCATGTACGCTATGACTTGTACTCGCCCTGATGTAGCCTTTGCTTTGAGCATGGTTAGTAGATATCAAGGGAACCCTGGCAGAGCCCATTGGATTGCGGTCAAGAATATCCTTAAGTACCTTCGGAGGATGAAGGAATGTTTTTTAGTCCTCGGAGGGAGTGATGACTTGAAGGTGCGAGGGTATAGTGACGCCAACTTTCACACCGACAGGGACAACTACCGTTCGGAGTAGGGCTGGGTCTTTACCATAAATGGAGGAGCAGTGACTTGGAAAGGTTCCAAGCAGGAAACTGTAGCTGATTCAACGTGCGAATCAGAGTACATTGCAGCGAGCGAAGCGTCGAAGGAGGCAATATGGTTGAAGAACTTCATCGGTGATCTTGGAGTTGTACCTGCCATAAAGGAGCCCATGGAAATTTTCTGTGATAATGAAGGAGCGGTTGCCTTGACCAAGGAACCGAGGGATCATGGTGGATCTAGACATATCGACATAAAATATCACTTTATTAGACATTGTGTAGAAGAAGGACAACTCGTGGTTAAGAGGATATCATCAGAAGATAACCCAGTAGATTCGCTTATGAAGGGACTGAGCAGGGTTAAGCACTTGCAGCATGCTAGGAGTATTGGGCTGAAGGATGATATTAGCATAGTTTAGATAGTATTAGAAACGTATAATAGATAAATGTAATTAACATTTGATGATTAAATAAAGGAGTATTATTTATGAGTAATGTTACTGTCTTATGTTCATTGTTTAGCTATTGTTTCACTTTGCATGTTTTAACTTCCAGAATAATTGAGTTTATTAAGAATAATCGAATTATTCAAATTGTCCACAATCGTTCATATGTTGGAAGTAGGTATGAATGAAGATTGTCATGAATTGGTGTGTAGATTGTCTAAATGGTATTAGACATAGCAAAAGTTTGCTGCAACGTTCATGAGTGCTTATGAACTAGTTTTGAGCATTGGAACAAACCCGCGCTTGCTGGAATCACCTTATGGAATGTGATAAAAAGGGTGATTGCAAGACAATAATATCATATGGTCTGAAAACCTAGATGTAAGGTTTGTTATTTGTTAATTGGTTGTACATTGATAATGCGAAACCGCATCAGTAACTTGATGTTATAAAACACATTATTGCGTATAGTTGATTAATGAATAAGTAAATGCATATAAGTCGAAGTTTATCTGTTACTTTTATCCTAAGAGGGTAAAAGCGATATCTCGGCCGCTCGATGATTTGATTTGACTTATGTGCCGAGCCCGATCAGAACTGAATTGATGTGTTCGATTAAGTTCTATGTCGAATAAATATGAGATCGAGAAACCAATTGCTAGACAAATTGGTTCCATAGAATTGTCAGCATGATATCTAAACAGAGGACTGTACGGTCCCTTATCTAAAGGACAGAATTGATAAGATCAGAGTTTGACAGCGTCTTTGAGAGCTACGATTGCTAATCGGATTTTACTTGTGTATATAGTTACTAGACTTATCCAAGTGGGAGACTGTTGGAATAGTGTCTAAGTCTGCAACTATATTAGGCAAGTATTTGACCCGGTTGTGCATGGTCCTATTGGGTTGCCTTCACCATAGCAACTTGACAGGATGATTTATAATGAGAGAAGAAATATTATTAATATATTATGAGAATAATATAAGGAATAATAATAATATTATTTGATTAATATATGTCATAAATTAATTAGGAATTAATTTGGTGACTTAAAGAGATTAATTAAATAGAAGGGCATAAACTGTCAATTGTATGATAGTTGTACTTTGGGCTATAATCTCTTAAGGATAAGGGGTAGAAGAATTTAGGGTTTAGAAGAGCCTAGAATTCGTCCAAGGGCTTATCATAAAGGGATTGGGTTGCTTAGGGCTTAAGTTATCCAATTAGGGTTTAAGGGTGAAACCCTAGGAGCCTCACTAGTATAAATAGACCCTAAGGGCTAAGGAAAATCGACACTCTTGTCTCTAAATAAACCCTGGCTGATTTCTTCCTCCTCTCTCCTCTCTCTATAATCATCCTCTTGCTAGTTGGTGTTTGTAAGCCATTAGAGGAGTGACACTTGTGACTCTAAAGCTCTAAGGACAAGAAGATTCAAGCAAGTGATTCAAGGTAATCATCTAAATCTGATTTCTGATGTTATTATACTAGAATTATCATTATAAGTCTTGGATTCAATGCATGTTCAATTAGAGAAACCTAGATCCAAGCATTAGGGTTTGTATGTGCACATAGGAATGTTCATATGGCTAAAACCCATCACTTTGGGCCTTTGGTTTGGACTTGCCTTTTTGGTTGGGAATTGGGCCGTGTGAGGGCCCATTTATTATTAGGATTTGGTGGGCCCAATGGGCTTAGGTCATTAATGGGCTGTTAGGTGGTCTATCTTCAAACCCAATAAGCGAGAGGTTGGACTTAGCTCTTGATTGAGATTATTGTGGGTTTGGCACAGAGTTAGAGTCCGGTACGTAGCAGCAGTGATTATAGGAGCTGTTCTTCATCTGAGGTGAGTCTTCTCACTATACTTTACCTAGAGTGGTAATTAGAGTTATGTGACAGAGTATTTTGTATGCTATTTATATGATGTGATACACTACATTATTTCTATGTGATTTATGCTATGTATGTTTCAGAGTTTATAGAGTTAGGACTGGAAGGTCCACAGAGTTAGGACCAGAGGGTCCACAGAGTTATGGGACTGGAGGGTCCCACTGAGACACATTGACCAGAGGGTCAAACAGAGTTATAGCCTCGAGTGGCTAATATGTGTTGTAGGTGGTATTTTGGGGAACTAACTAAGCTTCGTGCTTACAGTGTTACGTGTTATGTGTTTCAGGTTTCAGGTTAGCGGGACGGCACCGACTTGATTGTACACACCAGAGGAAGAGTTACGTTTTAAGGATCCTGGATTTTTAACTATTCAAATATGGAGTTATGTTTTGGAAAAATTGAACAAATGAGATTGTTTTACAAGTGTTATGAAGAATATGCATTTTAAAAGTGAAAAATTTGTTTTAAAATTTCATGTAGTTACAAATATGCATTTTGTTTTTCTGGGCAATCGCGCATAATTGTCATGTGGAATCTAGTCAACAAGTGGTGGATGGTTGTGTTACTAAAATATAACCCAAAAAGTGTACGAAAGAACAAAACCCTAAAATTCTTGACTGAGGCGTGTGTTTAACACAGTTGCTTTAAAACAAATTCGTCCTATATGGTGCTTGTTTCCCAGGATACAATAGTAGGAAACAAATCTTCTAGATTGCTCGAACCCTTAATTGGCCCGAATTATACCTTGGTTGCAGCAAGAGAGAAAAGATGAAGCAGAAGCGTAAGAGTGGAAGATGTGTTTCAATCTCCCACCAATGTGGGATGAGTTTTAAAACCCACTTAACTCATTTATTTTCTCTTCCAATTGCCCTACTTTGACAAGTAATTTCTCACTCGTTTTTAATCCCTTTTGAACGTGTGATATATCAAAACGAAGATATCACAGAGGAGACCATGAATATATAATCAATACATTGTTTGGATTATATTTAGAGTCCAAAATTTGTGCTCAAAAATGGAGAAAATCCATTTTTGGAAATTAATAAAATTAATTTTCCAACAGGTTGTTCCTTGACGGCTTCAAGAGCGTTGCAAAAATCAAGCAAACCTTTGATGCAGTCGAGCAATAGTGGTGGATGTTTGTTTATTGGTGGCTTCAAGAACGTTAGAGAGAGGCATAGTAGAGAGGTGCTGGGTGGTTGGCAGTCGATGGTGACTTTAGAATAGAAGTCCGCAATGGTGTGAGTTGTTTATCCAAGAGAGTGGTTGTGCAAAGGCGATGGTGTAAAGGTTTCCAACGACGTTTGATAGTGACTTTAGATTGGTTTTTCGTTTTGAATGCAAACCTGCAACAGTAGGAGTTGTGCATCATAGAAGATGGTGCTACAAAGGAGGTTTCTAGCGGCGGTCGGTGATAGTGGCTATGCATGGATTGTGGTCCTTCAAATAATCTTAAAGAAGTGAAAATGAGACAGTTAAATTAGAGTTAGACTTTTGGAAGAGTTTGTGCATGACTACTTTTCTAAATTATAAATAATAAATAAAGGAATTTTCTAATATGTGTCTTAAGGGCACATATAAAAAGTATTCATTAATCACAATTATTACCATAATTAAATGTGAAATGCATTAATTATTGGAGATTATTAATGAATTAATGTATTTAACATTTAATTATGGTAATAACTGTGATTAATTAATACTTCGCACATATTAGAAAATCCCATAAAATGATACATAAAAATTATAAGGGCAATATAGTCAATAAAAATTTAAATTAACTAAACTTTAAAAATTTTTATATGAGTTTATATTTATAAAACACTATTAACAACTAGACCAATTACATATTACTATGGATATGTGTTTTACAAAAAGTATATGACACTATAAAAGTAAAAATAAAATAAATAAAGTTGTTAATTTCAACATTTAAACCTTCGTGTAAAATTCGTATCAATCTTAACTTAGATAATTTATTTAAGCTTTTATGAATTTAGGAGATAATATAAAGTAGGTTTACGACATTAAAGAACAAATACACGTGAATATCACCTAAACTCAATATCAAACTTATATATGTCACTCATGTTTTAACCATTTTAGCTTTTATTTTAATGTACTTTATATCGTTAAAACCAAGTAAAAGATGGGTGACAATGAATTAAATGGGACGACCAAATCATAAATCTTTCGGTTTTCTTTTTTGGTTCTGTTATCTTTCTTCTCTTATCCTCAGCGCCTGTGTGGGCCCCGCCCCCAGACCCCATACCCCAGTTATCTTATTGGGCCTCTTGTTGGGGTAAAACCCATTGTCATCATTTTGATAGACGGTGGTTATTCGGAAAAAGTTAAAAAAAAAAAGTGTAAATTTAAGGAAAATATAAAAATTGTAATTTATTCTCAAAAACATTAGTTCCATTTTCAATCATATGAATGTGAAAGATATTGTAATCCGTTTTGTTATTCGTAATAAAATGAGCCTCTTCTATTATTCTATGACTTATCAGACCCAAATGTATTTCATATTTGATATCTGTATACCATATGTTGACTTTCTGGATTAATAAACCATAAGGACATTTAAATCAGATTAAGACATTAACTGTGGGCATGTGTGTTGACCTTCATTGCATAATTCAAGCTAACATGTCGGTAGTCCATGTGGGTTCTTCAAATCTTCCTTATGGTTCAGAAATCAAGGGTAACTATGTCTTTTCACTTAAAAGTGTGGAGAAGCCGTGTTTTGTAATATTTGGCAAGCTACGCTTCCTGTTGCCGTATTTGGTTGATCACTGACTTTAACGAACCTCATAAATGGATAAAATAGTCGACTAACCCCACTTTCCGAGCTGGCACTTTTCAACAAATCATAAACCACCACGTGGCAAAATATCATTTGGACATGATACCTTTCTTCCCAAAACGCCCCTCTTCCAATTTCCAAAGCAACGTTCCCTTTATCATTACCCAACAAACCAGATATCTCTCTCTCTCTCTCTCCAGAAATTTATCAGAAAAATCTAAAGGAGAGGGTATAATTGTAAATTACAAGGTATGGGAAACGCAGTGAGGTTTTTGATTGGTGAATGCTTTTCCAAGCCAACAACCGGTGGTGGTGGTGGTGGTAATTGGGTGAATCAACAGCAAGCACAGGGGTATCAACAGCAAGCACAGGGGTATCAACAGCAATCACATGGCTACCACGGCGTTTCTCCGACCTCCGCCGGTGTCTCAGCCCTCGGTCGTGATATCCATCACTTTGAAATGACTTCCCAGGTACCAATTTAATAACAAAATCGTCCATCCACACAATTCAGCTCACCTGTAACTTCGGATTCTCGAATTTACTTCTTTGAAAGATAATTCACACACATTAAAAGATCTTAATTCGTTTATCAACAAATCAACCCAATTGTGTGTTGGTGTTGCAGGTACCTGAAGGTTTGAGTAAGCATGTCGTTTCATCCAAGAAAGCTCAGTCTAACTGGTACTATTTTTACAGTTTTATCCAGAAGGGTATAAATGTAATCCTCCATTGTTCTATGGTTGACTTTTTTTTTTGAATCTTTTTACAAATGATGTATTGAAGGTTTAGCAAACTTTCCGAGGCTTTCCAACAATCAAACCCTCCTCCAAACTCACCCGAAGAGGTTTCCAGGCTCATAGTTTACACCTTAAAAAATCACAAAAAAGCCGATGTTGAGGTATATATATATATATATGTATATTTATATCTATTTGTTTATTATAACATCTTACTTTCATTTATAATATTACACCATTACACTTTCAGTTTTTTCATGATTGCATTGCTGTTTGACAAATCTACCCACTTAGAACATTGTACTTTTATTTATTTTTTCTTATTTAGACATTTTACTTTGGAAACTCTACTCAATTATACTAGTGAAAATTGCTTTCTATTTTGATGACATTGCAATTATTCGGTACACTTTTCAAAGTAAAACGTTGTAATAAAAAGAAATGAAAAATTAAGATAAATAGGTAGCTATTTCTTACATAAAAGTATATATACAACTTGTGTATATAGATGTATGCAACATGAACTCTAAATTTAGTATTTTTGACCAACTTTGTGAAGGGGTTGTTATCTTATTATGGTCTCCCTCTACCTCATTCCACGGTTGAGGTCACTACTGCTAGCCAAGCTCCGCCAGTTCCCCATGGACTCAAGTTTGAATTAAACTCGCTTCCCGTAAGAACTTCTATACATCTTACTTTCCTTTTCAAATTACAATTTTGTATCATTGACATTTGTCTCAATCTATTCAACTGCACACCAAATGCAAACATGTCATCCAAATCTAGTCTACTACACACCAAATGTTGCACACTAAATGCAAACATGTCATATCATGTCATGTCTTATCCAAATCTTGTCTCCTGCATACCAAATGCACACCAAATCCATTCAACTGCACACCAAATGCAGACATGTCATATCATGTCATCTCTTGTCCAAATCTAGTCTACTGCACACCAAATGCAAACCTGTCCTATCATGTCATGTCCTGCGTAACAAACAGACCTTAATTTTTTTATTTGAAATTATTTTTATCTTACGTGACAAAAAAAATAGGTGGATGCAAAGAGTGTTGCAGATGGGGATACGGTTACGGTTTATGTTAGTACCTTGGATCCTCGGGAGGCTGCAAATGTTCCTCGAGATGTACATGTGGCAGCAGCAGAACGCGCGAGAGCACGTGCAGAGAGGAATTACACCAAGGCAGATGCACTCCACAAGCAAATTATAAGTGCTGGATATCGGTAACTCACGTTTCACCATTTCATTATTTCTAGTTAATTATGTTTTAGAAGATGGAATCATGTAACTTGCATAATTACTAATTGTTAAATAATGCAGAATGATTGATAACCAAAACAACGAAATTCTAGCCCGCAAGTATCGTATAAGACTAAGGTAAAATACAGATTATAAAAGTATTTTCTTTTTTTTAGTAAGTTAAAAAAATCGTGTAATAATGGAACAGGGGAATCGATGCTCCAGAAAGTGCTATGCCATATGGGAAAGAGGCAAAAGAAGAACTTAGCAAGATGGTTCTGGGAAAGTGTTTGAAAGTTTATATCTTTGATGAAGATCGTTATGGTCGTTGTGTTGGTGATATTTACTGCAATGGAGTTTTTGTTCAGGTAGGTAGAACTTAAATTAAACATATGAAATTTTATGGAAGATTATACAGTTGAAAATCTGAAATGTAAACGCGAATGTTTTTAAACAAACAGGAAATGATGTTGAAGAAAGGACTTGTGTGGCACTACACAGCTTATGACAAACGACCCGAATTAGAAAAGGTAAAATCAACTCTTTTTTTTTTTTTTTTTTGTGTGTGTGTTATTTGATTGAAACGTGAACGATCTTATTTCTGAAAATTGGTTCTAAAAACAGTGGGAGAAAGATGCGAGAGCTAAGAGAGTTGGGTTGTGGGCTTCAGCACATCCTGAAAAACCATGGGAATGGAGAAAGAATCGTCGTGACAATAAATAGTTTATTGTAAACAGAGCAAAATAAAATAACAATTTATATATTTCTGATGAGAAAATGAGAACAATGAATTCCATAGAACGTTTATACAGAAAATTATAGTACTAATTTTTACAAGAAATGTAGATTGTACGTAACAGAAGTGTGCATACAAAGACTTGTATTAAAGTATATGTTATAATGTGCAAAACATGTATCAAGGTATATGTTATTATGTGATTGTAATTGCTAATATTTCCCATTAAAGATCTTTCATTCATTATGCTCTCTCTCTCTCTCTCTCTCTCTCTCTCTCTCTATATATATATATATATATATATATATATATATATATATATATATATATATATATATATATATATATATATATATATATATATATTAGCCGTTTACCCGCGCAAAGCGACGTGTGCGGATAAACAAAATGACATAAAAAATTTGTTAAATAAAATGACGAACATATAGAGATTTCTTATACCTGGGCTAGGATTAAACGTAAGACATTTTTGGCTTATTCGATTTTAATAGAAAGAAGGGAAAATAACTTAAAAGCCCAACGAAGTTTTCAAACCGTTCAAAAAACCCCAATCATGTCTTGTTTGTTCAAAAAAACCTAACAAACTTAACATTTTTTCTGAAAAGTCCAACTAAGTTACACTTTCCTGAAAGTCAAATAAGAGAAACAGATGACATGACTTATTATCGTATCGGAAAAATGACTTGTTAGACCAACGAAGTTTCCAAAACGTTTAAAAAACTCCAATCATGTTTTGACTGTTAAAAAAAACCCCAATGAACTTAAACAAAACAAAATTGGGATTTTTTGAACGGTTTGAAACTTTGTTGGACTTTTTAGACAAAATGTTAAATTCTTTGGGTTTTTTTGAACAGACAAAACATGATTGAGGTTTTTTGAATGGTTTGGAAACTTCGTTGGGCTTTTAAGTCATTTTCCCTAGAAAGAAAAACAAAGGAGGAGGTAGCGAGCATGAGAGAGAACCAAGGTTTTGCGGTCAACAGCAAAACATTCATGATAGACGAATGCTAGATCAATGCGCCTCTTCCAGTTTATATGAAATGTTTTATAACGTGTACATCGTATTAGACCGATTCAAATGGATATGAAGAACACTTGGTCAAAGTTTGACCCATTCAAAATCTTATCATCATCATCTTATTTGACTTTTTCATAAATGTTGACCGGATAAGATTTAGTATTTACCGATTCAATTGGATTTGAGGAACACTTGGTCAAACTTTGACCCATTCAAAATCTTATCATCATCATCTTATTTGACTTTTTTATAAATGTTGACCAGATAAGACTTAGTATTTACCGATTCAATTGGATATGAGGAACACTTGGTCAAACTTTGACCCATTCAAAATCTTATCGTCATCATCTTATTTGACTTTTTTATAAATGTTGACCGGATAAGACTTAGTATTTACCGATTCAATTGGATATGAGGAACACTTGGTCAAACTTTGACCCATTCAAAATCTTATCATCATCATCTTATTTGACTTTTTCATTATTATTGACAGATTCAGTATTTAGCGATTCAGTTGCATATGAAGAACACTTGGTCAAAGTTTGACCCATTTAAAATCTTATCATCATCATCTTATTTGACTTTTTCATAAATATTGACCGGATAAGATTTAGTATTTACCGATTCAATTGGATATGGGGAGCACTTGGTCAAACTTTGACCTATTCAAAATCTTATCATCATCATCTTATTTGACTTTTTCATAAATGTTGACCGGATAAGATTTAGTATTTACCGATTCAATTGTATATGGAGAATACTTGGTCAAACTTTGACCCATTCAAAATCTTATCATCATCATCATCTTATTTGACTTTTTCATATTTAACCCATTCAATTTGAAGATAAGCTTAGAAAACCTATTCAAAATTTGCCTTTGACCGGATAAGATTTATTATTCTCCGATGCATAAAATTATTGTATATGATGCTTAAAAGCTTGTATCTTAAAATTCAGCAAAATCTTGTAAATGCTTTTTATCATCATCTTATTTGACTTTTTCATTATTATTGACAGATTCAGTATTTAGCAATTCAATTGGATATGAGGAACACTTGGTTAAAGTTTGACCCATTCAAAATCTTATCATCATCATCTTATTTGACTTTTTCATAAATGTTGACTGGATAAGATTTAGTATTTACCGATTCAATTGGATATGAGGAACACTTGATCAAACTTTGACCCATTCAAAATCTTGTCATCATAATCTTATTTACTTTTTCATAAATGTTGATCGGATAAGATTTAATATTTACCGATTCAATTGGATATGAGGAATACTTGGTCAAACTTTGACCCATTCAAAATCTTATCATCATTATCTTATTTGACTTTTTCATATTTAACCCATTCAATTTGAAGATAAGCTTAGAAGACCTATTCAAAATCTGTGTTTGACCGGATAAAATTTATTATTCTCCGATGCATAAAATTATTGTATATGATGCTTAAAAGCTTGTACCTCTTAAAATTCAGCAAAATCTTGTAAATGCTATTTAGGGTATAAAGATATATATATATATATATATATATATATAGTTAGGTTCTTGTGAGACGGCCTAATTTTGTGAGACCGTGAGACGCATTTTTTTTAATTTTTTTTAGTTAATTCAAGTTTTGAAAATAATATTTAAAAAAAGAATTTTTGGATTTTTCCATTTATTTTTCATTTTAAAATTATTTTTTAGAATATGTATAGTTAATTAATATTCTATTAGAATATTTCACGTATTTTTCAAAAAAAATGGAATTTTTTTTTACTTTTTTTTTAGTTAATTCAAGTTACAAAAATAATATTTAAAAAAAGAATTTTTAGATTTTTCTATTTACTTTGCATTTTAAAATTATTTTTTAGAATATGTCAGTGTAATATTCTATTAGAATATTTTACGTATTTTAAAAAAAAATGGGATTTATTTTTATTTTATTTTTATTCTTTTTAGTTAATTCAAGTTCCGAAAATAATACTTAAAAAAAGAATTTTTGGATTTTTCCATTTATTTTGCATTTTAAAATTATTTTTAGATTTGGTCTCACGGTCTCACAAAATTAGAATGGTCTCAAATGAACCTGAACCTATCTCTCTCTCTCTCTCTCTCTATATATATATATATATATATATATATATATATATATATATATATATATATATATATATATATATATATATATATATATATATGAATGTTCAAAATTTCTTATTTTGAGAACAATTTTCAGCCACATTAAAAAAAATGTGCCTAACTTTTAATGAAGTTGAGGGTATATGCATAGTTTTTCATTTGTTTACGAAATGAAAGCTATTGAACATCTATTTTAATGTATACCATCGCAGCAACACCACCTACGCCCCACCACTACTTTGCCGACCATTAATCGCACCACCATATGCCCTAATCCTCTCCGATAAGCAAAGTGAGAACATCACCGTCTCCACCACCATATATCGTAATCTCCTTCACCTCGGTTAGGGTTCAAAAGCTGATAACATATGAACAAATTTCGAACGATAAAATTCATTGCTACATAAGCGAATGTGTTGAAACTAATTGGAGCAGCGCTCCAACTCCAACAAAGCTTCAAATTGTATAGCTAATCCTCTCACACTCCCCCAAGTCCATCGATACATAAGCATCTCACAAAGGAATCATATAATTTTGGGAGAATGGAGGAGTAGTTAATAAGAAGATGTTGAATAGCTTGGACTGCTGTAATTTCTCCTTATATTCCATCGCCTTAGTTGTTTTCACGTCCGAAGAAAGACTCAAATTTAACTTCTCTGGTCTTAAGCTCTTCAGGTACTTATCTATTCTCTTTGATATGTATCACAGACGCACACCAAGTTATACATCTGAAACTGTTTTATTCGTTTTTATCGTGACAAGTATATAAGTATGCTAAGTAATATATCACCAAAGCAACTTGATAGGATGAATTATGGAGAGAAAGGATTAAATATGATTTATTAATATATTATGAGAATAATATATTAAAGGAGAAATCATATTGTTTAATTAATATTAGTCAATAATTAATTGGTAATTAGTTTTGTGACTAAAAGAGATTAATTAAACTTAAGGGACTGGAATTGTAATTATAAGATAATTGCAATTTGGGCCATGGATTGTGTTGAATCAAGGGGTGGACGAATTCTAATGGGAAGCCCATAAGGAAATCATCCAAGGGCTTGATTAAAGGAGTCTATGGGTTGCTTAGGGCTTAAGCAACCAAATTAGGGTTTCCTTGTTAGATAACCCTAATAGCCTCACTATATATAAGACCCTTATGACCCCAAAAACGTGGAGAAGCATTCTTCTAGGGTTAGAACACGATTTGGGCAGCCTCCATCCTCTATCCTCTTCATCCTCTTGCTTATGGTATTTGTGAACCATTAGAGGAGTGACATTTGTGACTCTAAGCTTTCTAAAGTCAATACAAGGAGATTTGGGATTGTTATTGCTACACAACAATCAAGGTAATATCTTAAACCCATTCTTATGTTAATATGATTACTTAAATGCTAGAATTAGGGTTTATAGTCTTGGATAACTTGCATGTACAATAGAGAAACCTAGATCCAAGCATTAGGGTTTGTATGAACACATAGGATGTTCTTAGGACCAAAACCCATAAGTGGTATCAGAGACTAGATTGGTTTCTATTGTATTGATGCTTTGTATGTTGAAAAAAAATTCGATTTTTGTGTTTCTGGGGGCTGAACTCGTCAAGTTTTTAGATGAACTCCCCGAGTTCATGCTGAACTCGACGAGTCCATGCCTGACTCGACGAGTCGGTTGGTCAGTGAGAGGGAAAACCGGGATTTCTTGCTGTTTTTGCTTGAGGATACTTGCCTTATCATATGAAATCAATATAAATCCGATTTTTAGATATATATGAGTATATTCTTGATCTAATTGAAGATATTTATCAATTAATAAAATATTTGTTTCCTTTTGTGATAATTGATTAATTATTTTGATTAAATTGGTAAATTGTTTTGCAAGAAATCATTAAAGAAATCAAATATGGATAATTATGTGATTAAATGTTAATTTAGATTATTTGTTATTTTATCCTTGTGTTATGAAATGTTTCATATTTTCCCCTTTAGGTTTTATAGTTTAAATTTGACCTCAAAAGTTTTGTTGTTTTGAAATTTAAATAGTTGAAACCTTAATGTTTTGAAAAAGGTTTCAAAACTTGCCCTCAAGTTTTGGAATTTAAATTTTGATTAATAGTTTAATTTTGATGTATATTTAGATTCTAAACCCTAATGTTTTGAAACGTTTCAAAACTTGCCCTCAAGTTTTGGAATTTAAAAGTTGATTAAAAGTTTAATTAGGAATGTTAAATTCTAAAACCCTAGTAATGTTTTGAAAAGTTCAAATCACTCCCTTATGGTTTTATTAATTAGTTAAGGTGTATAATTAAAAGAGGTTTAATAAATCCATACAAGTTTAGGTTAACAATTTAATTGAACTAAAAGTATAATTTTAAATTAAACCACCTAATATTTTAAAAGTGTAAAATACACCCTATACTATATATATAACATTAAAAGTCTAACATTATATATATGTATGAGTAAAAGTCAGTCTTACCGTTAGTAGGTCTCATTCACGAAGCTGGTCTATAAGGGGTGTTTAAGGAAATTGCCTATAAAATGGCGATTGAATGGGTATCCACTCTTACCCACCACACTCTTGACTAGTGGAGGGTCGTTAGCCGAACGGGTAGGATAGGACGAAACCTTCCATTATAAGTATAATGAATTATTAAAGTAACTAAATGTTTTCATAAAATTCCCAATCTTAGTTACTTAGGCAAAAGTGAATTGATGCAATTCCATGAAATTACACTTTGTGCCCTTGCAAAGACGTTAGTGGAGCATGTGTGGTTTACCGACACACTAAATGGTTCTAAGCAAAGGTAGCAAAGGGACTCAATGTTTGTCATAGTTCGGTGGAGCGTGTGTGGTTTACCGGCACATCGAATAGGTGACTGTAACATGTGAGGGCACCATGTAAGTTTGCATGGTTATTCACATCCGCTTTGTGATCCTCGGCATCCCAGTCACAAACTAGCGGGGCATATCGAGATTTAAACATGCCATTGAAATGTTCAATGAATCTCATAGGATCTAGGAGTTTTCATAGATTTAATACTTAAATTTATTTTTCGTTTTTCATGGTGGAAATTAGTGAATCGTCATTCACTTACCTTCAAATGTTCTGCAATTTGGGTTACGGCATCCCTCTCCCGAGTTGTAGAATGTTGTGTTGGGTCCTAGCCTTAGTATCTTATTTGGGTGATTTACTAAGGACTTAATCTATCAACTAACTTGAATTCGTTTTCTCCCGTTTTGTATATGTCAAAGTTCGACAACTATGGTCTTCCCAAATCCCGTGGGACAAGCTTTCCACATGAAGATGATATTCCACGATTCGATCAAGGAACAAGAAATCATGCTTCACTTCCTCCACCTCCTCCAATAATTATCTCTAACCCACAAGTTCAAAGGCTTGAAAAGTTCAAGATCACTCAAGCCCTTTTGGCAAGTAAACATAAAGAAGGAAAGTCGGCGTTTGCACACGTCCTAGGGATGAAGTCACACATTGATAGGTTAAGAATGTTGGGATCCGTTGTCTGTGAGGAAATGGTTGTTGATTGGGTTCTTCAGTCAATTCCTAAATCATATATTGAGTTCGTAAGAGAGTACTATATGATGAACCGCGACGTGACCCTTATAGATCTCACTTATATGCTTATTGCTGCTGAATCAACAATGGTTTGGCGCAATAGAAAAGCAAAGTTGATTGGTGAATCTGCCTTCAAGACCTCTATGGATATAGACAACGGCAACGAAAGACATGCTATGATCGAAAAGTTTGATCATAAGAGAAAGGCAATGTCTGAAGTAGTTCCATGTGTTGTTCCAAAAGAGTCGATTTGCTTTTACTGCCAAGAGAAAGGGCATTAGAGACAAAGCTGCCCTATTTACCTAAGAGATCTAAGAGACGGGAGAGTCGAAACGTATGGCTCTAATATAGGTAAAATCCATTAACTAACTCTTTTAAGCTTCTATTCTAGATTCTTAATACATAATGTGATAAGATTACAATTGATGTTTTGTAGGATCGAAGAAAAGAAAGGAAGCTTAAGGGAAGAGGCGAGCAGAATCTAACCGTGAAGGAATGGATTTTGATCGCATTTCTCGAAGATTAGATTCTTGAGCTACTACTTAGAGTTAGAATTAGATAGCTAAGAAAGATGTATTAGCATAGTTTTTCAATGAATTGCATTGTAAGGACAAAATTTTTCCGCAATAAAATAAATTTTGATTTTATATTATTTATTTATCCTTGCAATGGCGTATATGAAAAATTGATGTTTGAATGTTTCTATTATTAGCAATAATGGATTTGGTTCTTATTATGTTATTTATGGAAAGTCGAGAATCTACCAAATAGGGAGAGTTTCTCATCGCCCAAAGTTTCAATTGGACAGAAATTTGGAATCACGTAACTTGGTTGCACGATGAATGAGAAATCTCATATTTGATAATTAGACTAATTCATTGACAAAGTGTCAAGTGAAGGACTAGGAGATTGAGTACACAAAGTTATGTGTTGATCAAGTCTACCATAAGAGTAACAAAGATATTCGTCATGATTTACTAAAAATTTAGTAAATATGATTATACTTACAAGATTAAGTGTAATTCTAAATTGATTGAAAAAGTTTAAATCAATAGCAGAACGAATAAGAAGAATCAAGTAGGCAGAAAGATAAAAGTTTCTCCATTCTAAGAAGAAGGGAGAGTACCTTTTATGCTTTATGATAGGTCTTAATGATTAAGAACCATATCTCAATTGATCCTCTAAGTGAGTCTAAGTACAATTGCATGTCTAAGAAGAGTATTCAAGAATTGAAGAAATGGTTAAATCAAGAAGTCAATCATACTTCGTTCCAAAACAAGTCTTAGAGTTAAGATTGTGACATTGAGTGAAAAGTATAAAGAAGGTTTGTAACATTCATCAAATGTGGAAAGTTGTGATGTCTTGGATAAGACAAAGACCAACTAGGACCAATTTATGAAGTGTTTTGATAAAAACTACACTAACTCTTGAATATTTGTTTATCAAGAAATGGTTATTGACAAGAGAATCTTATATGTCAAGGAGTCAGTGGGAGTCTTAATGGTCTTGAAAGGTTTTAAGAACAAATCAAAATAGACCTTATTGATCATCACTAGCACACGAGTTGAGGTTTACAACCTATCGTGTTGACATTATTTTGTTTCTGTGCCAATCCAATCGAGTTAATTATGCATGTGAGTCCTATGAGTTCTCATTTGAATGCATAAAAGGCAAGGACCTTGATCAATGGAAAGTACATTGATGAGAAAAGGTGAGCTGCTACCATGAAGGCAAGAAATCGAGATCAAGAAAGTTCGATCCATATGAGTTTGAATTTGTCGTAAACTTTGGTTTTAACAAATTCACATGGAGAGGAACAAATACACCATTTAAATCTAAGTGTCATAAGATTTCATACCTCATGAAAATGATTGTGAGGAAATGCTTTCACTAAGAAAGATTTTAAGAAGATAGTGATTGTAAAATTGCATTCTCGAATTCAATTATGGTTACGGTATCCCTTTCCATGATTTGAATTGTAAGGTTTGGCAATTAGTCTTAATTGTTTAGACACACATATGAACTATCTTAGGAAAAGGTGTATAAGTTCAAGAAGCCTTGATAAAAGATTATCAAAGCACTAAGTATTAGAAACATGAACTTAAGAAATTCAATAAGCATTGTTTTTTTGAAAGTTAAGTTGTTTCTGAATACATGTCAAAGCTAGTGGGAGCATAAGTGTTATGTTTATAATAATCATCATGATAGTGGGAGCATAAAAGTTATGATTGTATGATTATTAAGGCACATATTGCAAGTTGGCAATATTAATTATAGAAAACAAGAGTTATACCTTGCAAAGTCGTAAGGGTTGTAAAGTTGTTTTGCTATAATTAAGGGAGAGAATATTATGCTTCATTTCAAATCTAAAGGATTAGGTTGAGAAATGTTAATAAATTTAGTCAAGGGTACATAGTGTGTTCTTAAAATTTCGATTATGATTACGACATTCCTCTTCACAATTCAAATTTTGAGAACATAGCAAATAAAACATTATGCGTCGTGTCCCATACGCTTCGGGTATATGATCGATTGCAAATGCTTTAATGTTTGACCATTCTAAAATTTTCCAAATGTCGAGCGCATTTAGAGGGAAAAGGGACTAGAATTGGTTTTGACTAAAATAATTAAACAACTATCAAAGGACAATCCAAAGTTTGACGATGATTGGTCGCTTGTGAGTAGTTGGATACATGGTATTGGATGGACCATATCGACAGTATTATGAATAGAAAAGATTATATTAAGAATGAGTTGTCATATGGAAATTGTGGAAAATGTTTCATATTGGATGGACCATATCGACATCATTACGAATAGATAAGATTCTATTAAGAATGAGTTGTCATATGGAAAATATGGAAGCGTGTCCATATTGAGAATTGGATATTGAAAATCTATGACTAGATTAAAAACTTTTATGCAAAGGATGTTCAAAGGAATGTACTTTGATTGAGAGACATCATATCTAAGGAATTGTCTTGTAACAATCTCCAGTAGAGAACTTTGTAATATCATTGGCAATAGTCTTTGTGACTTTGGTGCAGTGACATTACGAAAGGATCATTGCATAGAATGTTAGAATCTAGCATATTTTATAAGTAACAAGAATTTGATATTCTCACACTTATGAAAAATGATTTGGAGTTGTGAAATGATAATGATTGGAAATTGGTTCAATTTGATCTATTTCACAAAAGTAAGAACCATAGGTAAACATTGTGTGCATGCTAAGAGCATGGGACAAGTGTAATAATTCATGTAAGAAGTTGATTACCCGAAACGACAAATAATGAGTAATCAATATAGTGATAAATAAAAGGTGTTTTATTTATGCTCAAAGGTTTGAGGCCATATGGGATTAGTATTATACTTGTGTTTCACTTTGCATGTTTTGACTTCCAGAATAATTGAGTTTATTAAGAATAATCGAATTATTCAAATGAACCACAGTTAGTCATACGTTGGAAGTAAGTATGAATGAAGACTGTCATGAATTGGTTTGTAGATTGTCTAGAGCGTATTAGACATAGCAAAGGTTTGCTGTAACGTTCATGAGTGCTTATGAATATGATTTGAGCATTGGATTAAACCCACGCTCACTTGGACACTCCATGAATTGTATCACGAGTGATTGGTGAGACGATAACATCTTATATTCTTGAAACCGAGATGTGTGAGTTGTATCTTGCAAATCGGTTGCACATTGATAATATGTAAACGCACTAGTAACTTGGTGTTATAAAACATATTGTTGTGTGTAATTCGGTGAGTGAGTGCAAGCAAACATTGTATCAAAGTTTATCCGTTCCTTTTATCCAAAGAAGGATAAAAGCGATATCTTTGGGCCCATCGATGATTTTGTGATGACAAACGTAAATGCTCGGCCGGGCTAGGGATAATTTGATTTGTTCAATTAGTTAGTCGTCATAAATCGGGAATCGAGATATAGTACAAAGAGAATGATTTGAAATCATATCTCATATGATATCTAGAATGGAGGAATATATGATCCCTTATCTTAAGGACACGCGTATCTGATAGGATCAGAGTTGACAGCGGCTTTGGATAGCTACGATTGCAGATCAGGATCTGAAGTCATACGCAGAATAGTTATTAGACTTATCCAAGTGGGAGACTGTTGGATTAGTGTCTAAGTCCATAACTATTTTGGTATATACTTGACCCGATGGTGCATGGTCCTTTTGGGTTGCCTTCACCAAAGCAACTTGATAGGATGAATTATGGAGAGAAAGGATTAAATATGATTTATTAATATATTATGAGAATAATATATTAAAGGAGAAATCATATTGTTTAATTAATATTAGTCAATAATTAATTGGTAATTAGTTTTGTGACTAAAAGAGATTAATTAAACTTAAGGGACTGGAATTGTAATTATAAGATAATTGCAATTTGGGCCATGGATTGTGTTGAATCAAGGGGTGGACGAATTCTAATGGGAAGCCCATAAGGAAATCGTCCAAGGGCTTGATTAAAGGAGTCTATGGGTTGCTTAGGGCTTAAGCAACCAAATTAGGGTTTCCTTGTTAGATAACCCTAATAGCCTCACTATATATAAGACCCTTATGACCCCAAAAACGTGGAGAAGCATTCTTCTAGGGTTAGAACACGATTTGGGCAGCCTCCATCCTCTCTCCTCTTCATCCTCTTGCTTATGGTATTTGTGAACCATTAGAGGAGTGACATTTGTGACTCTAAGCTTTCTAAAGTCAATACAAGGAGATTTGGGATTGTTATTGCTACACAACAATCAAGGTAATATCTTAAACCCATTCTTATGTTAATATGATTACTTAAATGCTAGAATTAGGGTTTATAGTCTTGGATAACTTGCATGTACAATAGAGAAACCTAGATCCAAGCATTAGGGTTTGTATGAACACATAGGATGTTCTTAGGACCAAAACCCATCACTTTTTTCTCTGTTGCTGTTACTCTCTCTGTCTCAAATCAATCAGGTGGAGCCGTGGAGTTTCATTTTTCCCCTGTGTGTCAAATGAAATTGCCCTAAATATTGTAGACAAGAACTAGTGCCTGATTCATGAAGTAAACAATTTACTATTTGATGTAATGAAATAAATTATGTTTAGAAGGTGGAGTCTCGAGAACTCCTCATTTCTAAACCATTAGGAATCTATCCAAAGCTCATCTAAGGGGAGCTAACAAAGACTATTCTTGAGGTGTCATTACAAAATATTCACTACAACTCCTTTGTGTACTTTGTGATATCTTTAATATCTTCCTTGTGTTCTTTGGATAACATTTTCTGCCAATGTACATTTAATACTCCACCACTGGAACATAGTAAATACTAAAATCCGTTTCATAGTTTATGTAACCTCATGAAGAGTTCTAACAAGAGTTGGCCTATGTTATACATATAGCCTATATTGTATTTTGAGCAGCTATCTATTTCGATTTTCAGTTGTAACAATAATTAATGTGATGACAATTAACATGAGGCCTTATTTTCATTACTGTTTCAAGTGCAAACCTTCTTGCTCACAAATGATCCAAAATATGACATTAATTTTCTTTTTAAGAAACAAATACATAAATTGGTTCCAGAAAATATGACATTCATTATCTTTTCAAGAAGCAAAGATATAAAATAGTTGCAAATGTTCACATGATGTTGATAATATTAGTTAGAGTAATTTAAAATATATGTCCATGCACTTCCTAAATTTTATTGTTTTTGGTCCAAAACTAAACTTTTTATTAATTTTAGTCCTTATTTTACATTTGATTAAATACACGAGAACACTTATTAATTCGAGAATGTGAAAACGTATTTTATCCACATACATATTTGATTAAATACTTATAATCACAAGTGATTAAATACATGATACAACTATTGAATCGAGAACGCGAAAACGATTTTAATTTGTATAAATCATATGTGATTAAATATATATATGTAATTACATATAATTAAATATGCAAGAACACGTATTGAATCGAGACATGAAAATAAATCTTCTCGATTTAAATAATATGTGATTAGATACATGTAGTCACACGTGATTTAATACATTAGAACAAATATTTAATCAATAATGCAAAAAGCAATCTTGCCCATATAAATCATATGTTGTTAGATACATATAATCACGTGTGGGTATAAACATGAGAACAACTATTGACTATAGAACACAAAAACGAATCTTATCCATATAAATCATATGTAATTAAATACATATAATCACATGTGATTAAATACACAAGAAATAATTATTGAATCGAGAACACGAAAATTAATCTAGTATACATAAATCATACATGATTAAATACATATAATCAAATGTGATCATATGTATCTAATCATATATAATTCATGTGGACAAGGTTCATTTTCGCGTTCTCGATTCAATAGTTCTTGTTTATTTAATCACATGTGATTATATATATTTAATCACATATGATTTATAAGGACAATATTCGTTTTCATGTTCTCATTTCAATACTTTTTCTTGTATATTTAATCATATGAGATTATATGTATTTAATCATATTTTATTTATGTACACAAGATTCGATTTCGTGTTCACGATTCAATAGTTGTTCTTTGTTTACACTAATCATATGTGATTAAATACATATAATCACACATGATTAAATACATAACTATTGTATCGAAAAAGCAAAAAAACATTTTGTCCACAAAAATCATATGTGATTAAAAATACATATAATCACATGTGATTAAGTATACAATAACAATTTTGAACCAAACAAAATGAAAATAAATATTGTCGACATAAATCATATGTGATTAAATACACGAGACCAACTATTGAATCGAAAAAGTGAAAATGAATGTTGTAAATATAAGGGCTGTTTGTTTGCCTCTTAATTTGAAAAGTAGAGGCAGTTTTTTAAAAATTCAGATTTACACCGTTTGGTAGCCTATTATTTTTTGCCTCTTAATTTTGTAAATGCCTCTTAAACATTCAGATGTAGAACAATGTCTAGAATTTTAAAAAACACATCTTTCCCCTTTGTACCCCCAAAATTTCAGCGCTTCTTTTCTTCACCTCATACTTCACGAGACCGGCCACTTCTCAGTTCTCTCTTTCAGTTCCTCTCTGAACTACTTCCCTCCACCAGTGAATTCGCCACCTCCATCTCCGCCTATTGCGCCACCTCCTCTATCTCCACCCGCAGCGCCGCATTCCTTCGTCAAAATCGTCGATTTTCCGATTCTAGGTGAGATTATCATCCCATTTTCCCTAAAACTCGATAATAAGAGTTGGAGATGTTTTTTTCTGAAATGTTTTGCTTACAATGTTTTTTATTTGAAATCAAATAGACATGTTTGTTTGTTTGTTTGTTTTTTGTGAAATCAGATTCTTGATTGGTTAGGAAGTTTTTTTTTCTTTCCAAATCACATTATCAAATGGTTATGAAGTTTTTCTTTTTAAAATGACTTTCTTTCTGAAATCAGATTATTGTTGTTTTGTTTTGCTTGCTAAAATCATATGTTTTCCTTGATATTAAAGTATGTTGATTTGTTTTTTTGAAACTTGTATTTGTTTATTGAAATGGTTTGGTTTTATCAATTCATAGATGTTAGTTTCTAAAATCAGTTCATACAAATGGTTGTTTCTAAAATCTTGAGTTTTTTTTTTTTTTTTTTTTTTTTTTTTTTTTTTTTTTTCAAATCGATTATTAGTTCATGTATGGTAGTTTATTTTTTCTGAAATGTTTTTCCCAGAAATCAGAGCTGAACAATTGAAAATAGAGGTGTAAAGCTCGAGCATATGGATGGTGGTAGGTGGGTGGATGGTTGGTGTGTGGATGTTAGTGGTTGGTGGTGGGTTGTAGTCGATGGATGGTGATGGTGGTGGGTGGTGTTGTTCGCTAATGAATTTTTTTTAATTGTTTTAACTATTTTTTTATTTACATGAATATTATATTATAGTTTTAATTAAAAAATTTATATGGTCCAAATTTGTTCTCAAATATTATATAGATCCGGTAGGAACCACCAATAATTTCGTCAATGACACAAACGTCAAATCCAGCCACTTGGTCGTGAAAAGTTCGCCCGCGACATACGTGCATTGAACGTAATACGGACGCGGGAGAATAATTATTTGCGACGAATGTCATTGATCGTTATTTAAATGAAATTTTCTTTTCTTTTTAATTATTTTGGCTTTTTTTCATTTTTTTTTATTTTTTTATTTTTTTATTTTTCGTTTAAAAAATTCAATTTTTTTAAATAGATATATGCTCGGTTTTAAATATATTATTATTTTTTTCGTTTTTTTTTTTTTAAAGTTATTATTATTTTTTTTATTTTTTGTTGTTGGTTTTTTTAAGGTCTTTACTACGTACTTGAAGATAGTAGTTTTTTTTAAAACGTGTAATGCACATATACCTGAGACGAGCAAGAGTATGCTCGATTTTTTCCATGATATTCGGACCGAGCTCCCATTGAAGAACTTCATGGAGGATATTAAAGAGAAGGCGTAGATTATCATTCTAGCTCTAAAATAATATTTAAGGGATTACAATCATATAAATAAATATCAACCCGCTGATTTGCGGATGGCACTAAATCCCAATTAATTAGGGATTAAGACTTTAATTTATTTGGTAATTCCAATTTGATTTATTTGGTAACTCCGGATTATATGCATTCTGAAATCATATTTGATTTTTGAATTTAAAAAGAAAATTAAAAAAAATTACAGGTGTCATTTTCAGAGAGCATGAAAAGAAAAAAATAAAAATTATAAGAAAATGACACAGAGACAAATTTAGACTCTTTTATTAGACGAGGTATATATATATATATATATATATATATATATATATATATATATATATATATATATATATATATATATATATATATATATATATATATATATGGGTTCTATGAAAAATGCATAAACAAAAAAAATCCTAGAACCCCTAGAAAATCAATAAAAATATATAAAAAATACTTTTGAGATATATATTTTTTTTACTTTAGAAACATCAAAATTGTAAATATACATAACAATTGGTTGAAATTTTTTTTGAAAAAATTCAACGAATTTATACCTATATATGCCATTTTAATGTTTATAAAGTAGAAAAATATAGATATCACAAAGTATGTTTTTATACATATTTATAGGGTTCTAAGTTTTTTTTTTGGGTTTATGCGTTTTCCACTAAACACATCTCTCTCTCTCTCTCTCTCTCTATCTCTCTTTCTTTGTGTGTATATATATATATATATATATATATATATATATATATATATATATATATATATATACAAATGTAGTTTTTAGAATGTTAAAATATTATACTATTCTAATATAGTTGTTTGATATGTTAAAATATTCTTGTATTTACTTAAATTGTTAGAATTTATAGAATATTCTAATTTTCTATAAAAATTGCTTGAATATTTGTATTCTAATATTCTAATAGAATATGAGAATATTCTAACAATTTTGTTGTAATTTTTATACTAAAATATTCTATTAGAATATTTCACAGATATTTCAAAAAATTTGGTTATTATTTTTATAGTTATTTGTTTATGCCATGAGCTGGTTTTTTATACTAACCATCAAAAAACCAAAGAGTCACACACTAAATATAATAATTTTATCAAAAGATTAATTGAATTTTTATTCAACCTTATAGAACTATAATTGTTTATTTTTTTTATTGAACACAAAATAAAAAGAAGAAACAACTTTCTCATTTTTTGTTCCATCGTTGGATAGAATGCAAATGGAATAAAGGTTTACTATTCCCCGTCTATAAATATCCAAATTCTGATGCCTAATACCCCATAGATCATTCGAACTGTATAGGAACAATAATCAATTTTAGCTTGAATGATTTGTAGTGGAACCCTACCCTCTCTGATCTATTCAATACGCAAAATTTCTTTTTCGTCGATACGTCCTACAATTTTCACTTGCATTCCTTTTGTATGTGCTTGTTCAGTTAATACTATAACACTTTTCATTGCTTTGCGAAATTTCATTTTTCATTACTTAGAGATCACAAAACTTTTTTTTGAATTTTTTTATCAAAAAATCGCAGCATTTTTTACAATTTCGCTGAAAAAAATAAAAAATCCATTTTTTTTTTTGTAATTTTTTTTTCAGCTATTTTTTGATAAAAGAATTCAAAAAAAAGTTTTGTGATCTCTAAGTATTTTTTTTTATGCATTTTAATGATTTTTAGGGTTTTTTGTTTTCCATAGAACCTAAACATATATATATATATATATATATATATATATATATATATATATATATATATATATATATATATATATATATATATATATATATATTGGTATTTTTTATGACTTTCTCTTTTTTATATTTAAAGCATATCATATATTTGACTAATAATAGAAAATTTTATTATGTAATAAATACTTAATATTATACTTTTTCAATAAGAGGAATAGCAGTTCGTTTATATTAATAACAATATTTATAAATGAATAAGTAATTATAAGATTTAAACTTACGTTAAATGACAAATTATATAAAATAAAAATAATAAGTCTTTGTTGTGACAATTGTGTTATGGTAAGTTTTCTTTGTTGACAATGACAACCACAAGTTAGATATTCAAGTTGCGAATAAAAATGTAACTTTCAAGTTTCAACCAATTTATGCGCATTAAGCCATTTCATTCAACTTGTAGTTTCGTTATCCCTCTTTTCCATAAATTGTCCTTATCACAATGATGTTTGGGTCAACTTTATATTGAAACTTTTCTTATTATGACAAATTTATGAAATTTCGTAGAAATTTCCTATCCTATGGTATCCATATCTTAATTAAGAATATGTTCGAGTGCTCTATTGTTGCCAAATGCAAAAAACTGAAACAGCTATAGATAAGAACTACAACTTACCATCTTTATATTATGTCACACCTATCTAGGTCGCCCATGACAAATTTCAATTATATAATTTACTGATCTTTTATATTATGTCCGTAAAGATAAGATTTAAGAGTAATATAAGACGTAACATCATTCATAAATTTATTACATCTATGATTTCGACATAAATGCCGACATAATAACTTAATAAGAATGTCAACCAAGATAATCAATATAGCTTATTAGGAACATAGTTAAGATATAACAACCAAGAGCCTTAAACTAAATATTACATCAATCTAGCTTAAACTTATGTTAGGAATAGTAGGTTCGGAACATCAATACAAATGGTATAATTTCAAGAATCGGCGTTCGAAATATTTTTCGAAATGTGCAATTTGACCATATTACCTAGGTTATGCAAATTCAAACTTTAGATAATCCAAGAAAACGATTTGGATTTCAGGCAAATCCAAGATTGCAAAAACCCAAAATTATTTGTTACAATAGTTGTATAATATTCAAAGTTCTAAAAAGCTCAACATGACTTTGTCATGGCTCCATACTTGCCACTAAGCTTTAACAAAATATCGTGTTAAGTCATGTATATATATATATATATATATATATATATATATATATATATATATATATATATATATATATATATATATATATATATATATATATATATATATATATATATATATATATATATATATATATATATATATATATAAATGAATAATAGTAGAAAAAATATATAGAATTACTAAGTATATACAAAATTGTCACCTTAAGTCACGCCTTACCAACGACATAACTCGTCACGACTCGAAAATACTTGAAATTTGACATTGCCGTCAAGTCAAACCTAACGTTATTTGGAACCTTAGTAATATTACAATTATCAATCATACTCTTCTGCAACAACCAATATGTTTGTATAGACAGTTGGTTAAAATGGGTAATTTTTTGTGGGAACTTATGTAACGCAACTATTGATTTTTTGCAGAAAATAACTACATGTTATATAAATTGTAAATTGTGTACATATCAATCAATGCTAACTCTATCTTCCTCTCTTGTAATTTAGATTTGGGGTCGAGGTACTTCCTCTCGCCTCGTAAGAGGTTTTGCCCCTTGGATCTTTGGACCATAGCCAGAGTCTCTGCCCTTTGGACTCCGCTACGAGCATTGCCCCTAGAATCCCATCAGGGGCATTGCGATCACCAACAACTTAGTTTCCCCAAAAAATTAAAAGAAAAATCAAGAATCTATAAACCATTTTTTTAAAATATATAAATTCACATAAAATATATTATATAAACATTAAATAACATTTTAAGCCATCAAAGATTAAATGACTTTATATTAGTTTTACAAATTCACATGAACTCATATTTTGCTAGATTAAAATCTAACATCAATTATCCAATCTCAAAATTGTCTCCTCGTTTAGACTATTATTAAACTAAACTAGCTAACTAAAACAAATTACTCGACTAGTACGGTACAAATACACGCAATGGTACCCTAAAAAGGAAAGAACAAATCTCAACCCAATTAAGAATGTCTAAATTTAATGCTCTTAATTGGCATATATGGTGTAATTCTCTTTTATCTTGTTTTTCATGTACATTTGTCTTAAACATCTTGTTTAAGCTTTTGTTTTTTTGTTAATGAAATGCTTGTTTTAAAAAAAAAATCCCAATAAGCCTTATTAGGTTGAGTGTATCCTAAATTTAAAACTCCTAGGCCTACCATCAAGATCTCGGTGAAAACAATATGGAAACAAGAACTACACAAATGGGTGTTTGGCCTTGCCGTAGGCACAAAAGGCCAACCTCGATTAAAGCTCGGTCTGGAAGGGAAGCGTCGATCCAAGATTTTCACGTGAAAATCAAGGTCGTTTAGACCCGTAGGTTTTGCTTAAGTAACACCAGGGACAAAAATCCTAACTTTTTTTTTCTTTTGCATTATTCGATTATAAACAACACACTAAATGATTGTGTATTATTTAAAAGTTTTTTACATTTATTCACGTATTTATATATCACTAAATAGAAGTATTGAAATGATAAAGATAATCTTATTTAGTTGTTGCTCGTTAGATGCATTTTATGTATCTTTTAGCACTTTTATTTCTTGTATTTGTATAGAGCTTTAGTCCTATTTCATGCATTATATTTATCTTTGGGACATTTTATTGTACTTTGGTGTATTACTTTGAGTTGTGGAGTTTCTTTGATGTGTAGGGCTTTTTGAAGACATGGTTGATCTTGACATGATGAAGTGAGTTCAGGCAAAGTTTCAAGCAAAATGGACGAAGAATGAATGGGTCTTGAAGAAAATAGTACCCACTAAAACAGAAGGCTTACACGACCCATGCATCTTAGTCAAGGAAAACACACATTAATGTATTTGAAGACTTTGAGATTGCATAGTGTTTTTGAAAAAAAAAAGGTCATATTTACGGGGATAATGACTTAAAAGAGTAATATATTTTTTGATTTTTACACATTTCGTCACGAGTTTTTTTTCGTCTATTTACCCTTTCAACTTGTTAAACTGTACATATTTAGTACTTATGACCGGTTATTCCAGGTTAGCCGGGAAAAATGACCTAATAGGGTAATATATTTCTCATTTTGTACGCATTTAGTTCTAATTATTTTTGTACATATTTAGTCCTTACTATTTTTTTTGTTTCAAAACAAGTCATTTTTGTTTTTGTATTCATTCAGTACTTATGAATGATTTCTTTAGGTTTTTCTCACGACATCTTAAGTGAGACAATCATTGATGAGGTATTTGAGGCCGTTGATGCTTATGTCTATCACGATCTCGACTGCTTGGTTGCGTATTATGTTCTGAACATCGTAACTTCTTTATACGATATCGGATTTTAACGATCTGTATATCCACGTGTGTTTGAGTCAACTACAACTTTCGTTAAGATTACTCCCGTTAAAATGTAATATATTTTTACTTACAGTTTTATAAAAAAACAACTATACATGCATTCATAAAACGTATGGATATAAAGATCGTAATTAAAAATATATTACTTTTTAACAAGAGTAATCCAAACGAAAGTTGTAGTAACTAAAATACGAACGCATGGATATAGAGATCGTTAAAATCTGAGATCTTATGAAGAAATTATAGCGTTCAGAACACATGACCTAAGCAACCAAGTAGTCGGGATCACGATGGACATCAGCATCAAAAGCTCAAATATCTCATTAATGATTGTCTCATGTAAGATGTCGTGAAAAAAAACTTAAGAACTCACTCATAAGTACTGAATGAGTACAAAAACAAAAATGACTTATTTTGCAAAAAAAATAAAAAAATAAAAAAAATTAAGGACTAAATGTGTACAAAGTGACAAAATATATTACTCTATTAAGTCATTTTTACCGGCTAACCTAGAATAACCGGTCATAAAGAGTGAATGTGTACAGTTTAACAGGTTGAAGGGGTAAATGTAGATGAAAAAAAAAACTCAGTGACCAAATTGATGGGTTTTTAGCATAACAACAATCCTATGGTGCACATGCAAACCCTAAAGCTTTGGATCTAGTTTTTCTAATTGTACATGCAATAATCATCCAAAGCTTATAAACCATATGTCTAGCATACAAAATCGAAAATCATAACTAACAACAAAGTTAGGATGTTACCTTTCAATTGTAGCTTGATCTTTAACCTTTGAGAGCTTTAGTATCACGAGTGTAATACCTTTAATCGATCACAAACACCAAGAAGCAAATTGGAGAATATGAGAGAGAGAAGATGAGGCTCAAAATCGGCTCTAAGATGCTTCTAGGGTTTCTGGTAGCCGATTTTATGTGCCCAAGGGGTTCCTTATATAGTTGAAGAATTAGGGTTTCAGTCAAATACCTAATCTGGTTGCTTAAGCCCTAACCAACCCATAGGATCCTTCCAGGACCTTATCCTTGGACGAAATCCTTATGGGCTTCCATCATATTTCATCCATCTCTTATTTTAGAGATCCTCAGCCCATTTTGCAACTATCTTATAATTACAATATCAGTCCCCTAAATTTAATTAATCTCTTTTGGCCACAAAATTAATTATAAATTAATTCTTGACCAATATCAATTAAATAATATGATTTCTCTTTTAATATATTATTCACACAATATATTAATAAATCATAATTAACCTCTTTCTCCATAATTCATCCAATCAAGTTGCTTTGGTGAAGGCAACCCAAAAGGAACATTCTACTATCGGGTCAAGTACACACCGATTATAGCTATGAGCTTAGACACCTAATCCAACAGTCTCCCACTTGGATAAGTCTAATAACTATAAATGCAAGTACGACTTCAAAATTCGATTAGCAATTGTAGCTCTCAAAAGACGTTGTCGAACTCTGACACGTCCTTTAGATAAGGGATCATGTAGTCCTCCGTCCTCAAGATATCATGCGGACAAATACATGGAACATAGTCATACTTATTGACCAACAGTTTGTTTCCCGATTTCTGATTTGTCTGACATAGAACTTAATTGAACACATCAACTTAGTCCTGACCGGGCCCGACACATAAGTCAAACCAAATTATCGAGGTGCCCAATATATCTCTTTCAACCTCGTAGGATAAAAGGAATAGATAAATTTCAACTTATATGCTTGTACTATTTACTCATCAAATCGTACACAACAATACGTTTTATAACATCAAGTTACTAATGCGTAGTTTGTTTTCTGGTTTCCGATTCGTCTAACATAGAACTTAATTGAACACATCAACTTAGTCCTGATCGGGCCCGACACATAAGTCAAACCAAACCAACAAGGGGCTCGAGATATCGCTTTCAACCTCGTAGGATAAAAGGAATAGATAAACTCCGACTTATATGCTTGTACTATTTACTCATCAAATCGTACACAACAACACGTTTTATAACATCAAGTTACTGATGCATTTACGCATTATCAATGCACAACCAACTCGTACCAAGGATAAGAACCCAGTCCTTAGTCCTTCGCAGGCACTTAAGAATGTTCTTTACTGCAGTCCAATGTGCTCTACCAGGGTTCCCTTGATATCAGTCGACCATGCTTAAAGTGAAGGCCACATCAGGGCGAGTACATGTTATAGCATACATGATTAAGCCAACTGCGGAAGCATAAGTTACTCTGCTCATCTCTGCTATCTCGGCATCGGTTCTCAGACTTTGAGTCTTACTCAACTTGGTATTTCTTTGGATTAGTAACTCCCCTTTCTTGGAATTTTCCATGCTGAAACGTTTCAACACTTTATCCAATTATGTACTTTAACTAAGTCCTACTAGTCTTTTACTCCTATTTCACAATTTCCTTATCCCCAGAATCTAAGTAGCTTCTCAGAGGTCCTTCATAGCGAAACACTTCCCAAGCCAGGACTTAACCTCCTGTAAGGTTTGGATGTCGTTTCCTATGAGAAGTATGTCATCCACATATAAAACGAGAAAGCTTACTATGCTCCCATTGGCTTTGACATATATGCAGGACTTATCCTCGCTTCTCGAGAAACCAAACTCTTTGACTTTCTCATCGAAACAAATATTCCATCTGCAAGATGCTTGTTTCAATCCATAAATGGATTTCTCAAGCTTACAAACTCTATTAGGGTGTTTCGCTTCAGCAAAACCCTCTGGATGACTCATGTAAACATCTTCAGCCAACTTCCTATTTAGGAAAGCAGTTTTGACATCCATCTGCCATATTTCATAATCATGAAACGCACCTATTGTTAGAATAGTGTCTAAGGCTGCAACTATATTAGGCAAGTATTTGACCCGATTGTGCATGGTTCTTTTGGGTTGCCTTCACCATAGCAACTTGATAGGATGATTTATTATGAGAGAGTAAATATTATTAATATATTATGAGAATAATATAAGGAATAATAATATTGTTATTTGATTAATATAAGTCATAAATTAATTAGTATTAATTTGGTGACTTAAAGAGATTAATTAAATAAGAGGGTATAAACTGTCAATTGTTTGATAGTTACACTTTAGACTGTAAATCCTTAAGAGATAGGGATTGGACGGATTCTAGAGCTTTGGATAGCTTAAAATCGTCCATGACTTATCTATGGTAAGGATTTGGATTGCTTTAAGGAAAGGATTATCCAATTAGGGTTTAAGGTGAAACCCTTAAGGAGTCTACAAGTATAAATAGACCCCATGGCATAGGGAAATCGGCACCTCTTAAGAAAAAAGAAACCCTGGCCGATTTCCACCTCCTCTCCTCTCTCTCAAATCATCTTCATCGCTATTTGGTGTTTGTAAGTCATTAGAGGAGTAACAATTGTGACTCTAGAGCTCCAAGACAACAAGATCAAAACAAGAGATTCAAAGGTAAACTTCTAGATTTGATTTTGTATTGTTTTATACCTAATTAGTCATTAGAAGTCTTGGATTCAAAGCATGTTTAATTAGAAAACCTAGATCCAAGCATTAGGGTTTTGCATGCGCACATAGGAAGGTTCTTATGGCTAAAATCCATCAGTGGTATCAGAGCCTAGATTGGTTTCTATTAAATTGTTGCTTGTTTGTTTGAAACTTGTGTGCAAAATTCGATTTTTGTGTTTCTGAGTCATGGACTCGGCAAGTTCCATAGTGGACTCGGCGAGTTGGCCTGACTCGGCGAGTCCCTTGGTGCACTCGGCGAGTCCGAGCGTCAGGAAAGGCCAAATTCGGGATTTTTTTCATGATTATCTTATGGAAACTTACTTTAATCATATTAGATCAACCCTAATCCGATTTTTCTATATATATGACTATAATCTTGATCTAATTAAAGATATTTATCAACTAATAAAATATTTAATTTCCTTATATGATAATTAATTAATTATTTTGATTAATTTGGTAATTATCTTGCAAGAAATCTTGAATAAATCAAATATAGATAATTAGGAAATTAATTGTTAATTAAAATTATTTGTTATTTGATCCTCCATGTTTTAAATATTTAAAACTTGTCCTCAAGTTTTGAAATTTATGTTTTGTGATTAAAGTTTTAATTTAGACAATTTAAATTTCAAACCCTAGATTTTTAAAAGTTTAAAATACAACCCTATACTAATATAATATTACAAGATTAATATATATATATATATATATATATATATATATATATATATATATATATATATATATGTATAACTAAATGCTAGTCTTACCGTTAGTAGACCTCATTCACGAAGCTGATCTATAAGGTGGGTATAAGGTTGCGGCCTATAAAATGGCGCTTAAAAGGTGTACACTCACACTCACCGCTTGCTTGATCGGTGGAGGGTCGTTAGCCGAACGGGTATGATAGGGAAACCTCATTCTCTCATTAAAAGTATAATATGAAATACAAAGTAACTACACATATTTTTTAAAATTTCCCAATCTTAGTTACTTTAGGAAAAGTGAATTGATGCAATCCCATGAAATTACACTTTGCACCTTGCTAAGAAGTTAGTGGAGCGTGTGTGGTTTACCGGCACACTAATTGGTTCTAAGAGAAGGTGGCAAAGGGTGATTCATTATTTATCATAGTTCGATGGAGCGTGTGTGGTTTACCGGCACATCGAATAGGTGACCGTTACAATGAAGGCACCATGTGAATTTGCATGGTAATTCACACCCGCTTTGTGATCCTCGGTATCCCAGTCACAAACAAGAGGGGCATATCGAGACTTAAACATGCCATTGAATAGTTTCAATGAATCTCATCCGAACCTAGGAATTCTCAATACATTTAGGACTTAAAGTTATGTTTATATGGTGGAGAATTAGTGAATCGTCATTCACTTACCTTCATATTATTTGCATGTTGGATTACGACATCCCTTTTCTAATATGTAAATATTGTTGTTGGATCCTAGCCCTAATTTTTCTTATTGGTTGATAATTAGGGATTCATAATCTAATCTATCTTTGTCCTTTCTATTTGTAGATGTCGAACGCAAACAACGTTGCTGCTAGTTCTTTCACATTGATGAGCCTTTGTCAAAAGGTCACTTTCGATGGGACGAACTTTAGCGAATTGATAAGATACATTCGCACCATTGCTCGCTATGAGGATAAGGAGTATGTCCTCGATGAGAAGCTCGAGAAAATCAACCCTGAAATTGCTACTCCGGATGAAATGACCGCTTTTGAAACTCACGAGCAAGAGGCAACGAAGGTACATTGCATCATGATAGCCACCATGAACTCCAAATTCCAAAATGTACCCGTACGAGATGCATCAAGACTTATTGGAGAGATACCACCAAAACGCGAGACAAGAGCGTTATGAGATTTTCACTAACATGATTTCCGCTAAGATGGGTCATGGAGAGTCTCTTACCGTGCACCTGCAAAAGATGCAAAGGTATGTAGACCGCCTTCGCAAGTTAAATGCTGACTTTGGGGAAGACTTGGCGATCGACATGGTGCTTCACTCTTTGCCTCCGAGCTACAATCAATTTAGGATGACTTACCACATGAACAAAGAGGAGGTCACCCTAAGCAAACTCCAAGGTCTCTTGAGGGTCGCTGAGAGCAACTTCAAGGACAAGTCTGTTGCACCAACTCCCAATCCGCCCGCTGCTCCTGTCTTGGCTATTGGACAAGGAAAGGGAAAAAAGAGGAAGGCTTCGTCTAAGAACTATCGTAAGGTTAAAGCCCGAGATGGTGCCTCTTCTAGTGGGACCAAAGTTGATCCTGCTAAACCCTGCCCTAACCCAAAGGAGGCAGAGTGCCACCACTGCCACAAGATAGGACATTGGAAGAGAAGCTGCCCAGAGTACCTGCAAGCCATCAACGAAGGAAAGATCAAGCCGTCTTTCGCAGGTATATACACAATCAAATCTAACGATTCTAATCATGTTATTTCTTGGGTTCTTGATACCGGTTGTGGTTACCACATTTGCTCTAATGTGCAGGGACTAAGAAGAAGTAGGGATGTGGAGCAAGGAAGGATCAATCTAATCATGGGGAACAGAAGATTGTCGCCTGTAACCAAGATTGGAGTGTATTCTTTAGTGCTTAGGAATAGTTTATGTTTAGATTTGAACAACTGTTGCTATTCACCAGAAATAGCTAGAAACATCATTTCATTTCATGGTTTGTTTAGACAAGGTTTTAGATTTTCTTTTAATAATGAGAATGGTTCTATTTTAGCTTATCTAAATGGTGTCTTTTATTTTGAAGCTATACCATGTAATGGAATATATGAAACTGTTATGATTGTTGATAACTTAGGAAATGATGTTTTGAACATAGATTTTTCCAATAGTATGGATAGAGCAACCTTGTGACATTGTCGTCTTGGACATGTCAACAAGAAACGCATAGCCCAACTCCAAAAGGATGGAGTGTTGGAGTCATTCGACCTTAGGGAAGATGACACGTGCGAGTCTTGTTTACTTGGAAAGATGACTAGGTCACCCTTCACAAGTACTTGTGAAAGGGGTGAGGGTCTATTGGACCTAATACATACCGATGTATGTGGACCGTTTAGATCAACCACGAAGGATGGGAACCGCTTCTACGTGACTTTTACCGATGACTATAGTAGATATGGGTATATCTACTTAATCAAGCAAAAGTCAGAAACTTTTGAAAAGTTCAAAGAGTTCAAGAATGAAGTGGAGAATCAATTGGGCAGGAAAATCAAGATGCTTAGATCCGATCGAGGAGGAGAGTACCTAAGTCTTGAATTCCACGATTATCTCAAGGAGTGTGGAATAGTTTCACAATTGACACCACCTAGGACACCGCGGTTGAATGGTGTGGCAGAAAGGCGTAATCGAACCTTGTTAGACATGGTCCGCTTTATGATGAGTCGTGCTTCACTACCTATCTCATTCTAGGGGTATGCCTTAGAGACTGCCGCCCATATCCTTAACCGAGTCCCTACTAAGAAGGTTCCCAAAACACCTCACGAGATGTGGACAGGGAAAGCTCCCTCGTTAGCACATATCAAGGTTTGGGGTTGCGAGGCTTTCGTAAGACGGGATACTCACGACAAGCACGAACCTCGTAGTGAGCGATGTATTTTCATCGGCTACCCGCAGAAATCCTTTGGATATCTCTTCTATAGACCGAAGGACAGTGTTGTCTTCGTTGTGAGGAGAGGAGTTTTCCGAGAGCGAGAACTCATAAACCAAGGAGACAGTGGGAGGCAAATCGAACTTGAAGAGATTCAAGAGTCGATAGATGAAGGAACCTCTACCGCTGGCATTCAACCCGAGGAGGAAACTTCGGTTGAACCGATTGACGAGTCCTTACCTCTTAGACGTTCCGATAGAGTTAGAGTTCAACCCCAGTTTTATGGTTTTCATATTACTACCGAAGGGGATACGTATATTAGTGATGGTACACTAATAAACCTTGCTGAACCTAATAGCTATAAGGAAGCCATGGCAGGCTCGGAGTCTGCGAAATGGAAAGAGGCAATGGATAGCGAGATCCAATCCATGTATGATAACCAAGTTTGGAATTTGGTTGATTATGTTCCCGGACGTAAGACCGTTGGGTGCAAAGGGATCTTCAAGAAGAAGACCGAAGTGGATGGAAACATACACACATATAAGGCGCGATTGGTCGCGAAGGGCTTTACTCAAACTCCCAAAGTTGACTATGATGAGACCTTCTCACCAGTTGCGAAGATAAAAGTCTATTAGAGTGATTCTAGTTATTGCCGCATTTCATGATTATGAGATTTGGCAAATGGATGTCAAGACCGCTTTCCTTAACGGAAAGTTGGCTAAGGATGTTTACATGGCTCAGCCAGAGGGGTTTGTGGATCCGGAGCATCTAAATAGAGTGTGTAAGCTTGAGAAGTCCATTTATGGACTTAAGCAAGCATCTCGCAGATGGAATCTTTGCTTCGATGAGAAAGTCAAAGAGTTTGGATTTGTACGAAGCGAAGATGAATCATGTGTATATGTCAATGCCAGTGGGAGTATAGTAAGTTTCCTCGTTCTATATGTCGATGACATATTGCACATAGGAAACGACATCCCGACTCTGCAGGAGGTTAAGTCCTGGCTCGGGAAGTGCTTCGCTATGAAGGACCTCGGAGAGGCTTCTTATATTTTGGGAATAATGATAGTATGAGAGAGAAGTAAAAGACTAATAGGACTTAGTCAGAACACTTACTTAGAGAAGGTACTAAAACGTTTTAGTATGGAAAACTCGAAGAAGGGAGAATTACCGATACAAAGTAATGCCAAGTTGAGTAAGACTCAAAGTCCTAGTACCAAAGCTGAAATAGCAGAAATGAGCCGAGTATCATATGCTTCCGCAATTGGCTCAATCATGTACGATATGACTTGTACTCTCCCTGATGTAGCCTTTGCTTTGAGCATGGTTAGTAGATATCAAGGGAACCCTGGCAGAGCCCATTGGATTGCGGTGAAGAATATCCTTAAGTACCTTCGGAGGACGAAGGAATGGTTCTTAGTCCTCGGAGGGAGTGATGACTTGAAGGTGCGAGGGTATAGTGACGCCAGCTTTCAGACCGACAGGGACAACTATCGTTCGCAGTCGGGCTGGGTTTTTACCCTGAATGGAGGAGCAGTGACATGGAAAAGTTCCAAACAGGAAACCGTAGCTAATTCAATGTGCGAATCAGTGTACATTGCAGCGAGCGAAGCGTCGAAGGAGGCAATATGGTTGAAGAACTTCATCGGTGATCTTGGAGTTGTACCCGCCATAAAGGAGCCCATGGAGATTTTCTGTGATAATGAAGGAGCGGTTGCCTTGACCAAGGAACCGAGGGATCATGGTAGATCTAGACATATCGACAGAAAATATCACTTTTTTAGACATCGTGTAGAAGAAGGACAACTCGTAGTGAAGAGGATATCATCAGAAGATAACCCAGTAGATCCGCTTACGAAGGGACTGAGCAGGGTTAAGCACTTGCAGCATGCTAGGAGTATTGGGCTGAAGGATGATATTAGCATAGATTAGATAGTAGTAGAAACGTGTAATAGATAAATGTAATTAACATTTGATGATTAAATAAAGGAGTTTTATTTATGAGTAATGTTACTGTCTTATGTTAATTGTTTAACTATTGTTTCATTTTGCATGTTTTGACTTCCAAAATAATTGAATTTGTTAAGAATAATTAAATTATTCAAATTGTCCACAATTGTTCATATGTTGGAAGTAGATATGAATGAAGATTGTCGTGAATTGGTGCGTAGATTGTCTAAATGGTATTAGACATAGCAAAAGATTGTTGCGACATTCATGAGTGCTTATGAACTGGTTTTGAGCATTGGAACAAACCCGTGCTTGCTGGAATCACCTTATGGAATATGATATAAAAGGGTGATCGCAAGACGATAATATCATATAGTCTTAAAACCTAGATATATGGTTTGTTATTTGTTAATTGGTTGTACATTGATAATGCGAAAATGCATCAGTGACTCGGTGTTATAAAACGCATTGTTGTGTATAGTTGATTAATGAATAAGTAAATGCATATAAGTCGAAGTTTATCTGTAACTTTTATCCTAAGAAGGTAAAAGCGATATCTCGGCCGCTCGATGATTTGATTTGACTTATGTGTCGGGCCCGGTCAGAACTGAATTGATGTGTTCGATTAAGTTCTATGTCAAATAAATTGGAGATCGAGAAATCAAAATGCTAGACTAATCATTCCATAGAATTGTCAGCATGATATCTAACAGAGGACTGTACGATCCCTAATCTAAAGGACAAGATTGATTAGATCAGAGTTTGACAGCGTCTTTGTGAGCTACGATTGCAGATCGAATTGTACTTGTGCATATAGTTACTAGACTTATCCAAGTGGGAGACTGTTGGAATAGTGTCTAAGGCTGCAACTATATTAGGCAAGTATTTGACCCGATTGTGCATGGTCCTTTTGGGTTGCCTTCACCATAACAACTTGATAGGATGATTTATTATGAGAGAGTAAATATTATTAATATATTATGAGAATAATATAAGGAGTAATAATATTGTTATTTGATTAATATAAGTCATAAATTAATTAGTATTAATTTGGTGACTTAAAGAGATTAATTAAACAAGAGGGTATAAACTGTCAATTGTTTGATAGTTACACTTTAGACTGTAAATCCTTAAGAGATAGGGATTGGACGGATTCTAGAGCTTTGGATAGCTCAAAATCGTCCATGACTTATCTATGGTAAGGATTTGGATTGCTTTAAGGAAAAGATTATCCAATTAGGGTTTAAGGTGAAACCCTTAAGGAGTCTACAAGTATAAATAGACCCCATGGCATAGGGAAATAGGCACCTCTTAAGAAAAAAGAAACCCTGGCCGATTTCCTCCTCCTCTCCTCTCTCTCAAATCATCTTCATTGCTATTTGGTGTTTGTAAGCCATTAGAGGAGTGACAATTGTGACTCTAGAGCTCCAAGACAACAAGATCAAAACAAGAGATTCAAAGGTAAACTTCTAGATTTGATTTTGTATTTTTTTATACCTAATTAGTCATTAGAAGTCTTGGATTCAAAGCATGTTTAATTAGAAAACCTAGATCCAAGCATTAGGGTTTTGCATGCGCACATAGGAAGGTTCTTATGGCTAAAACCCATCACCTATGGCTAACATAACCCTTATAGATTTAATCTTTGCTATTGGTGAGAAGGTCTCATCATAGTCAACTCCTGGAGTTTGAGTAAAGCCCTTCTCAACCAATCGCGCCTTATACGTGTGTACTTTCCCATCCATGTCGGTCTTCTTCTTGAAGATCCATTTGCACCTGACCGTCTTACGACCTGGTACATTGTCAACCAAGTTCTAAACTTGATTATCATACATGTACTGAATCTCGTTGTCCATAGCCTCATTCCATTTCGCGGACTCTAGGCCTGCCATGGCTTCCTTGTAGTTGTTAGGTTCATCCAAATTTATCAGTGTACTATCACTAATAAATGTATCACCCTCAGCAGTTATATGTAGGCCTGGCAATGGAGTGGGTTTTGACCCTGATCCGATCCAAACCCTTAAGAATTATATGGGTTTGGAGCATTGTTTTTTATTCGTTTACCTGTTAACGACCCATACTCGCTAACCCTTTTATTAAAAGGGCCGGGTATGGATCATCATTGATCCGCTCTGTTTATAACCTGCCCCATATAATTTTTGAATCATTGGTTTATATTTTATATTGCTTAAAGTTTAATTTTAACTACAATCAAAAGTCTAATGGGAAAATGCCAAAGTTTATTTTTTGAATTATTGGTTTATATTCTATATTGCTTAAAGTTTAATTTTAATTCCAATCAAAAGTCCAAAGAGAAATGCCAAAGTCCAAACTGTTTATACATAAGAATCAAGGAGTCGACTTCTAGACTTTCAATCTTCTACTAATAATTATGATGTCATTTCATTTACATTTCATCAAGCAATCATTATATTTCATTCATAAATCAATAAATTCATTCATCAACTAAAATAAAGTTTGTCCTTGCTATTTTCTATTATAACAATTGACAGTAAAAAATAAATCAGAAGTTACTACTATAGTGATTTTTAATTCCAATCGGAAGTCCTCGAGTACGTAATGTGTTTTCTAAATCAACATTTGTTTTATTTAAGAAATATTATTTTATGAATTGAGTAAAATGTGTTTGATAATTCAAAAAGCCTGCGGGTTATGGGGCGGATTTGGATATCCGTTGATTCGGTGGATAAGGGTATGAATTTGATTATTCAAAACCCTGCGGGTTACGGAGCGGGTTTGGATCGGATTTTGAAATTTGTTAAAAGGGTTTGGATCATGTTCGATTCGCTCCAAACCCGCCCCATTGTTAGGTTTAGTTATATGGAAACCATATAATACGGTTGGAACACTAACTCTACTGGACCGTCTAAGAGGTAGGGACTCGTCAATCAGTTCAACAGGAGTTTCTTCCTCGGGTAGAGCGTCAGTGTTAGAGGTTCCTTCATCACTTGATTCTTGAAGCTCTTCAAGATCAATTTGCCTCCCACTGTCCTCTTGGCATATGAGTTCTCTTTCTTGTAAAACCCTTCTCATCGTAATGAAGATAGCATTGCCACTTAGTCTATATAAGAGATATCCAAAGGACTTTTGCGGGTAGCCGATGAAAATACATCGCTTACTACGAGATTCGAGCTTGTCGTGAGTCTCTTGTCTTACGAAAGCCTCACAACCCCAAACCTTGATATGTGCCAACGAGGGAACCTTCCCTGTCCACATCTCGTGAGGTGTTTTGGCAACCTTCTTAGTTGGGACTAGATTAAGGTTTAGGGTTTCAGTCAAATACCTAATCTGGTTGCTTAAGCCCTAAGCCGCCCATAGGATCCTTCCAAAACCTTATCCTTGGACGAAATCCTTATGGGCTTTCATAAAATTTCGTGCATCTCTTATCTTAGAGATCTTTAACCCATTTTGCAACTATCTTATAATTATAATATTAGTCCCCTAAATTTAATTAATCTTTTTTTACCATAAAATTAATTCTTGACCAATATCAATTAAATAATATAATTTCTCTTTTAATATATTATTCACACAATATATTAATAAATTATAATTAACCTCTTTCTCTGTAATTCATCCAGTCAAGTTGCTTTGGTGAAGGCAACCCAAAAGGACCATGCTACAATCGGGTCAAATACATATCAATTATAATTATGAGCTTAGACACCCAATCCAACATAAATGTGTACAAATTGAAAAATACATTACCCTTTTAAGTCATTATCTCTATTTTACCGCATGAAAAACATGGTTTTTATTTTTTTATTTTTTTTATTTTTATTTTAAGCTAAAAAGACATTGTACTGTGAAAAAGTTTAGAGATAAGGCATCGTACTTTGAAGACATGAGCCATGTTTTGAGTTGTTTTTTTATTTTGTATATATATATATATATATATATATATATATATATATATATATATATATATATATATATATATATAGAGAGAGAGAGAGAGAGAGAGAGAGAGAGAGAGAGATTAGTTTGACTAGGACGCTCATTATAGAAACAATTGTTTTATCGTTTTGTAACTTTTATTCACATTTTGCTTGTAGTTTTGAACTTGTAATCGTTTTTAGCCATGTTAGGCTAAAAATATAATTTTAGTTTTACTGTTCGATTTCCGTTTTTATGAAGTTAGTTCATATGGTTTGATGTTAGACATGTTTTCTAATCTAGTAAATTCTCGTTTCGTTTGTATTATGATTTTTTATTTATGCACTCCACCCGCCTTATCACAGTCCATTCTATTTTGACCTAAGATTAATCATCTTTTTGACTGAATTTTATTGGCTACCTTTTGCTACATTAAAAATTTAAACTCATCTTTTTGTTTTTATTACTGCCGTTTTTTTTATTTTATTATTTTTTTCTTTTTTACTTATAATAATAAGATAGTTTTCAACAATAATGATTAAAATTATATTTATTATTTTATTTTGTTTTCATATATATAACTTTTTGTTGAGTTTCAATAATTTTATTGCTGGACATCTTTTGACAAAATTTGAAAAACTTAACTTTTTTTATTATAATAAAATGCATACATTAAAAAAAGAATAATAAACTTAAATTATATAATAGAAATATATTTATTATTTACATGTAAAAGAATAGAAAAGATTTATATGTTTTTTAATAATAGTTTTAATATTTTCTTTTTGAAATGATATATATTCAGATTTTTTTATTTTGTAGTTATTATTATTTTATTTTGTAAATATGTCTCTTAATTTTATTTTTATAATATTTTTATTAATATACGTGTTTATTAACATTATAATTATGGGCTTCGAAAAATACAATCATTTTTTCTTAAAACACATTAAATAACAAACACGTTTTAATATTTTTTTTTATTTTATGTTATGTTTTTTTATTTAATGTTATGGTGAAGTTTTCTACTGCATCGTTTGCCGTAGAAAAAAAATAGCTTTTTTTTAGTTTTAATTTTTAATGTTTTTTTTTATTTTGGTAACTATAATCATTGATATGTATGAAACATTAAAAGAAAATTTAGAAAATAATAAAGTTAGTAAAATTTAATTGAATATAACAAAACAATAATAAAGTTTGAAAAAAAACTAATAATCTGAACAAAAAAATTCAAAAACTTATTTTCTATATAATTTTTTTTTCAGTTTTAGATATGTCAGCTTGTTTATACTTTATTTTTTAGTTTTAGAATATATATATATATATATATATATATATATATATATATATATATATATATATATATATATATATATATATATATATATATATATGGCTAGGATCAAATATGAATCATATTTATTATGTGAATGTATGACCAAATTATGTCTATTAGATTAAAACAAATAATTGGTTGTGATTTTAGGGTGCATGATATTAGAATGGGATAGCAATCATTAGATAATTACATTTAATTAGTTATAGAGGCAGCTATTTAATTTTATTAAGAGAGAGAAATAAAAAATTATTCATATTTAAGGAAACTAAGTCAACTAATTAATAAAAATAAAATCAAAAAAATAATAGGAATATAATATGACAATGAGAATAAGACGTTTTTAGGAAAATTAATCTAAATTTTTGAATGAAATAATAATCAGAAATTCTCGAAGAATATATTTTTTATCCTAAATCTTAACTTGATTTTTAAAGAGTGAGAATTAAGAATCAATTTAGTTTAACAACGAGTCAAATATTCTTGTAATACTTAGGGTTAAGAATCGGTTTAACTTACAAATAAATAAAATTTTCTTGTAAAATTTAGAGTTAAGAAATGGTTTAACTCATTTAATTATTTATACAGCTAAATAATTCTTGAAGAATTAAATAGTTATAACTCTATAGCACCACACATTTTTTATAAAATAAAAGCAATTCTTGAAGAATATAGCGTTCTCGCTTTTTACCACCACAAACTGTTAATACAACAGAATAATCCTTAAAGAATTTGAGCATTCTTGAAGAATATACAATGTCTAAAATTTTTTTTGTTTCCACTTTCCCTCATCCATATATTCTTACAGAATCTGTTAACATTTTTTTATGATAATGAACTTAAAATACAATTAGAAACTAATATAAAAAAATACAAAAATCATAATAAAAAATCTTAGATAATTCGTTAAAAATGAGTGAGTACACATTCTATGAGAATATCTTCCATGATATTGAATTCTTGTGTGTTTTTGCTCTGGATTCATGAAGTCTTTAGTTTTTCTTTATTAAGCAGCACCTGAAATTTAAGCTTCATTAGACTTCTTGTCAATTTCTTAAAATTGAGTTATATCGTGTCCTAAGCATCAAAACATCGTCTCTATTCAACCAACCTTATATTCAAACCTTTTGAAAGAACAACCACCATTCAACTTATTTAAAAATAGCCACAAATTAAGAAATAACCATATAAAGTATTGACAAGTTTTAATTCTCATAAAAAATATTTATGTATTTTGAAAAACTAAAACATTTTAACTTTAAAACTTAAAAGAAACTATCTTCTAGTATGTGCATTCGTTCCTATGGAGCAAACAAGTTTTTGGTGGGTAATACATACCATTGATGTAACTAAAATATAAAGTTTTATCATTTTTTTATGACTTAAAAATCAAAACTCATGACTTCAAAAATAAAACTAATGCATCAATGTTAATATGATAAGAAAAATCAACCATATATCCTCCTTTCAATTCGAGGCCCAAACCTAAAAACCATAACTATAAATACATAAACAAATAACACTCATGATGCAAAGTTCACTCAATTGAATACTTAAAATTGAATATATATAAAATTTTTAACAAGAATTTAAAAGAATCATCAATTTTAATTTGCAAATCCAATTAAAGTACTAGATTCAAACTTACAAATACACCACCAATTTCGTTTAAAATCACGCCCCTTCCGTATGTAAAGTTCACTCCGTTAGTAAGTATAAAATATCCCGATAACGAGGGATCGAGGAATGTCGGCGGTTTTGGAAACCCAGTTTTATCACCTGCAACAAAAAATTATTAAGGTCGATGACCATGAAGTTGCCAAAATTCACAATTGACAACTAGATAATTCATACGACAACAATGTTTAGAGATCAAAGATCAGATGAAAAGGGATAATTTCTTCTGATGGGTTAACTTCAATTAAAAGAAGATATGAAAAGGAAGAGATGATGGCGCTGTCTAGTGGTGTTTATCACAAGAAAATGGAGATAAAATGGTGGAGGTCGGAGGTGTTTTATTGTCGGCTTGGTGAAGATATGAGTATATATTTCATTTGATTGTAAAGAAAACAAATTGATTTGATTTATATGCCTAAAATGAAGGAGTATTATTTTGGATATATAGTTAATTTACATAATTACCATAAATAAATAATAGGTAATATTATTATTTTATCCATAATTAGGTTTTTAAAATGATTGGTTAATATTGAGTCATACATTCACACAGTAACTAAGGATTATATATGATCCTAACTCTCTTTTTCTCTCTCTCTCTCTCTCTATATATATATATATATATATATATATATATATATATATATATATATATATATATATATATATATGTCTATTTAAAGTCATAATTAATTCATCATGAAAAAAATAATTTTTTTTCTTACTTTTTTTTGTCTCTCTCTTTATATATATATATATATATATATATATATATATATATATATATATATATATATATATATATAAAGAGAGACAAAAAAAAGTAAGAAAAAAAATTATTTTTTTCATGATGAATTAATTATGACTTTAAATAGACATAATAAAGTACACCACTCTTATATTATACTCTTGGATTCATAACTTATAACTTGGTTCATATTGGCTGATATTGGCCACTTGAGTTAAGGTAATTCTTGTATTGTTATTTAAATGCATAATTGTTTTGTAAATTAAAACTAGTACAAAAATTGAATTAATATATTTTAGTCCACGGGAAAATACACCTGTCAATTTATTTTGACAAAAATATCACATGGATTGATACGTCGGCATTTTAACTTTTTTTTTTAAGAGAAAATCTTATCTATGCTTTAATTCCATCTTAATTTCACATATGTGCAACACGGACTTGTTTATCTTTCCAAGTCTCTCACAATGGCTTATTTTTGAAATGGATTTTGAAAATTTAATAACTTCAAATATATAAAGAAAAAACGATCAAAGAACAAATTAATATAAATACAATAATTGGTTGTCATTCAATGATATTAGCCCTTTTATTTAATACAAGTTTAAGTGTTCTTATTCTTTTCCACCTGTTATCGATGCAAATATATTGTTATTTGAGTCAAATAAAGGAGGCGCTTTTCGTGATTTGTGTGTCATTGGTGACTATGACTAATGTAATGGATTATTGTTTTCGATATTTGAAAAAGGACATTTTTTTAAATAACTATTTAAGAAAAAAAAAGCAATTGGTCAAACATCTATTAAATAACATTTTTTTATTGGCTAACTCATCAAATCCTATTTTTAAACTAATTATTTGTCCACAATTAGACTTGAACTCATAATCATTTAGACGGACGGGTATGGGTAACGCCTATATGGCATTATCCGATGTGGCAGCGCCATAACGAACGAACACCGCCCCACTCTCCCGTCATTACACATTATGTTATCAATTGTCATTATGGTAACGGGCTATAACGCGTATAAATCCGAACGTTGCAAATTTTTTACCCTTTAAAAAACGGTACATTTTTAAAATTAAACCGTATATCTCTCTTGCCTCTGAACCCAGCGTCCAACTCCACACACTTATCAGATGGGGCTCACTCATTAACAACTAGGCCTCCGTCACGTTCTGTTTCTGAAGCAGGTTATGATACGATTCTAGAAGCTCCTTCTTTCTTGTCTTATGAAAGACCGTATAAAATGCTTCCGTGAATGGAGCAATAGAAATAGCTATGAAAGTCGGCTTCGAGAGCACGTGGAAATGAAACAAAAATTCGACGCCCACCAGAGCTTTGATCCCAATGTTTTTAATATAATTAAAATACATTTCTTTGGAAATGCTTTGATAATATATTTATCATCTTTTGGGAACAAATTCCGCAAATGGCTCAAAAGGATACTCTGATTTTTAAATAAAGCATAAACAGACCGGTTTTTTCTGGCCGTGAAATTGGGGATGTGACAAACATAGCCCAAATGTCTTAGGAAACGAACCTAACTCATATGGCTGTAGAAAGAAACGTGGCTCTTATGGAGAGACACGAGAGTGTTGGATTCTAACAATGTGTCTAGACATCTTTGTCCTAAACTTCCCGTTATAAGATTGTTGAATACTTATAAGTTGATTGTTTAGAAATAATATTTGATTGAAGTCTTTTAGTATTTGAGATTCGTAAGACTTTAATGGATTTCCAATTTTTTATTGTCTGTTATGACAAAATGTGGGCAGCATAACAGTTGCTTTTATAACATTTTTAGGTTTGAACCAACTTGAAACCAATAATTTTCATGATATTTATAATTCACATGATCAATACTTAATAATATTACGCAAATAACAACTCTTAAGTCTTGAAGTCAATCATGTTATTTATTGCAATAAAAATCCATAACTTAGTAAAATAAGTTATATTTTTATAGTTAATATGGAAAAAATATATTAATAAATTTTACATTCATTTTTACATAACTTATATGTATTAAAAGTTAATTTTTGGTAATTTGAACTATTATTTATATATTTTCATAAACTTGGCCTTTCCACCAAATATGACAATGTACTTTCATTTTATACGCGAATAAATTTTATTTTTATATCTTTTCATGCTTCAATGAGATACTTTAACTTGAACATATAAAATAATCATTTTTGTGACTAATAATATTAACTTGTGTTATTATAGCAATCTACTTATAGCTTTGTGACTTTTCTTAATAATTATATCCATATTTCACGTAAAACATAAATATATCCTTTTTTTAACAGTCTACCTTAACTTAATAGATGTATTGGTGATTTATCACATTTGGATTGCTATTTCACAACTTTCAAACAATAATAAAGTACAATGCCTTTTTATGTATAAAAAATCGTAAAGCATCAAGACTTGATAATTACCGATGTATCCCCCCCCCCCCCCTAAATATGAAAAAATCATAAAAGATGGGCTGTAGAAACTTACCCTTGAAACGTGAGTTTGATATTTCCGGAGTCGTTTCATTTTAGTGAAGCTTCGCGTGAGAAACCACATCATGATGCCTTGTTGCGGTAAAACAAACCCCGAGGCTATTTTTGTAATATTTTAAGCCAAAGAGACATGTTTTGAAATACTTTACATTTAAAATGGTTGTTTTGTAATTTATCTAGCACAAAGGACTTTTTGTGATAATTTATATCCTAAAGGGACCATTCTTGTAATGACTAAATCAAATGGGACCTGGTTTGTAAGGATTTATATCAATGGCTAATTTTGATTTTAAATTACAACTGTAGGGATTGATTTTGCCAAATATAACAAATGATAAAGTGGTTCATCTTTTTCAATAGACCGGGAAAGGAACATGCATACGAAAAGAAAAATGGGAAGCACGATCGAAGGCAGGAATATGATGGATCGATGGTGATCGGTACATCGTGAAAAGGAAGAACGAAAATGGGAATCCGATCTCCGAAGACCCTATCTTGGCCCCTTTTTCTTGCCGCCAGTAGCATACTCGAAGGGGGGGGGGGGGGGTAAGGTAGTAGCAGCAATCGGCGATGGTGGAAGGCAAGAAGAAGTGAAGACAACAGGAGGTGGCTGTCGACGATGGCTAGATGAAAGGCTGCTCCGGTAGCCTCTTGGTGGTTAATTTCTTGTCCGATCAGTAGTGTAACGCCTGGTTCCTAGTATGTATTTAAAATCATAATTTATTCACTTTTGTAGAGAAACTCAATGAGTTAGGAGCCCCAGACTCGTCGAGTAGAGATGATTTGGGACGTGGGTTAAGAAACCTACTTGACGAGTTGGGAGGCCTCAACTCGACGAGTAGGCTGGCATAAATGAAACCCTAATTTTCAGGGTTTGGTACCCTATTTAAAGGCCTTAATGTTTCATTGTGGCCTCCCTCATCGTTCCCTCCGTCCAGTAAAAACCTTATTCATGCTTTCTATCATTTTGAGTGTGTATGAGTGTAAAGAGTGTTTTCGTTGGTACTTTCTTGAAAGATCTTGAAGTTTGGTGTTACTTAGTTGAAGGGAGAAGCTTTGGATCCGAGAATTCCTCTATTGTGGCATCCATATTAAGGTATAAAGTCGATACCTTGACCATTTATTTGATAGATCTCTTCGTTGAGAAGTTTATGGCCTTTAGTAGCTAATTTTGGAGTCATTCTTGGATTTGAGCATGTCTTGAAGTTATGACTTCTGATCTAGACATTCCATGGCCTTTTGAGACTTAAAATTGCTAGCTTTATCAAGTCTTGGACCTCCTCCATGCCCTAGGTCTCTTATGAAGCTTAGTTTTAGTGTTTTTAGCCTATTGATACCATGCATGGACGTAAAGTTAGCAACTTTACATGGTATCTCAGCCCTAGGGGACCAAATCTATTGTTTGGAGGAATTAGACTCGCTTGGAAGTGACTGAGTGAGTTAAGACTAGGAAAATTCGATGAGTTTCTTATCCAACTCGACCAGTTGGATCGTGGTCCCCTGACCTTTCTGTTTACTGAGCAAACTCGGCTAGTTGTTGAGATGACTCAGCAAGTTGGCAAGGGTTTTCTTGGTTTTCTGAAGACTGAAGGAACTCGACGAGTTGATAGATGTACTCCACGAGTTGGGTCAACATGGATTGTTGACCTTAACTTTGACCATGGTTGACCAAGTTTGACTTCTGAGGGCATTTTTGGTATTTTGGGATTTTGATAGATTGATCACTTGGTTCAGGGTTTGACTATAGCCGATTCCGGGACAGTAACGTTTCAGCTATCATCCAACATTCAAGGTAAGTTTCCTCCTTTTTGAACGGGTCGAAGGCACCAATGCCGGCCCATTTTTATGATAGTATTAGTTCCGGGCTACGGTCCGATGTCGGGCAGCGCCCGATGTAGGTTTATATGTTCTCCGGATTACGATTTGATGTCGAGAGAAGCCCGAGGAATGTTTATATGCTTTCCAGATTACGAGTTGATACCAGGCAGTGCCTGAGGAATGTTTGTATCCTGACGTCTTCTTGATTCTTGTGTGTGTCTGTATTTGTACACTGCCAGATTACGGTTCGATGTCGGGCGATGCCCGAAGAACGTTTATATGCTTTCCGGACTACAGTTCGATGCCGAGCAATGGGCAAGGAATGTTTACATGCTCAAGTTATGTGATTATTATATGTGTATTTGTTGATATGCAATATGTATATCGAGCTTTGCTCGATGTCGGGCAGGGACCGATGCTGGACACTGTCCAATGTCGGACATTGTCTGATGCCGGGTGGGACCCACGATATGTGTATATGTGATTATGTGTGTGGTATGTGGTAGGTTGGTGAGCTTACTAAGCTTCGTGCTTATGGTTTTCAGTTTGGTTGCAGGTACTTCTGGTAGCAAGGGGAAGAGCTCGGGATGACTACATTACACACACCAAGATGTTTAGCCTAGGATTTTTACTCTGATATATTTGACATGTGTTTTCGATATGATACTCCGTTTTTGATGATTTGAGATACTATGAATTATGTTATGATGGGATGATTTTAATAACTAGGGTTTATTTATGATTTAAAAACGAAATTTTTGGACCACATTTTATGGGTGTTACAAGTTGGTATCAGAGCCTTGGTTTGAGGGATTTGGTCATACTCTCGGGTGTGTCTGAAATCAAACTGAGGATTTGGTATGAAAGTTTTCAAAAAAATCATTTTATAAAAAGTATTTCCAAAAAGAGAAAGGGTGTGGTGCATGCAATCAACTGAGCTCAAGTAAGTTCTCGCAAATTACCAATAAATGTTTTTTATGATATGATATGATTATGAGAACCACATGCTAGATTAGGGCTTAGGATCTAGGAAGGATGCCTTGTATGCTTGATGTATGTGTATGAGAACTCCATGCTAGAATTAGGGCTAAGGACCTAGGAAGGATGCCTTGTACGCCTACTGTATGAGCTTATTGAACTGCATGCTAGTACTGATTAGTTAGTGATATGTTGACCTGTTAAGGATATGTCTAGTTTTGGTTACTCAATGCTCGAATGCTGCTTGCTTTATGTTTTTAGGAGTTTTAGTTATCTTTAATTAAATAGTAAACGAATACGTTAAGTTACATATTACGAGGACTAAATAATTTTTGAAGGTTAGGTCTAGCCCTATTTCACAGATCTTGTCTAAGTCCAACTGTTGTAGGGAGAGATAGCAGGGACTTCTTATGCAACTAATGGCAGAGAGTGGGTCGGAGATTACCCTAGGGCAAGCCTAAGATGAGATTAGTGGAAAGTACGGATAGACGTGGAAGGTAGTATGGGCCCGTACTACTGAAAGCAAAGGATCCATACTCGAGTCAAGGAGGGTTGAGATGAAACCAGGAAACTTGTAGCGTGTGTATGATCTCTCAATTTACGATGAGTATTTTGATGATGTTATGCTGAATTTTTCTGTATTGTGACTCTATGTACTATACCAGTTGGCAGTTCAGGTGCCGGCAAGGGATCAGGCTCAGGCTCTGGAGCTGGGCAGATCGATGACTAGATGAGAGAGTTTATTTCATTTGAGATTACGCACAATATTATGGACCAGACTCCTGTGATCTTCGGTACAGTCAAGGATGGCATTTTGGAGATTCTTGATGAGAGGTTGAGTGCATTCCGCACCGAGATGGCGACCATGATGGGGGCGCGCATGTTAACATTCAGGGAGTTCAGAGCTTGTGGAGCTCCAGACTATCATGGGGATTGGGACCCCATTGCTAACAGTAGGTGGTTGGATGACATCGCCAATGCCTTCCGTACTAGCCGGGACAGATGTCCCGAGGGGGACAAGGTCCGACTTGCTTCCTGCCTCCTAAAGGACAGAGCACGTGACTGGTGGAGGGAGATTGGACATGCTATTGGAGATGATGTCGCTATTGATGCAATGACTTGGAGTGATTTCTCGACCAGATTAAAGGTCGAGTTTGCACTAGTGATTGAGGTGCAACAACTAGCACGGGAGTTCCAGGATCTCCAACAGACTACTGAGACGGTGACTGAGATCACCTCCATGTTCAGGGAAAGGCCCCTTATTGTTCTACAGTATGTGGCAGACGAGGAGATGAACAAGGCCCGGTACCATGAGATGTTGCAGAGTAATATCCGCCAGTTTGTGAGTCGATCCAGCTGCAAGACTCTGGAAGATATGATTAAGAGGGCTCAAGAGAGGGAGCTAACTTTATAGATGGAGAGGAAGAGTAAACCATATAGGGTTCAGACATGGAGTTCGGGAAAGAATCCGAAGGTATCAGATCGTAGATCGAGGACATAGCAGGGTCGCAGCCGCCATGGCAAGTGCGGTAAGATGCAAAAGGGGGCATTTAGGGCGGGTAGTTCGGGCTTCTTTAAGTGCAGCCGAACTGGTCATGTCATCAGGGAATGTACTGCTATCCCCACCACAACAATATCTGATCTGATTTGATTTCAGTGCAATCAGAGGAGCCACAAGAGGTCCCAATGTCCGAGTTTAGTAGCAGCAGGACAGGTGGCGGCACCCGCCCCTGCTACATTGAGGATAACCGATGGCCGTCAAGGCCGGACGGAGGCACCTGTGGCGAAGAGTAGGGCCTTCCAGCTGACAGCAGAGGAGGCACATGCAACTCCCGATGTTGTGACGGGTATGTATCTTCTCCTCATCTCCTTATTTATATTGACTTTTCACTTATATTTATGTGTTTTGTAATAGGATCATTCTTAGTGAACAATATATCTACTCTGTTATTATTCGATTCGGGGGCTGCCCGATCTTTTGTATCGCTCGCGCTTAGCAAGCGATTTGTTGGAGCTCCAGGGGAGCTGCACTACCCCCTTGATGTAGAGATTGCAGATGATAGTGATGGGTTTTGAGCATCCTAACACTCCTATGGTGTACATGAAACCCTGGAAACCTTGGATCTATGTTTTACTATGAGTACATGCAAATTTGTTTTTCCAGGATTCATAACCTATCTAGCATGGCATGGGGAACATTAAACATAAAAGCTAGAAGAATTACATACCTTTCAATAGTGAGTTGATTCCTTGAAGTTTGAGAGCTAAGCATCAATAATGTGGATGTGATATCCCCAATTTCACAGAGAGAAAAGACCAATGTGTTTATGCTTTGTTTTATAAAATCAGAGTAAATCCTTTTGATTAAAAGAGTTACGGAATTTGTTCCCAAAACAAAATATGATGAAATTTATCAAAACGTTTCTCAAAGAGAATGTATTTTCATTAAATAATAAAATCTCGGGATGTCATGTTCCGATACAGACCAAAAGCATAAATAATATAAAATAGACCTTACAACAGTTATTTGTAACTACTGATCTATAATCCAAAATCTCTCGTCAAGTCCACCAATTTATACTCTTGTGCCATTGCCTGTAATGCAAAGAAAACTGAGTGGGTCAGGCTTGGGAGCCTGGTGAACATATAGGGTTTTCAACCCACAATAATACATTTATTATATTCAATTATCAAACAAGCAACCCAAATACTCATTCCCATTATCTCCTTTATTTCTTACGGATTTACCCTAAGAATCAACTATCCTTTATCCATTTATTCCTAAGGATTGACCTAAGGAATTGACACAAAGTCCACCACTGCCAAGGTCCACAAATTACGACTGGTAAACACTTAGTTCGACATACTTAACAAACACCTAGTTCTAACACTCCTAGTGAACAATTAATTCAATACATCTTGTGAATACTTAGTTAGTTCTAAAACACTTAGTGAACACACTCAGTTCAACAACACCAAGTGAACACATCTAGTTCAAAAATACTTAATGAACACATTGAGTCCAAAAATACCAAGTGAACACATAGAGTTCGGAAATAACTAATTAACACATTGAGTTCAAACACCAAGTGAACACATAGAGTTCAAAAATACCTAATGAACACATTGAGTTCAAACACCAAGTGAACACATAGAGTTCAAAAATACCTAATGAACACATTGAGTTCAAACACCAAGTGAACACATAGAGTTCAAAAATACCTAATGAACACATTGAGTTCAAACATACTTATTATTTCGTCTCACATCAACTATTTCATCTACCCATGTTCTACCCAACATATTTGTAGATGCAAACAAATATACAGTTTAAATCTTTTAAAACATGTATAAAACATTATTTCAACATCTATCTCAAGTAAACAAACAATGTATAAACACCTAGCACGTACTTCATAGCAAATACTTTATATCTATGCGGTAGAAGAAAGTGAATATACATTCACACATATAACAACAAAATATACACATAACACGTATTTCGTATAGAATACTTCATATTTATGCGTTAGAATAAAGTAACCACACACTCACTTGGTTAGACGATGCTCGGACAACACTATACCTCTAAGAGTAGTATTATTCGGTGAAACCGGGATCCCTTCGCACATCGGGCTTCTCGCGGGCAGAGCTTCAGCTCGAAAACTCTTTTCTTCTTGGGATCTTCGGGCTTTGGGACTTGCTTCGGGTCTCGGGGTTGATACCGGGGCTTCGGGGGTACTTCTTTGCACGTAAATTGAGGTAAAACGGGAGAGAGTGAAGAGAATATAGCAACCCTAAACGGTTGACCCTTCAAATCTATCTATAGGGCAAAATCTGCCCTTGCCACGTCGTGGCATCTTTTTCCACGTCGTAGGCTTGGTCGTCACTGCATGTGTCATCGCAAGTTGCATCTGGGGGACTCCCAGAGGTGTCAGAAGACTTGCCACGTCGTGGTATCTGACAGTTTTGGGGTTTCGCGCCCCGAACTTCAGAAATTCATAACTTTCGCATAAGAACTCCGTTTTTGACGTTCTTTATATCGAAGCGAAGGTGAGATTATGCTCTACAACTCTCGTTTAGACTCCATTGGCTAATTTTGAATTTATTTTTAATATATTATAATTATATTACCTATATATTATTTTTAGTAGGCCGGGTAGAGTTCAGGATTGACCTAGTTCCTGGTGCGGCTCCGATAACCAAGGCACCATATCGGTTGGCTCTTACCGAGATCCAGCAGTTGTCTATACAGCTATTGGAGCTGTTAGACAAGGGATTTATCAGGCTGAGCAATTCACCATGGGGAGCCCCGATCCTGTTTGTGAATAAGAAGGACGGGTCACATCGGATGTGTATAGAATACCGAGAGTTGAAAAAGGTAACATCGGATGTTATCCCCTTCCGAGGATTGGTGACCTATTTGACCAGCTTCAGGGAGAATCTAGGTTTTCCAAGATTGATCTGCGATCAAGCTACCATCAGATGAGAGTCAGTGACGTGGATATAAAGAAGACAACCTTTCGGACTCGATATGGTTATTACGAGTTCGTGGTGATGCCGTTTGGGCTCATCAATGCTCCTGCCGCATTCATGGATCTCATGAACCATGTATGCAGACCGATGCTGGATCGGTTTGTGATAGTTTTTATTGATGACATCTTGGTTTACTCCAAGACGCAGGAGTAGCACGAGGAGCACCTGAGGGAGGTGCTGGAGACATTGAGGAAGGAGAGAATTTTCCCAACGTTCTCCAAGTGCTAGTTTTGGTTGCGTGAGGTGCAGTTTCTGGGGCACCTCATCAACCAGAACGGTATAATGGTCGATCCGGCCAAGGTAGAGGCCGTGACGAGATGGGAAATTCTGAGGTCTCCATCCGAGATTCGGAGTTTTCTTGGATTGGCGGGTTATTATCAGAGATTCATCTAGGATTTCTCCAAGATTGTTGTTCCACTGACCCGACTGACAAAAAAGTCGATAACATTCCGCTGGGGGCCTGAGCAGTAGGCAACTTTCGAGACTTTGAGGCAGAAGCTGTGCGAGGCACCGATATTGAACCTTCCGGAGGGCGTTGAGGATTTCGTAGTGTATTGTGACGCCTCTATCACGGGCTTAGGCGCAATATAGATGTAGAGAGGGCGCGTCATCACTTACGCCTCGAGGCAGCTGAAGCCTCACGAAGCGAATTACCCGAAACACGACCTGGAGTTAGGGGACAGTTGTTTTTGCCCTCAATATTTGGCGATACTACCTCTATGGGGTTCGTTGTACCATTTACACGGACCACAAGAGCCTGAGGTACTTGATAGATCAGCCAAATCTGAACATGAGGCAGTGACGTTGGTTAGATGTGGTGAAGGATTACGACTCTGAGATCCTTTATCAGCCGAGGAAGGCCAATGTGGTGGCCAATGCTCTCAGCCGCAAGGCGGCATTTGCTTCGATTCGGGATATATGCCAGAGGATGATAGTGATTACCCTGCTGATGGAGTGGATTCGGGAGGCTCAGGTCGAGGGTATGAAGGAGGACTGCTGAAAGTGTGAGCGGAACATAGGTCAGGTGGCTTAATTTGATTATGATAGCCGTGGGTTGTTGACCCTGTATCGGAGGGTCTAGGTTCCTTATTGGGGTGGTGTATGCCATGTTATGATGGAGGAGGCTCACAGGTCGATATTCTCCATTCATCCTGGGGGCGACGAAGATGTATCAAGATCTTCACCCTGATTATTGGCGGCCCTACATGAAGTGGGACATAGCTTGGTATGTGGAGCGATGCTTGGCTTGTAGGAAAGTCAAGGTCGAGCATCAGCAACCTCCCGACAAGATGCAACCGTTGGAGATCCCCGTGTGGAAATGGGAAGACATCACCATGGATTTCATCATAAAGCTTCCCAGGACTGCACATGGAGTAGATTCAATTTGGTTCATCGTGGATCGGTTGACCAAGAGTGCACATTTCATCCCGATCCAGGAGAGTATATCCTTTGAGAAGCTAGCCAAGATCTACGTCCGTGAGGTAGTGCACATCATGGAGCGCCGGTGTCGGTTGTTTTAGACCAAAATGTTCGCTTCAGTTCCAGATTTTGGAAGCGGTTCCCTGACGATATGGGTACTCATTTTCACTTCAGTACATCTTTTCATCCTCAGGCGGATGGGCAGAGTGAGAGGAAGATTCAGACGCTGGAGATATGCTACGTGCATCCATGTTGGATTTTGGTGGGAGTTGGGATACATATCTTCCGTTAGCAGAATTTTTGTATAACAACTGTTATTACGCTAGCATAGATCGAACTCCCTTCCAGATGCTCTACAGGAGGAAGTGTAGGACCCCGATTTGTTAGGGTGATGTCGTTCAGAGGGTCATAGGAAGTACCGAGGTGGTACTCAAGACAGCACATAGTCAGCAGAAGAGCTATGTCGATAAGCGTCGAACGGATTTAGAATTGCAGGTGGGAGATATGGTTCTCATGAAGGTGTCACCTTGAAAAGGTGTCATCCGGTTCAGGAAGTAGGGCAAGCTGGGTCCCAGCTACATCGTTCTGTTCAGGGTTGTGGCTCCGGTGGGTCGGGTTGCATATCAAATGGATCTGCCAACCGAGCTGAGTTAGATCCACAACACCTTTCATGTCTCTTAGTTGTAGAAGTGCTTAATGTATGATTCCACAATTATGACTTTAGAGGATATTCGGGTGGATGACCGCTTGAACTACATTGAGAGACTAGTGGGGATCTTAGACCGGAAGACGAAAACCTTGAGGAATAAGGTTGTGCAGTTAGTGAAGGTGCAGTGGCTGCACCGCAAGGGTCAGAATGGATATGGGAGCCCGATGAGGAGATGAGGGAGCGTTATCCAGAATTATTCGAGAAAGAATATTTCGAGGACGAAGTCTGATACAAGTGGGGGAGAATTGTAATGCCTGGTTCCTGGTATGTATTTAAAATCATAATTTATTCACTTTTGTATAGAAACTCGACGAGTTGGGATCCCCAGACTCATCGAGTAGAGTACGCTGGCAGAAATGAAACCCTAATTTTCAAGGTTTTGTATCCTATTTAAAGGCCTTAATATTTCATTGTGGACTCCCTCATCGTTCCATCCGTCCAGTAAAACCCTAATTCATTCTTTCTATCATTTTGAGTGTGTGTGAGTGTAAAGAGTGTTTTCTTTGGTGCTTTCTTAAAGGAGCTTGAAGTTTGGTGTTGCTTAGTTGAAGGGAGAAGCTTTGGATCCGGGAATTCCTCTGTTGTGGCATCCATATTAAGGTATAAAGTCGATACCTTGACCATTTATTTGATAGATCTCTTCCTTGAGAAGTTTATGGCCTTTAGTAGCTTATTTTGGAGTCATTCTTGGATTTGAGCATGTCTTGAAGTAATGACTTCTGATCTAGACATTCCATGGCCTTTTGAGACTTAAAATTGCCAGGTTTATCAAGTCTTGGACCTCCTCCATGCCCTAGGTCTCTTATGAAGCTTAGTTTTAGTGTTTTTAGCCTATTGATACCATGCATGGACGTAAAGTTAGCAACATTACATGGTATCTCAGCCCTAGGGGACCAGATCTATGGTTTGGAGGAATTAGACTCGCTTGGAAGTGACTGAGTGATTTAAGACTAGGAAAACTCGCCGAGTTAGATCGTGGTTGTAACATCCCAAAAATACAGGCCAAAAATTTCATTTTTAAATACGTCATTATAAAACCAACAGTGTAATAAAACATCCGTAATATCATGCCATGTCAAAACCAAAGTAGAAATAATCAAACGTGTTATCATAAAATAATATCAGAGTGTAATCCCAAAGATCTCATGTGCGGAAAACCATTGTGTGATGCACTGCGATCAAGCCAGCTCCCTTCCTTTAAACACGACGTACCTGAAACCAAAACTGAAAACCGTAAGCACGAAGCTTAGTGAGTTCCCCCAACATACCACATACCATATAATCACATAACATACAAATATCGTCAGGCATATCTGGGTGCCCCACCTACCCATTCAGTCCTCTCGACCGGATACTGACTAGTATATCTAGGAGCTTGCCTCCCCTTCGGTCCTCTCGACCGGATACTGACTAGCATAGCTAGGTGCTGGTCTCCCCTTCGGTCCTCTCGACCGGATACTGGGGACTATTTCATCCCTACCACTACCACATAACACATATATCTCATAAACTATCTAGCATGGCTGGGCATGACCGCCCCTTCGGCCCTATCGGCCGGTGTTCTGGGGGACTAGCTCCCCCTACTGTCACTAGCACATAGCATCATATCATACTAGCACAATAACATATCACAGGTAGTAGCAAACCTAGATGAATATCACAGAGACAAACATCTATCATACAATCCTACTGGTAGGCCGGCATTGTGGCCGTAGACCCACCGCTACTGGAAGGTAACTCACCTCACGTAGCTGAAGTCCTGCTGACAAAACCATAGCTACTGGATGACAGATTCCCGGTCTGTCAATATCAAAATAACACCCAATAAATAATTAGGTTCCAACTCATAACTGTAAGTTTATACTTGGGGTAAAAGACTACTTTACCCCTATCTTAGCTTGGCTCAAGCCTAAGGGCCAATCCAAAGGCCCAAGAGTCTAATAATGTACCAAGGCCCAACTATGGCCCGATTTTCCCAATTGAGCCCAAGTCTCTACATGGTCTTGCCTTAAGGCCCAACCACTTATTCTTGGTCCAATATCTCATAATCATAAAGGCTCATATATGGCCCAACTCAAGGTCCAAACAATATTTAGGGTTTCTTATAGGAAATGCTGATTAGGGTTATGTATTCCTACTTAGCCCATTAAAGACTTAATCCATTAAGTCCATCACTCCACTCGGTCAAACATACGGTGTGGTCGGACGTAATTCATAATTCAACTCCAATGATCCAAAAATGCGAGTCCCGACAATTCTAAAACTAGCACATCCATATAATATTAAATAAAGTTATTGATAATCCAAATTATAAGTCCCACTATATATATATATATATATATATATATATATATATATATATATATATATATATATATATATATATATATATATATATATATTCATCTCATTAATCACCGGGGGATAGCATCGACTCTTGAATTTAAAGGACTCTAATAATTTGATAATACCTCATTTACTAATTATGCGCCTTCATAGAATAATCCTTTTAACCCAATAGCCTAACTTCGCATAACCCAAAACATGCCACCAGCCCATTACATAACATGATACATACTAACCCCTTAAAAGCCCAGCAAGAGTCCAATCATACCTATCTTCCAGGTTGCACGCTAGAGCATCCATCGGTGGTTGCCGAATCCTCCTTCATCAAAACGCAAGCTCCACAACCAAGTTAAGAATCACGCAGACGTACACCCAGATTGTTATCGATTCCTCTCCTTCTTTATGGCCATCGAAGACTAGCAACTCACCTTCTCCCTTACGGATGTTGCTGGAGATCCCAAGACAGTCGCCGGAAAAATAGATAGGCCAAGAAAACAGGATTAGAACCCATCAATCAATTTCTCTCTAATCGAAGTCACCAAAGCTAGATAAGAAATCGGAGGATGAAATGAGTCTTACCTACCTTCATTGCTCTGTAGAACATACGGAATTCGCCGGAGGCCCACGCAAGGTCGGTGAGCGACGCAACCATCGAGAACACCTCCCCACCTAGTTCACGGTGTCGATCAGATTTGGAGCTGAAGGAATGATCCCATTCTCGCTAAAATATCCCCACCTCCTTGTCTCACATAACGCTCCAGTAAGAGTTCCGACTGGCGAAGAAACCCAACAATGGCAGCTCCTTCCTCACAGTTCTTCTTCTTTCACAACATTCCCTCACAAATTCGATGTCTCTCACCCTCTCTCGCCGCCAGTGAACATACATATTCTTCATTCCATCTAAGGGTTTATTCTTTATATAGCCCGATGATACAGATGAAGCCACAAAAGCAGGAGACGACTCCCTCCCACACACTCTATCGCTAACAAGGGGACCAGATGCTTAATTTCTTTTTTTTATAGATAGGCATAAATAGTCCCTGATGTTAGGCCGCCTACGTGATTCACCCTTTCAACTTAAATTCAATTTAAACTAAGATCTATAATTTACCCAAACAGTCCTCCGCTTTGAGAATCTTTTGCAAAACAAATCCGAAAATTACCTCTTAATCCCCAAGATCTCAATTACGACATATTCAGTCCTTCTTTCTCAAATCATTACCATCCAAAACCCCATTTTACTCTTTAGTCCTTGCTCCCATAATTCATTACCACTAAAATCCAATTATTACCACAAAGATCCCAAATTTTCAGAATTTACGTCATTCAGCTCCTAAGGACAAACACTAATAACTTATTACAGATTTAGGGCCTCTATTCGTTCATTAATTTATTTATTTATCAAATAAATAAACAGGGTATTACAGTGGTCCCCCGACCTTTCTGTTTACTAAGAAAACTCGGCTAGTTGTTGAGATGACTCGGCGAGTTCGCTAGGGTTTTCTCGGTTTTCTAAAGACTGAAGAAACTCTACGAGTTGAAAGATGCACTCGACGAGTTGGGTCAAAATGGATTGTTGACATTGACTTTGACCATAGTTGACCAAGTTTGACTTCTGAGGGCATTTTGGATATTTTGGGATTTCGATAGATTTATCACTTGGTTCAGGGATTGAGTATAGCCGATTTCGGGACAGTAACGTTTCAGCTATCATCCAACATTCGAGGTGAGTTTCCTCCTTTTTGAACGGGTCGAAGGCACCAATGCCGACCCATTTTTATGATAGTATTAGTTCCGGGCTATGGTCCGATGTCGGGCAGTGCCCGATGTAGGTTTATATGTTCTCTGGATTACGATCCGATGTCGGGCGATGCCCGAGGAATGTTTATATGCTTTCTGAATTACGATTTGATGTCAAGCGGTGCCTGAGGAATGTTTGTATGCTTGATGTCTTTGTGATTCTTGCATGTGTCTATATTTGTATGCTACCAGATTACTGTTCGATGCCAGCCGATGCTCGAAGAATGTTTATATGCTTTCCAGAGTACGGTTCAATGTAGGGCGATGACCAAGGATTTTTTATATGCTTATGTTATGTGATTATTATATGTGTATTTGTTTATATGTAATATGTATACCGAGCTTTGCTCAATGCCGGGTGAGGCTCGATACCGGACACTGTCCGATGCCTGGCAGGGCCCGATGCAGGACATTGTCAGATGTCGGGCGGGGCCCACAATATGTATATATGTGATTATGTGATTATGTGTATGGTATGTGGTAGTTTGGGGAGCTCACTAAGCTTCGTGCTTACGATTTGTAGTTTGGTTTCAGGTACTTCTGGTTGCAAGGGGAAGAGCTCAGGATGACTGCATTGCACACACCATGATGTTTAGGCTAATATGTTTACTCTGATATATTTGACATGTGTTTTTGATATGATACTCCAATTTTGATAATTTGAGATACTATGACTTATGTTTAAATGGGATGGTTTTAATAACTATGGTTTATTTATGATTTAAAAATGGAATTTTTCGACCATTTTTTATGGGTGTTACAAGTAGAAACACGAAAAAGGAAAACACAGGGGTGTTTTGGCATCTCCAATCAAAAGGAGACGACGAAAGAGGACAGAGTGGATTTCTCCGGTACGAACTGCGAAGGAAACAGGGGGATAGATGCGGAGATCTTGATAGCCAGTTTTTCTTGTGGTTGCTTCTCGGCCGTCTTGTCCTTATAGAGGGTTCTTCGGCGTTGAACAACAGCAACGAGTAGTGGTGTTTGGGTGATGTTTATTCGACAGGAGGAGGATGAGGAATATACGCATCGTAGACGATATATTTCTTGTTCTTTTCTTCTTCTTCGTTGGTTTTATGAACGAGAGGGAGAAGGATCAATAAAATACCAATGTGTATTCCTCTTAGTTTATATTTGAAGCCAATGCGGATTTGTAGGTGATTTTGATGTTGAATTTATGTATACCCAATACTGGGAATGATCTTGGAGAGTACCATATATATATATATATATATATATATATATATATATATAAATTTAGTGTATGTGTGATTGAAGCGTGAGTGTGTGAGGAAATAATCGAGAGTGAGGCAGGGAAGTTAAAAAAAAAGGTAATTTCAATTTGAAATTTGGATGACTTTCAAATGTGAAAGTCTTCCTTTGACATTTTAGAGGTATAATGAGTTTTAAATATGCACAATTTATATATATGATGTAAGTCCCATTTCTCAATTCTCGTGTCATCATACCGTCTCATGAATTTTTTTTGAAAGTGTCCTCTTGTTGTCTCGATTGTGTGATTCTATAATTGCATACGGAATTCAATTCAGGTATACCGAACTCCGGGAATTAGCATTCAATGTTTCGTGATTAGTTGGATCTGATTCTACATATTTTACGAATCTGATTTTGGTCGAGATTAAAAATGTGATAAAAATTGATTAAAATAATAGACCATAGTCTGAATTCAATGACGTGCTTAGAAACAATTTACGAGGCTCATAGCTATTTCGAACGAAGTGGTGCACAATTCGTTTAAGAAAAATTAGATAAATACTGATTTTTATAACTTTAAAAAGGCATAACATTCTCATACGATCTCCGTTTTGGATGTTATTTATATCCACGTAATCAGGAGAACGTAATCTATTCAAATTTCTTATCCATAACTCTCAAATATACTTAATGAAAAATTTTGTTTTTAACATCACAAATATAATTATTTTTTGGTGATTTTCGATTTGATCTTCAACGATAGATGGTTTGAGCAGTTTGAGATGTTATGAATGTAATTATGAATATAATACCTTTAATATACATTATAAACATAAAATTACACACAATTAGTCCTCAATGCATAACGGTTCGTGGTGGTTTGACCGCCAAACTCTGACCAATTTTTACCAATTGTTACATTATTCCCCGTTGAAAGGAATTTCGTCCCGAAATTCAACGTGTAGATAAAATATTATAAAACAATTAGTGGAGTTCTCCTTTCTCTTGATTCACCCATGATCTTTTTTATAGCCGATTTAAGTCACATAACTCAAGATTGGGTATTTGATCGGATTAAATGGCTTCATTCTAAGCCCATAGCGAATAAAGGGACATGGAATAATATCAAATCCAATATTTTAAAGGTAATCGAATCTTACATACAATTATATCGTGTGTACTATCACAAATATGAAACATTAGCACGGTTTCTTAGTACACTTCGTTGAGAAAGAGATAGTAAGTGTGTCGTCGGACATACACTTCTTGAGTTTTGGCGCATGGAAGACGTCATGCATGAGATTTAGCTCTTTAGATAACTTCATATAATAACAAGACCAAATTATGTTAAGAATTTCGAAGGTCCTTTGAGTTGCTGGTTTAACCTGCATCGTTCTCTAAGTCGTATCATTCCTCAAAAGGAAAGTGTTTAAAGTTACACAGTCTCTGACTTGGAAGTTGAGACTTAAATTTTTATTTACATAACTCTCTTGTCATGCATGACCAGTCTGTAATCATTCTTAGATTCACATAATCGTTTTTTGGGATCTCATGAGTGATTCTCGGATCAAAATGCAGTGCATCATCTACATGCTCTTTGTTAAGATTCGTGTCTCTGATCATTGCTTATCATATCAAGGATTGGCACTTTCATCCGTATATTGCTTAGGTGATAAGTGTGACAACCGTCAATTTCCGGTCAAGTCAAAGTCAACTAAAGTCAAAAAGTCAAACCAGTCAACTCAATTAACCCTTGTGTACTAGGGTTTACGCTATGTTATTTCCGTACAACTCGTTATTCTCATGAGAAATCATCAATTGAAAAGTTCGTATATCTAGATTTCATTAACCTAAAACGGCGTTAAGTAAGGAACCAAACCGATAAAACAATGTTGCATACTCATCGGGAGTGTGTAAGATCCTTGAACATGGCTTAACGGGGCTTACGAACCTTGCATTACGGAGCCAAACACTCACAAATGTCACACACGAAACCTCTCTCAATCGTTTTCACTTTATCCCTTTTTATCTAGAATCTCTCCAAGAATGTCAAATCTCTCCCAAATCTCTCAAAGTATGTGAAATCTCTCCTAAATCTCTCTCTGTATGAGAAATCTCTCCCAAATCTCTCCAAGTATGTAAAATCTCTCCCAAATATCTCTCTGAATGAGAAATCTCTCCAAGAATGTCAAATCTCTCCAAGTATGTGAAATCTCTCCCAAATCTCTCTCTATATGAAAAATCTCTCCAAGAATTTCAAATCTCTCCCAAATCTCTCCAAGTATGTGAAATCTCTCCCAAATATCTCTCTGAATGAGAAATCTCTCCAAGAATGTCAAATCTCTCCCAAATCTCTCCAAGTATGTGAAATCTCTCCCAAATCTCTCTTTGTATGAAAAATCTCTCCAAGAATGTCAAATCTCTCCCAAATCTCTCCAAGTATGTGAAATCTCTCCCAAATATCTCTCTGAATGAGAAATCTCTCCAAGAATGTTAAATCTCTCCCAAATCTCTCTCAAAAGTTCCCGTAACTTTTTATAGTCATTCGGGTCATCCCGACCCTTAACCGGGTCAAAAACGGCTCAAAAACGGGAGTCTACGCGAAAAACAGACTTAAGGAGCCGAAACTTCTCTTAGGAGCCGAAACCTTGTCAGAAGCGAAGTTGTCAGAAGCACCATGAGAACCGAACACTGCTGATGAAGAACCGAAGCCGAACCTCGGATGCCCAAAGGTTCCCTCGGACCGAAGCTCAGCAGACCGAACCTTCGCCCTTCGGTCCCCTCCTCTTCCTCTGGGTTCCTTCTTTCCCTTCTCTCGGTTCTCAACCTCTTAGGAGCCGAACCTCGCAGGTTCGGTCCAGGTTGCCGGTTTTTGACCCCAAACTTCGTTTTAAGCCCGTTTTTTGAGATTTGAACGCGGGATTTTCACCCAAACTCATATTTTAACGTAATAAACCCCATATATTCATATTTTAATTATATTTTGGGGAAAATCTTTGCCTAAGAATAAAATCTAGTTGGTAAGATATTTAGGAGGAGTGTTGACTTTTCTTTAGTGTATGACACAAGCAACCTCCCATACCCACTCCATGACCAACCAACACCCCTCCCCATCATACCTAGTCACATCCTTGTGCTTTTTCCCTCTCTTTCTAACCCTCCCCACGTTCTTAGAGCTGGAATATCCATCCTCTCTCCTAACATTCTCTCATTTTCTCATTCTTCCACACAAGATCAAACACCCTTTTTTCTCTCAATTCTCTCACTAAAATTCGAGATTCAAGGCATACTCCAAGGCTTTTCTTCTTCATTTGGTAAGTATTATCATCTTTCTTATGATCATTACACATCCTTCTACTCATATCATAGAATGCTTAAACAAATTCCATCACATTGGTGTTAGAATCTCGAATCTTCAAGGCAATCTTCTTAGTGTTCTTGAGTTGAACACTCCTTTTTCTTCAACATCCATCCACTAAAATCACACAAGGTGAGTTCATACCACTACATTTTCAAGTTTTCTTAAGTTTTTAGGGGGGGGGGGGGGGGGGGGGGAATACAAGTTAAAACACCAAGAACATAACTAAACTTTTCTAACAGCTTTCATCAGAAAAGTTGGACTCCATTCACGGACTGTTTTGGACAACTTAAACATTTTAGTTTTCAAAACTGTATTAGGTGCAAATAGTTCAAGTTCTTAGCTTTAAAATGACTACTTGCACATCTCCATACGATTTTTCTACAATTTATCGTGATTTTACAAAACTGCCTATCATTTCAAGAACAAATCTGGACCAGTCTGTGAATATGAACATTTTAACACAAGTTAAAGACTTCCAAAAATCATGATATAAATTATGAATAAACTAGACACATTTTAGGAACTCTCAGAATTTACAGATTCAGTTTTCGACTTCGTATGATTTTTCTATGATCTTTCTAAAACAGCGTAGAAAAGTTAAAAACTAGTTAACAGCTTATAACTTTCAACACACTTTGTAACATGTTGAGCAAAGTGTTAAATCTTTGATGACTTCATATTTTACATGTGTTTTTGTTGTGGTATAATTATATAACAGAAAATACTCACTGAATTGTAAGAATCCTCCATCATTACCATTAGTACAAAACAAAGCAAGATAAACATAGTTATATTTTGCTATACATTTGACTTACATAGAAAAAGGTTCTTATACACCACAAACAAACATACTAAACTATAATAGATATAGTTAGGTTGCTTATACATTTCAAACATCTTGATAAACTATAATAGGTATAGTTTATGTTCATTTACATTACAAAAAGTTTTCATACGAAAAAGGGTACAAATACAAAGTACTGGTTTTATACAAAAAGGGGTACAAATACAAAGTACCGGTTGTATACAAAAAGGGGTACAAATACAAAGTATCAGGTTTTCATACGAAAAGGGGTACAAATACAAAGTACTGATTTTATACGAAAAGGGGTATAAATACAAAGTACCGGTTATATACAAAAAGGGGTACAAATACAAAGTACCAGATTTTCATACGAAAAGGGGTACAAATACAAAGTACCGGTTTTATACGAAAAGGGGTACAAATACAAAGTACTGGTTTTATACAAAAATGGGTACAAATACAAAGTACCAGGTTTTCATACAAAAAGGGTATAAATACAAAGTACCAGGTTCACATGAAATAGTTTTCATGATATTAAAACTATATTTCATCTAGCATTGTTAGACTTCAGCTATAATTGCTAAGTGTATATGCTAGAGTTATATAAGAATCTAGTCACAATCGACTTAGAATTGGTAGGCCCGCCTTATCTCATGTTCCTTGTTTGGTTGTGGACCCGGGGCAGACCCATTATATTCAACGGTTTATTTAACTTAATTTTTATATAATTTATATACGCTGAGTGATTATAGAAGGAATCTATAGGTCTTTCTAGGATTCATTATCGCATAACATAGAAGCATTCATTTCATACATAATAAGGAAAATATTGGATTTTCTGGAAACATACTTTGTTACTTTTACAAGGAAAACGGTTTAATTCTAAAATAAAACTCTTATGAACTCACCAACTTAATCGTTGATACTTTTTCAAAACTACTTGTATTCTCAGGAAATCAGAGAAACAGGAAAACATCAACGACGTTAAATCGTCAAACAATTTATTTTGTCATCATAATGTAATTGATTTTGAGACACGTAAACACATACTTTGGTGTAACTTTTTCAATTATATTTATGATGGTTGTATTTGATGGGTTTTGGTCATAAGACATCCTATGTGCTCATACAAACCCTAAAGCTTGGATCTAGGTTTCTCTATTGTACATACTTTGAATCCAAGACTTTGAACCCTAATTCTAGCATTTGGAAATCAGAATTCACATGTAAATAGGTTTAAGAACATACCTTGATTGTTATATAGCAATAACAATCCAATTCCTCCTTGAATTGACCTTGGAAAGCTGAGAGTCACAAGTGTCACTCCTCTAATGGCTTACAAACACCATAAGCAAGTGGAGAAGGTATAAAGAGAGAGGAGGGAGGTTAGAATTCATCCTTAGGACCTCTTGGGAAGGGTTGGCCGAATTCCTAAGCCCTAGGGGGTTTATATAGGTGTAAAGATTAGGGTTTTAGTCCTTATCCTTTTTTAGTTGCTTGTCCACCAAGCAACCATAAGATAAGTCCTAGAAATCCTTATCCTAGTCGAATTCTAAGGGATTTACACCTCAAATTCGTTCACCATATATATAAGATAATCCTTACCTTATTTTGTAACTATCACATAATTACAATTCAGCCCCTCTAGTTTAATTAATTACACTTGATCACAAAATTAATTCTTAATTAATTATTGACCAATATTAATTAAACAAATATGATTTCTCCTTTAATATATTATTCTTATAACATATTAATAAATCATAATAACCTCTCTCTCTTTATTTATTTCTCCATTCAAGTTGCTTTGGTGAAGGCAACCCAAAAGGACCATGCACCATCGGGTCAAGTACATACCAAAATAGTTATGGACTTAGACACTAATCCAACAGTCTCCCACTTGGATAAGTCTAGCAACTATTCTGCGTATGACTTCGGATCCCGATCTGCAATCATAGCTTTCCAAAGCCGTTGTCAACTCTGATCATATCAGATACGCGTGTCCTTAGATAAGGGATCATATATTCCTCCATTCTAGATATCGTATGAGATATGATTTCAAATCATTCTCTTTGTACTATATCTCGATTTCCGATTTATGATGACTGACTAATTGAACAAATCAATTAGCCTTAGCCCGGCCGAGCATTTACGTTTGTCATCACTAAATCATCGAGGGGCCCAAAGATATCGCTTTTATCTTACTTTGAATAAAAGGAACGGATAAACTTTGATACAATGCTCGCTTGCACTCACGCACCGAATCACACACAACAATATGTTTTATGACACCAAGTTACTAGTGTGTTTACATATTATCAATGTGCAACCGATTTGCAAGATACAACTCACACATCTCGGTTTCAAGAATATAAGATGTTATCGTCTCACCAATCACTCTTGATACAATCCATGGAGTGATCCAAGTGAGCGTGGGTTTAATCCAATGCTCAAATCATATTCGTAAGCACTCATGAACGTTGCAGCAAACATTTGCTTATGTCTAATACTTTTCTAGACAATCCACACACCAATTCACGACAGTCTTCATTCATATCTACTTCCAACATATGAACGACTGTGGCCCGTTTGAATAGTTCGATTATTCTTAATAACCTCAATTATTCTGGAAGTCAAAACATGCAAATGTGAAACACAAGAATAATACTAATCCCATATGGCCTCAACCCTTTGAGCGTAAATAAAACACCTTTTATTTATCACCATATTGATTACTCATTATTTGTAGTTTCGGGTAATCAACTTCTTACTTGAATTCCAACACTTGTCTCATGCTCCTAGCATGCACACAATGTTTACCTATGATTCTTACTTTGTGAAATAGATCACATTGAACACATTTCCAATCTTTCTCATTTCACAACTCCAAATCTATTTTTCATAAGTTAAAGAATATCAAATTCTTGCTACTTATAGAATATGCTAGATTCTAACATTCTATGCAACTATCCTTTCGTAATGTCACTGCACTAAAGTCACAAAGACTATTGCCAATGATATTATAAAGTCTTCTATCGGAGATTGTTACAAGATAATTCCTTAGATATGATGTCTCTCATCCTTTTGCATAAAAGTTCCTAATCTAGTCATAGATTTTCAATATTCAATTCCCAATATGGACACACTTCCATATTTTCCATATGACAACTCATTCTTAATAGAATCTTATCTATTCATAATAAAGTCGATATGGTCCATCCAATATGGAAACATTTCCATAATTTCCAATACTATACTTCCAACTACTCACAAGCGACCAATCCTCGTCGAACTTAGATTGTCCTTTGATAGTTGTTTAATTATTTTAGTCTAAACCGATTCTAGTCCTTTTTCCCTCTAAATGTGCTAGACATTTGGAAAATTTTAGAATGGTCAAACATTAAAGCATTTGCAATCGATCCTATACCCGAAGCGTATGGGACACGACGCATAATGTTTTATTTGCTATGTTCTCAAAATTCGAATTGTGAAGAGGGATGCCGTAATCATAATCGAAATTTTAAGAACACATTTTGTACCTTTTACTAAATTTATTAACATTTCTCAACCTAATCCTTTAGATTTGAAATGAAGCATAATAATCTTTCCCTTAATTACAGCAAAACAACTCTTCAACTATTGCGACTTTGCAAAGTATGACTCTTGTTTTCTATAATTAATATTGCTAACCTTGCAATACTTTCCTTAATAATCATACAATCATAACATTTATGCTCCCACTATCATGATGATTATTATAAAACATAACACTTATGCTCCCACTAGCTTCGACATGTATTCATAAACATCTTAACTTTCAGAAAACAATACTTATTGAATTTCTAAAGTTCATGTTTTTAATACTTAGTGCTTTGATAATCTTTTATCAAGGTTTCTTGAACTTATACACATTTGCCTTCGATAGTTCATATGTGTGTCTAAACAATTAAGACTAATTGCCAAACCTCACAATTCAAATTATGGAAAGGGATGCCGTAACCATAATCGAATTTGAGAATGCAATTTTACAATCACTATCTTCTTAAAATCTTTCTTAGTGAAAGCATTTCCTCACAATCATTTTCATGAAGGAGGAAATCTTATGACACTTAGATTTGAGCGGTGTATGTGTTCCTATCCATGTGAATTTGTCAAAACCAAAGTTTACGACAAATTCAAACTCTTATGGATCGAACTTTCTTGATCTCAATTTCTTGCCTTTATGGTAGCACAGCTGCCCACCATGTCTTCCAAGTAGTTAAGCAGCTCACCCTTTCCTATCAATGTACCTTTCATTGATTAAGGTGCTTTGCCTTTTATGCGTTCAAAATGAGAACTCATAGAACTCACATGCATATTTAACTCGATTGGATTGGCACAAAATCAAAATAATGTCAACACGATAGGTTGTAAACCTCAACTCGTGTGCTAGTGATGATCGATAAGGTTTATTTGATTTGTTCTTGAAACCTTTCAAGACCATTAAGACTCCCACTGACTCCTTGGCATATAAGATTCTCTTGTCAATAAACATTTCTTGACAAACAAATATTCAAGAGTTAGTGTAGTTTTTATCAAAACACTTCATAAATTGGTCCTAGTTGGTCTTTGTCTTATCCAAGACATCACAACTTTCCACATTTAATGAAAGTTACAAACCTTCTTAATACCTTTCACTCAATGTCACAATCTTAACTTTAAGATTTGTTATTGGAACGAAGTATGATTGAATTATTGATTTAACCATTTCTTCAATTCTTGATTCCTCTTCTTAGACATACAATTGTACAAAGACTCACTTAGAGGATCAATTGAGATATGGTTCTTAATCATTAAGACCTATCATAAAGCATAAAAGGTACTCTCCCTTCATCTTAGAATGGAGTAACTTTTATCTTTCTGCCTACTTGATTCTTCTTATTCGTTCTGCTATTGATTTAAACCCTTTAATCAATTCAGAATTACACCTAATCATGTAAGTATAATCATATTTACTAAACCTTTAGTAAATCATGACGAATATCATTTTTACTCTTATGGTGGACTTGATCAACACGCAACATTGTGTGCTTGATCTCTTAGTCCTTCACTCGACACCTTGTCAACAAATTAGTCTAATTTCCATATATGAAATTTCTCATTCATCGTGCAACCAAGTTGCATGATTCCAAATTTCTGTCCAATTGAAACTTGGGTGATGAGAAAACTCTCCATATTTGGTAAATTCTCGACTTTTCCATAAACACCATAAATAAGAATCATATCCATTTGTTGTAGAAATATGCAAACACCAATTTTCATAACGATTTCATTGCAAGGAAATAAACAAATAAATACATAAGTCAAACAAAAATTTATTTTATTTATAAAAGCAGCGGAAAACATATGTCCTTACAATGCAAAATCCATTGAAAACTATGTATTTCAAAAGAAAAATTTCTAACAACTCTATCATAACTATCTAAGATCAAAATCTAATCTTCAAGTCCATGCGATCAAGATCCATTCCTTGTGATTAGATTCATCTTGCTCTTTCACCAAGCTTCCTTTCTTTTCACCGATCCTGTAAAACATTCAAATGCAATCTTATTACATTATGTATTAAGAACTAATGAATAGGAACTTAATGGAGTTAGATAGTGGATTTTACCTGAAGCGCAGTCATACTCTTTGACTCTCCCATCTTCTGGACTCTTCAGGCTCTTTGGGCAGACTTGTATCCAATGCCCTTTCTTTTGGCAGCAAACACAGGTCGGTTTTCCTAGAACGTCCTCGGAAGTATGGTCGGTTGACTCTCCCAACAAATACGCTCCATTGCTTCGCCAAATCATTTCTGATTCAACAGCAATGAGCATGTAAGTTAGGTCAATGAGGTTGTCGTCATGATCCATCATATAATACTTTCTTTTGAACTCATTATATGATTCTGGAAGTGACTGCAAAACCCAATTCATAGCCAACTCATTCGGGAATGACACACCCAACATTATCAACCTATCAATGTGTGATTTCATTCCTAGAACATGGGCACACACGGGCTTACCATCCTCATGTTTCATTTCCAATAGGGCTTTAGTGATGTTGAACCTTTCAATTCTTCGATCTTGTGGGTTAGGGAGAACAATTGGAGGAGGAGGAGGAAGTGAAGCATGATTTCTCGTTCCTCGATTGAATCGTGGAATACCATCTTCATGTGGAATGCTTGTTCCACGGGATTTGGGAAGACCATAGTTGTCGAACTTTGACATCTACAAAACGGGAGAAAAAACAAATTCAAGTTAGTTGATTGATTGAGTCCTTAGTAAATCACCCAAATGAAATACTAAGGCTAGGACCCAACACAATATTCTACAACTTGGGAGAGGGATGTCGTAACCCAAATTGCAGAACATTTGAAGGTAAGTGAATGACGATTCACTAATTTCCACCACGAAAAACGAAAAAGAAATTTAAGTTTTAAATCTATGAAAACTCCTAGATCCTTTGAGATTCACTGAACTTTCAATGGCATGTTTAAATCTCGATATGCCCCTCTTGTTTGTCACTGGGATGCCGAGGATCACAAAGTGGGTGTGAATAACCACGCAAACTTACATGGTGCCCTCACATGTTACAGTCACCTATTCGATGTGCCGGTAAACCACACACGCTCCACCGAACTATGACAAACATTGAGTCACCCTTTGCTACCTTTGCTTAGACCCATTTAGTGTGCCGGTTAACCACACACGCTCCACTAACGTCTTCGCAAGGGCACAAAGTGTAATTTCATGGAATTGCATCAATTCACTTTTGCCTAAGTAACTAAGATTGGGAATTTCGAAAAACATTTAGTTACTTTAGTAATTCATTATACTTATAATGGAAGGTTTCGTCATATCCTACCCGTTCGGTTAACGACCCTCCACTAGTCAAGAGTGCGGTGGGTAAGAGTGGATACCCATTCAATCGCCATTTTATAGGCAATTTCCTTAAACACCCCTTATAGACCAGCTTCATGAATGAGGCCTACTAACGGTAAGACTGACTTTTACTCATACATATATATAATGTTAGACTTTTAATGTTATATATAGTATAGGGTGTATTTTATGCTTTCAAAATACTAGGTGGTCTAATTTAACAATTATACCTTCAATTCAATTAAATTGTAAACCTAAACTTTTATGGATTTATTAAACTTCTTTTAATTATACACCTTAATTAATTAACAAAACCATAAGGGTGTGATTTGAACTTTTTCAAAACTATACTAGAGTTTTAGAATTTAACATTCCTAATTAAACTTTTAATCAACTTTTAAATTCCAAAACTTGGGGGCAAGTTTTGAAACATTTCAACACATTAGGGTTTAGAATTTAAATATGCATCAAAATTAAACTATTTAATCAAAATTTAAATTCCAAAACTTGAGGGCAAGTTTTGAAACCTTTTTCAAAACATTAGGGTTTCAACTATTTAAATTTCAAAATAACAAAACTTTTGGGGTTCAAATTTAAACTATGAAACCTAAAGGGCCAAATATGAAACTTTTCACAACAACAAGGATCAAATAACAAATAATTCAAATTAACATTTAATCACATAATTATCCATATTTGATGATTTCTTGCAAAATAATTTATCAATTTACTTAAAATAATTAATCGATTATCTTATAAGGAAACAATTATCTTATTAATTGATAAATATCTTCAATTAGATTAAAAATATAGTCAAATATATCATATAATCGGATTAATATTAATCTAACATGATAAGGTAATTATCCCAATGCAAAAACAGCAAGAAATCCCGAGATAAGCACTATCTGACGCACCGACTCGCCGAGTCACCCTCTGGAACTCGCCGAGTAGGGCTGACTCGCCGAGTCAGGTCGAACAGTGAGGCCAAAACACGATTTTCAGTTACATCAAGCATCAATACAATAGAAACCAATCATGGCTCTGATACCACTGATGGGTTTTGGTCATAAGACATCCTATGTGCTCATACAAACCCTAAAGCTTGGATCTAGGTTTCTCTATTGTACATACTTTGAATCCAAGACTTTGAACCCTAATTCTAGCATATGGAAATCAGAATTCACATGTAAATAGGTTTAATAACATACCTTGATTGTTATATAGCAATAACAATCCAATTCCTCCTTGAATTGACCTTGGAAAGCTGAGAGTCACAAGTGTCACTCCTCTAATGGCTTACAAACACCATAAGCAAGTGGAGAAGGTATAAAGAGAGAGGAGGGAGGTTAGAATTCGTCCTTAGGACCTCTTGGGAAGGGTTGGCCGAATTCCTAAGCCCTAGGGGTTTATATAGGTGTAAAGATTAGGGTTTTAGTCTTTATCCTTATCTAGTTGCTTGTCCACCAAGCAACCATAAGATAAGTCCTAGAAATCCTTATCCTAGTCGAATTCTAAGGGATTTACACCTCAAATTCGTTCACCATATATATAAGATAATCCTTACCTTATTTTGTAACTATCACATAATTACAATTCAGCCCCTCTAGTTTAATTAATTACACTTGATCACAAAATTAATTCTTAATTAATTATTGACCAATATTAATTAAACAAATATGATTTCTCCTTTAATATATTATTCTTATAACATATTAATAAATCATAATAACCTCTCTCTCTTTATTTATTTCTCCATTCAAGTTGCTTTGGTGAAGGCAACCCAAAAGGACCATGCACCATCGGGTCAAGTACATACCAAAATAGTTATGGACTTAGACACTAATCCAACAGTATTTACTTTGAGCACTATTATACTCGTTGTTGTGATAGTATACATGAAGTCCTCCACCCCCGAACGTTTCCGCCATCCTTGGTTTGGGGATTGTGACAATAAGACCTTTATGTTAGTGTGAAAGGAATTGTAATTGGTCAAAGAGTATGACCTTATTGCACTTGGTTAGCATTGAGAGGGACGCTGATTGGGTTCTTGTTAGGCGGTGGAATGAGGTTGAGTATCTTTAGGCCCCCGTGGTGTTGGTCATGAGTTTCCATGCGATTGAGGGAATGGCGACAAGATCGGTGTAATACCAGGAGCATTCTAGATTTGGATTGTGGGCCTATTAATCATGATTGTTGATTTCTTCTGTTTGTCGTACTTTCGGTGTTGGTACATTTTTGTAAGGTATGAGACTTATGAACCAGCTGGTTCGGATAAAGTGAGCAGTTAAGGGTTGTTGTGAGTATCAGTCGTGTATCAGAAGTCTCTACGGAGTGTCTGCATTGTAAATCCCGTTTGTTCGCAAGCTGTTATTAGGGGTTTTGTTACCAAGGTTGGGTATCGGTTATGGAGTCTCTAGTTATGAAGTTTATTGTGAATGTCTTGAGTGGTTTGTCAGACGGGATGCACCTGAGCTGATGAGGGTTGGATGAATATTAGTTCTAGAATATGGGATCTAAAGTCTAGATCTAATGGGTCCCGGTCTCGGGAAGCCCATTGATAGAGATGATTAGGTGAGTGTACCTTGAGAGTCCCCGACTCTGCGGATCTCATTGGATCTACTTTCCGAGTCATTCGGAATAGGTTTCGTTTGCCGCAGCTCAAACCCTCTTTCTTTCTCGATGCTTTTCTGCGGACTCCTCTGTCGCCGACTCGATGATCGTCGCCGCTGCTGCTCCTCTCTTCTTATACAAAGGAACCGCCGTTGGCCACCGCTTTTTTCTTTCTCCTTCTCCGACGAGCAGTTGTTGTTAGCCGTCATCGTTAGAGCACTACCACCGTCGATGTCGTTGTCTTCATTTATGTTATGTTTTTTGCTTTTATTTTTCCAGTTTAATCATCCCCTCCTGATCAAACTGTTGGGGATGTTAGTGATTAGGGTTTAAGCACAAACCTTTTAGGGTTTAGATTAAGTCTTTTATATATTCCTATTTATATGAGGTTTAACCTCAATATTTATCAATGAAGCATTCTATTATATAACAATTAAATGCATTTTTATTCGTTATAAATCGGTTTTGAAAGGCTATAAGCTTAGGAATCTAGAGACAAACAAAGTTATTATCGGCTGAAGCTTCATTTTCAACGAAACCGTGAGGTTTTACTCCTCAAATAACAAAATCACATTGCAATAGGTTTATTTTCCTAAACCCATAAATTTGTACCATGATTCTCCTTAAGCATGTTGATTTTCATGACAGTGCTTGGATTCTAGTGGAGCACACTATTGATCCATAAAATACCAAAAATTTCTACAGGGAAATATTGTTTTGTCGACACCACAAGGTTCTTCTCCCGAATCTTATTATATTGTAACTTATAGAGTGTTACGAGGGTTATTATACATTCTAACAGGTCCACTGAAGCTACAAGTATAGTTTTTTTTATTTATTTTTATTTTATTTTTTTGTGGGTGGGGGTCAATAACTCATTTATTTATGAAATTTCAGAAAAAAAATGTGGTTGTCTGATCGGTTTGCAACTCCTAGAACAAAAACTTTATGCTACAATTTTTATGTATAGTAATTCATACACAATAATTTATGCTTTATGAAGTTGTACAGTAAAACACAAATTATTTAAATTATTATGGCTAAAAACTTTTATATACGGATCAAATACTCATTTTTTTAGGATTGAAACAACACTGAAAGAAGTTGGCTACAAATATTTTCAGATAAAAACATTACAAAATACCATAAATTGTCATCTCACGTCCTCTTTACTTTTTTACTTTTCTAAAATAAAATCCATGCGCATTATTTTTTTGTCGGATGTTCACTTGAATTTCTGTAACAAAATAGTAATATAAAATTACTTCGTCATAACTACTCTAATTTTATATTTCATTGGAATGAACTATTTTCTAAAAGTCCAATTTGTCCCGCACACAAATAAATGTCTTTGTTTGATTTTCAAGATGTGACGGAGTTGGACGGCAAAAAAGGTAGATTGCATTTTAAAATTTTAAATAATCTGTGACCACAAAAATGTGAAGAAACTTTTAAGGTTTTATGTTTTTTGTATTTTAAGGTTTATAAATAATGAATGAAATCATCTAACACGAAACGTTTAACGACTTCATAGATGCATTTGAAGCAAGTTGGATACGAAAGGGTCGGCTAAACACTTCATTTTTCGTATTCATCAAAAAAAACTAAAAAACCGTTAAAGGGTCTATCATCTATCATCGGTTCAAATAATAATTATTACAGGACAAATACCATTTTAATGATAAATCATAAATAATAATAAAAAAAATTGACCACACGATTAGACGTTTTTAATAAAGTAGAAACAATCTATTTCAGTTGATTAATTAAATTGCATTAGTCGACATCGTGAATTCGTGATCATCTACAACAAGATTAGCTCAAGAGTATGATACAAACTGTTTCAGGTTTCAACCCTTTTTTAGAGTTTAGACACTTTTGAATCAATCAAAAACGCAAAATGCATAGAGTCAAACCTTATCATCTCGCAAAACCAATAAATAATTTAAATAAACATGAACGTGAATGTCTCGTTATAAATTGAATTTGGAGTTGTGTGTGGGATCACTTCAAAACGAACAGAATTTCAGTTTTAACCACATACTTATGTATTATCATTGAGTAAGATTGCAACATTTCAGCAGTTAATAGAAAATCAATATAAAGCATTTTTATTAAAACAACAGAAAATAACCAAGGATAGGAACAGAAGTATATCCCCATCTTGGATTAGGATTAGTGGATTACAATAAAAGCCCAAACACAAACCACACAAAAGGAAACTAATAATCAAACAGACCCAATTAGAAAGAAGCTAATGGCCAAACAGTATCCACACGAATCTCAGCCGCACGTTTTACATCCTCTCAGACGCAAGATACCACGGTAGTTCAACCCATAGGAAATCACACCACGCTCCAAATTCTTGACTTTGACTTTATTATTGTTTTATTCAAGCAAGCACACGACACGTATTTATTTAATATAAAGAAGATCAGCCCGTTTTACTATATGGCCAATACCAAACCCGGGACAGATTTTCCGACCCGATTAGAGAGGGTGCTCTCCCAAAGAGAAGGACAATGGAGCGAAGTAATGGAGCGGGATTTGGAAGAGTTAGTAGTAGTAGTAGTACCGAAACGAGTGACAGTGAGGGAAGTGTTGAAGTACTCCCGTACCTGAGTGATTATGCCATACGAGTTAACAGTCCAGGCGTGGATCCAGGAGATTTCGCGATCCTGATCGCAGCCTTCGACGATGACTGTAGATCCAAACGCGTCAATGGAAAGAGGAACGAATTCGAAGGAGTCGGTGTTGTCGTTGTCGGTTCCGGTGAGCAATCGCATCATATACTGGTGAGACGGAGGGCCATGGAACCACCACTCGAGGTCAGGTGCTAAGAGCTTGTGGACGGTGTCGACGTCGCGGCAGCTTAGGGCATGGTAGAGCTGGAGCACCACGCTCTTATTGCTGGAATCCTCCAGAGCTTCTTGAGGGTTAGCCAGTTCGGTCAGAAATTGACGTCTTGTGGGTACCTTTAGAGAGAGAAATAGAATTGATTTCCGAAGCTGTTGGGGTCGGGGATATTGCAAATGGAAATCGAGTTTAGCTTTTATAGGGAGATAGACGTTAGGGGTAATTTCGGTATTTACTCCATTTCTTTTTTCGTGCGTGTGTGTTCTGCCTATGACTGTATGTATGCCCAAAATACGCGTATTATTATTTAGTTTTTAACAATTATATCACGTATAACTTTGGTGGTAGTGTTTGTTTTTTATCTGTAGATCTGTGTGGCGTCTTCTGTCTGCGCCGCGCAAACATTAGTCTCCGCAGACTGTTTGTTTTTTTAAAAACTGCATACCTAAAAATGTATGTGCGCCCTCTTCTTGGCGCAGATGTGGACCAGAGTCTTCTAACATCTTCAGACATCTTCTAGTCTAAAAAAACATATATATCTTTATTTTTTTTAAGTTTTTTTTTTTAATTTATATTTTTTCCAACTTTATTAATGATAAACAATTTGAAAAAAAGTTACAAAACTTAAAAAAAAACGTTTGACGATACAAACATGATATTTTTGACAAATTTATAAATAAAGATTTATTAAATTAATAGTTGTTGAAGTTGTTTATATAAATATGAAAAAAAAATCATAATATATTCTTATATTTTTTTGCCAAATTTTGTAAAATATTATTTAATACAGTATCATCAATTTCTCGAGAAAATATTTATGATACATTTTTAATGGATTTAATTGAAAAAATCGAAGTTTACTTCCATTCATTTATATATCAAATTCTTTGATCACTAATTATAATGTTTAGTTATAACTTTACAATTAAAGTTGTTGGTTTTTATCAAATATATACGTTAATTCATACCATTTTTATTTTTATTTTTTTTATACAATAATACATAAAAGTTGATCTAGATTCGTTAATTATTTAAAACAAAGTCATAAAAATATTAAAAAATCACTTTGAAGTATAAAAAAAAATCAGTTTATTTTAGTAGCCCGCATATGTTAAAAAAACAAACAGTCTTCTATTTTTAGACTGCAGACGTTTAGTCCACCTCTTCTACTGCAAAGGTCTACAGATGTGGTCCGTAGACTGCAGACATTTTGCCTCAGAAAAAACAAACAACGCCTTTGTAAATCCTTTACAAAAATGAAACATAATTATATTAAAGGTAAATGTCACCTTAGTCCAACCATGTTATATATTTTTGTTTAAATAGCTTTTTTTTTGCAATAAAGGGGTTCGAATTGTTAATTTACCGGTCAAATTGGTACGTTAACCGGTTTTAAAAGGTTTCGAAGACAAGTCACAGTCCACGTCATCCAATGAGTTAACTCTAAGTCAACTCGTTGTACACGTCACCGAGTTGAGCCCGGTTTCTTTACTTGGGCCCTAAGGGTTATTGTGGACCTATTACACATAAAAGGAAGGGTTTATTCATTCAAACTTCGGTGACTTGCACTCTATATTCTATGATTATGGGGTTAAAATAGTTGAGCAACGTATCAAAGTGGATCGCATCAATGAGGAAATAGGTTGTGATTTGGTGAATTCTAAGGTCGGTTTACTCACTATGCAACGCCATTTAACACATACCAAGAAGAGGGTGCACACTCTGACTGTTCTGGTGGTGGGACTGGTGGTAGTGATGTTTGGTTTCCTCGTGGACAAAGTTCGCTCTCTTATCAAAAATTGATGTTTAGGTATTGATGTGTTTGTGATGTTTAGTTATCGATGTGTTTGTGTAGGATTTTGTAATTATTAGAAGTTGTTAGGGTTAACGTGGTGTGTTGTGTTCAATGTATGTTATAAACATAATGTTAGTGTCTTAATGTTCTCATAGTGGAGGTTGAAGACCTGTGTAAGCACAAGCAATTTTGTATAAACTGACTATGTAACCTTGTTGAATGAAATCGAAACGAAGACATACATTAATGGGGATATGTGTTATGCTAGGGCATCTGAATGCTATGACTAATATTATTATAAAATTTAAAATACAATTTTCTAAGACACTAACCCTATTTCAATGCAGTTAGTTAGTGCCAAATTTGGAGGTAGTTTCGTCCTTTCACCTTTTAGCATCGAGTATTTACACAATAGATAGACCTGTGGCCAATTTTTACCTTGTTTTGCTCTCTTGTCCTTGCTTCTTTGGAAGTAACGTTATGAAGCTAAAGGGATCGACGAAATCGGTAGAATGTTCATGTGGATTTGATGTTATAATACGAACCTCAACTACTCAGTCAAGCCTTGGATGAATGTTTGCCCTAACAAGGTATAGATCGATTGCGTTTTCCTTCAAAATATAGCCCTATATTTAAAAATGGTTTCTTGTGTTTTTGCATCTAAGTCGCAAATCTTTCATGACAGGGCCCACGTGATGGGTTTATATGTTGGGCAGACCAAGTGGAGACTACGAACACTAGGGGTGACGCACAGATGATTGCAATTTTGGTTACGTCAAATAAGAAGTTTCACTCGGATGTTAGGAAGCTGAAAATTTTGTTAATTCTTAGTTGGGTTGTTTTCTTTGTGATAATAATTTATAGATTGTTAGGAATTGGTAATGGAATTTTCTTGTGATGTTTAATAAGTAACATATGTGGTTGTAATCGTCTTTCACTTTAATGAAAATGTCATTTTCTTGTGTTGTGTAATAAGTACATTCTTTAGATCCACATAAACATACAATAATAGAGAACATACACTAATTGGACTACTAAGGGGATCACATAAACATACAATAATAAAGAAGATACATCATAAAACCATGCACGTCCATTACATTACATAAAATCATAGGTTCAAAAATGCAAATAACAACACACATACTAGTCTAATAACCAATTCTTGTACATAGAATGCATCAAATATCCAAACTTAAATCAAACAACATCTACCATTAGTACATAATGATAGAAAATGAAACTTTTTCCCATATTCAACATCCAATAGATTATCACATGTATTCCCCTCTCCAGTTTTCCCTTCAACCCTTTTACCTACTTTTTTCTTGATAATCCTTTCAGAAAGCTTCCTTTTTCGTGCGCTTTTCCTTTGTCTTCAAGTCTTGCATCTTCATTTGGTTTTGTTCCACCTATTCCTTCCCCCTCCGTTACCATCTTTATAAGTTGATCTCTTTCTCTTCTTCACCTTGATTTTTTTGGGCTTTTCAACTTGAGGACATGTAACCTTGTTATATCCAACTTGCTTACACACATTGCATAAAAGATTTTTCCCAAACTTTGACACAGTGTGTTTTGTAGTCTTTTCAATTGGGTCCTTTCTTCTATTAAATTTTGGTCTACCTGGAATATTTCTTTTCAAAGGTGGCAGTGGTGGTATGAATTCAGTATATAGCCACATATTGCTACCATTCATCCCTTGCATTGGATACTTGCAAGTATTCTTGTAAGCTGATACATAGTACATAGGATCCACATAACTTCCAACATCTCTATTACGATAGGAGATAGTTGCAATTGAATGCACACACCTATACCCATTTAATTGCCACATTCTACAAGAACATGTCTTTTTGTCTAAATCCACCACAAAAGACTTTGCCAAGTTTCTTGTCACAAACTAGTTTAAACCAGTTGGTAAAATCTGTCAATATCTAATGACATTATAAAGAAGTTAGTCTATGTTATATTTTTATCTTATTAATTAAAGAAAAGATATTTACCTTTGAGCTTTTTTGCAACTGATTCACTAAGGTTATAATTGTTGGACACAGATTAAATTCAAGCCATGAACTACCTTTGATGCTCAAACTAAACTGCTTTTCCATAACATACAATTTAATTTCTTCTACTGCATCACACATCCTACCTTCCTGAAAGAAAGCTCTAGAGCATGATTTTGGATTCTTATCCATTAGATATGCAAAGGCTACAGGATTAAGAGGTTGAATTTCATTCATTGATGCATTGAATAAAGGCTCAGTAGATGCCTTACATGTCTTCCAAAACATCCTCTCAAAGTGTAGTCTAGTGAAAATTTCCCGAAGTTGGCAAGAATACGCCTTGCACACTGTCTGTGTTCAACAGTAGGCAAAATCTCTTTAACACATCCAACGGCCCCTACACAATAAAGGTTAATTGTTAAACCAATACAACTAAAATTTAGTTTAAATAACACTAAAGACTAAGTGACATACCTTATGTTGATCTGACATCAAACTAAAATGAAACTTTTTTCAATTCCTAAGCCATCCTCAAAATTCTCCAAAAACCATTTTCACTTATGTTTGTTTTCCACACAAACAAATGCCCATGCAATTAGGAAAATATGATTATTAGCATCCTTTCCAACTGCACATATTAACACTCGAGTGCATAATCCCTTTAAGAAACAACCATTCAAGGTTTAGTCCCTCAAAAAGATACGTAAAACTTACTAAAATATGTCTTCCCATTAGGCATACTATTCACATCCATTTTCATAGTTAATCCATGGTTTGATCATTCAATCTCCTCACCATATGACCAAAGCTATGCATAGTGCTCAACCAGTGTGCCTTCAATTAGCTGAATAGCATGTTACTTTGCTCTCCTACACTGAACCATACTCACATTAATTCCAAAAGTTTGTTTGACCTCTTCCATAAGCAGCCTAACATTCATTTTTTTATGTAAGAACGTAGTCGTTGTAACACCGGCATATTCAGGCTAGTCGATTAAGATATATTTAGCGTTAAAACGATTGTTGGTAGAAGATTGTTTAGGAAAATAATCTTAACTAAAGTTATAGTGTATGTAACAAGGATTCCATACATATAAGGAACTCTGAAATCTGATTTCGTGTGAAGAAATTATGATCTTTCGAAGTTTCACGTTCAATCAGTATGTTGTGAATAATGAATCGGAGATAGGTGGTTTATTAGCCTAAGAAGTCTAAATGAAATTTGTAGTAGTCATTAAACCGATAATGGGAATATAGAGAATGTCCAAATCCGACTTCATAAGTAGAAGTTATGATTTTTCAAAGTTTCAACGTAGTAGTGGATGGCTCAGAAACCGAAATTAAAATCGATGGATTGTTCGGAAAAGCAATCTAAAGGAGAGTTGAAGATCTCATCAATACCTATACGGAGATATAAATGATGGGTTTTGGTATACTACAACATCCTATGGTACACATACAACCCTAAATGCTTTGGATCTATATTTTCTCTAATTATACATGCAATATTGTTTCCAAAGCATTAAGCCTACAACTAGCATACAAATGACATAATCAACATAAAAGTGAGCTATGTAATTACCTCGTTGTTGTAGCTTGTAGAACTTCTTGAGTTTGTCCTTTAAGAACTTAGTGCCCCATGTGTTGCACCTCAAATGGAATCACACAGCACCACCAACAATGGAGGATATTGAGAAAGAATACTTGAACTCAAAAATCGGATATTGCTCTTCCAAGAACACTAGGGTGCCAATTTTAGGAACTAATGGGTTTCTTATATAGTGTGGCAAAACTAGGGTTACACCATGTAAACCCTAATGTGCATGATCTTCCATATTCCTTATGCTCCATGGGTTTAAACTTCCATGGATCATCCATGGATTGTCGCATGGGTTTAACCCAACCTAAGGAATCATGGATCATTGGCCCACAACATAAGAATGAATGATTTTACCAAATCAACCCCTTATATTTAATTAGTCTCTTTTGATCACAAAATTAATTCCAAATTAATTCTTGATCAATACTAATTAAATAACATTATTTCATATTAATATATTTTAACTTACAATATATTAATAAATCTTGAATATCCTCTTCTCAAAAGTCCATCCTTCCGGTGACATGCAACCCAAATGGACCATGCTACTCTCGAGTAAAGTACATACCAATTATAGTTATGGGCTTAGACACTAAATCCAACAGTATCCCACTTGGATAAGTCTAATAACTATTATTGCAAGTACGACTCCACAACCTGACTAGCAATTGTAGCTCTTAAAAACCGTTGTCGAACTCTAACCTAGTCAATGACGCATCCATTAGATAAGGGATCATATATTCCTCCATTCTACATATCGTATGGACTGAGACATAGATTTTAATCATTCTCTCTTTCCATCTATTGTTTCCCGATTTTTTATTTATGACGACTGACTAATTAAACAAATCAAATCAGTCCAGGCTTGGCCAAGCACTTCAGGTGTCATCACTAAATCAACGAGGGGCCCACAGATATCGCTTTTAACCACATGGGGTAAAAGGAACGGATAAACGTTAACTCATATGCTTGCTTGTGCTTACTCATCAAATTACACACAACAATATGTTTTATAACACCAAGTTACTGGTGCGTTTACATATGTCAATGTGCAACCGATTTGCAACTACAACTTACACGTCTTGGTTTCAAGAATATAAGATATTATCGTCTCACAATCACTCGTGATAAAATTCATGAAGTGATTCAGATGAGAGTGGGTTGAATCCAATACTCGAATCTTATTCCAAGAGTACTCATGAACACTGTAGCTATGTCTAAAATAACTAGACAAACTACAAACCCATTCATGACAGTCTTGCCTCAATACCTGCTTCCAAAGTATGATCGACTGTGGATGGTTTGAATATCCTGGTTATTCGGGAAGTCAAAACATGCAAAGTGAAACACAAGAATAATACTAATCCTATATGGCCCCAAAACTTTTGAGTGCCATATTGATTACTCATTATTCATTATATATGTTTTGATTTATCAACTTAATACTTGAATTAAAACTGTAGTTATGCCATGCTCCAAGCATGCAAACCATGTTTTTCTATGGTCTTGAGTTTGTGAAATAGATCAACTGAAAAACATTTCAATGATGCTCATTTCACAATTCCAAATCTTTATTGCAAATGTAATAATTCCAAATTCTTGTCACTTCTAGGAAGTGTTAGATTCTAAACTATCATGCAATGATTCTTTTGTAATGTCTAGGTACCAAAAGTCACAGAGACTTGACCAACAATATTACAAAATATTCCTTTTGAGATTGTTACAAAACAATTCCATGGAAATGAAGTCTCAAATTCAAAGTACATTCCTTTGAACATCATTCTTGCATAAAAGTTTCTAACTTTCTCATCTATTCTTCAACTCCCAATATGGAAACATTCCATATTTGCCATAAGACAACTCATTATTAATAAAATCTTGTCTATTCATAATAATATCAATATGGTCTATCCATTACTATACTTACAACTGTCCTTAAGCGACCAATCATTGGCGAACCTTAGATTGTCCTTAATAGTGTTTAACCACTTTAGTCATATCCGATTCTATTAATTTTTACCTCTTAATGCCCTATGCATTTGGAAAATTAGAGCATGTGAATATTATAGCATATGCAATCGATCTTATACCCAAAGCATATGGGATGCGATTCATAATGTCTAACATAAAGACATGATACTTGATCAACCTTTTGCTATAATATTTCTATTTTCCATGTTCTCACAATTCGAATTATGAAGAGGGATGCCCTAATCATAATTGAATTTTGAGGACACAATTAACATTTCCATATGGAATTTCCTTATGTTGAATCCTTTCAACATAACATTCATATATGTCGTTGACTAAATTTGATTAAAACTCAATCTAAGCTTTTAGATTTGAAATGAATTATAATATCCTCTCCCTTAATTATAGCAAAACAAGTTTTCAAACCCTGCAACTTTTCGAATTGAAACCTTTGTTTTCTATAATTAACATTGCGAACTTGCAACATTTACCATAATAATTATGCTCCCACTAGCATAATAATTATCTTACTAGCATAACACTTATGCTCCCACTAGCTTTGACATGTACCCAGAAATCAGTTGGACTTCTAGAAATCAATATTTATTGACTTTCATTACCAATGTTCAGATTTCTGATACGAGATGCTTCGATAAGTCTTTATCTAGGCTTCTCAAAATCATACACCTTTCCTTGGATAGCTTACATGTGTGTCTTAACAATTTTAGAAGTTACTACAATAAGTCTCAAATGTTTAGACCTTTTGCCATTTCTCACAATTCGAACTATGAAGAGGGATGTCGTAATCATAATCGAATTTGAGAATGCAAATATCACAATTGCTATTTCCTTAAAAAAAACTACTTTGTGAAAGCGTTTCCCCACAATCATTTTCATGAATCGGAGAGAAACCTTATGACACTTAGATTTTTATGGTGTATGTGTTCCTATCCATGTGAATTTGTCATAACCATATTCACAAGACAAGGTTAGTGACAAAATCAAACTCATATGGACTGAACTTGTTAAATCTTAATTTCTTGCCACCTGACAGTACAAGGGCCTACCATTGCTTCCTAGGTTGTTATGAAAACAATTGAGAACTCATAGAGCTCACATGCATATTCAACTTTAACTGGAATGGGCACAAAAACAAGAATGTGTCAACACGATAGTTACAAACCTCAAGTCGTGTGCTAGCGATAAACAATAGGTTTTATTCTTGATTAGTTCTTGAAACTTGTCAAGATCCTTAAGACTCCCACTGACCTCTTGATGTGTGTGAAACAAACTAGTTTTGATCCTAACAAACTCAAATTTAACCAAACATACGCAAGCAGTGTACCTATCGATAGCAGTTTAGTTCAAGCAAGTAGGGTATCGAACACAGGGAACGGTAACAGCTAAAATTAATACTAATATTATCTAAATAAAACAATTGATAAAAGAGGGGGGTTTTCTCTAGTTTTGCAAGACTAGAAACTTAAACAAACACTTTAAAACTCAAACAAAGACAATTAACAACTAAGAAGAACAAGAAAGGACAACTTGATTCAATGTATAAAATGGCATCTAACACTCACGAATCCTAAGTCAACGATTATCTGGAGGAATCTCCCTACCTGATAAACCGTTTGAGTATATGGTTGACTACACAGCTAGGGGAGTCCATGGCCGGTGTAAGTCATATAAAGGTAACCAATGTTTCGAGCTATTGATAAATATTTTATCTACGTCTGTGGGTTATAAGTCTACACTAGCAACCTAATTCACTAAACTGCCTAGAATAGTCAAGTGTTGTCATCTACTCTGGTCAATGACCTAGACATACCTACCGCTTGTTTGATCTGGACCCCACCATTTTTGGTCATCCAAGAAAGAGGAGGAATACTACACTCCGCTCTTGTCTCACACTCTACCCTCAGAATGAGACCTAATCAATGTCCAACTTATTTAGAGCTAAGTACCTATTATAAGTCCATAACTGACCCATACTATATCTAAAGGCAATTCTGATTCTGACATAGCTTCTAATAAGCAGTACTATTATAGGTATACAAGTACTACAAAAAATAATAAAAACAGTTAACCTTTAATAAATACTTTTATTAGTTCATGCTCTTGAAAGTAACTATGCACTCACCTGACAAAAGTAGGTGACTAGAGGTTAGGACAACGCTTCTCCTTAACACTTCTCAAAGACTTAAACGTATAAAGTACTAAGTCTTAGTCTAGTTTCATAATCCTAGCAACTATATAATGATAGTCTAGATTCCTCAACAATACCAATTTCTACATCAATATCTATCAAGCAAGGAAGAACCAGGTAGGATCATATTGGAGGTAGGGTTCGTTTGGTATATAGAGTATACTGTTTGGAAATCTCACTTTAAATACCTCACTACATCTAACCTAGACATCACTCCCATAAATAGATCAATCAGTATAATGACTTGGAATCACCGGTAAATCTTAGTTATATGTTCACAATAATGACTATAACTATAATTAAAAGTTACACATAAAATAAATAAGCATAACTTGACTTATAGAGTAATCTAACAAAAACCAGAAATTATGCGGGCAGAATTCCGACTAGAGAGCTTCTATTCTTTGGATATTTGACACCGCAGGGCTTCGCTAAAGTAACTAGGAACTAGAGAGTAAAGCGCAAAAGGATAAGAGGCAATCTAGAGAGAATAGGAGAAGTGTTTTGAAGCAAATGCTGAAAAATTATGTCTATATATAGCTGAAAATCAAGCGCACGCCGCGCACTGTGTTCCTTGTGCACTGCACAAGTGGCCGGCCAAATGATGTGTCTCTTTCTGTGTGGCGACACGTGTCACAATTCCCATGGAGAGTCAGATGCATGTCGCGCACCTTGTCGTTGCACACGGTAGCGTGCAAAATTTTTTGTTCTCTTAAAAAAATCATATTTTTTTGTACGAGCTCCGTTTTCGACAGGTTTTATATCAATGCGTAGCTATCAACGAGATCTACAACTTTCATTTATACTCAGTTGGCTAATTTTGACTTTTTTTTAAAGTTATATTTTTATAGGCTTAGACTATTAAAGTCCATGTAAAAATCATAATTTTCTCGTACGATATCCGTTCTCAACTGTCTTTATATCGACGAATAGGTATGGACGAGGTCTTCAACTTTCGTTTAGATTGTTCTTCCTAACAATTGACCGATTTCCATTTTGGTTTTTGTGTCGTACACTATTGTACTGAATTGCGTTTAAAACTTCGAAAAATCATAACTTTTTCGTACGAAGTCAGATTTTGGCGTTCTATATATGCACCGTTTTGCTTTTTCGATTACTACGAATTTTATAGACTATTTATCAAAAATAATTTTTTATTTTTAATTTATATTTTAGCCCTATTAATTATGTTACGACGTAAGAATTTACACATTTATCATATACACTTAATATCTGTAAAATTCACATATTTATTTGAATAATTTATGTTTCTTTATTCTCAAAAATTCACAATTGTTAACCAAAACGATTACATGTTTGATAACTAAGCCTAGCAGGAAATATGAGCGTTACATAAATTAACATATTCATTTAATAGTTAATTTACATCAATATAAATCCGACAAAGCACAAAGCAAGCAACATTCGAGCAATGAAACCAACTGACAATAAGACATCCTAAAAGGAATCAAGCAGATCCTCACACACAATTGTTGGCCACTAGGCCTAAGCATCTTGGATACGCATACATCTTATATCTACTCTCTCAAGTGTTACTAAAAATTCCTTACTTGTTTTCTTACTAACAACCCCTCTCACTCATGAAACTTTCACTAACCCTCAAGTCGCTTTGTGTATGCTAATCATACATAACACTTGATTCGTGTAACGTTGTAAAATTTCAAACAAATTTTCACATTTTAAAAACACTTTATTTCACAATATTATAAAACTCATTGTTCCACATATCTAAACACAGGTCAAAATCCCAATATCATATCATATATAAAAGTTTGCGTGTGTGTGTACTGATCATGCCGGTGCCTTCTCGCGATCCTCACTACTACCTAAAACGCATAACACAAAACACTGTAAGCATGAAGCTTAGTGAGTTCCCCAAAATACCACACATAACACATACTAGCCACTTGAGGCTATAACTTTGTGGGCCCTTGGGCCCTAACTCTGTGGACCCTCTGGTCCTAGCTCTATGAACCTTTTGGTTCTAACTCTGATATACACTGATATACACACAACATAAATCACATAGAAATGATGCAGTGCAACACATCACATAAATAGCATACAATATCTCTGTCACATAACTCTAAGTACCACTCAAGGTAAAGTATAGTGAGAAGACTCACCTTGCTGGATGTCGGATAATCACCCGTGCTCGATTCCCCGACCTATTGTCTTCCTATATCATAAATGCATCTCTAATTAATACTTTCTTGGCTTAGTTTGACTAACACTATTAAGTCAACACTAGTCAACCCTGGTCAACGGTCAACCTTTGACCCGACTCGTCGAGTCATGCATAGACTCGTCGAGTCATGCATAGACTCGTCGAGTCCATACATGAACTCGAGTCCTTTGAATCCTTTCTGACTCACCAAGTCACTCACCCAACTCGACGAGTCATCCACAGATCTGAGTCACGGGACAACCCGCTCTGGCTCGTCGAGTCCGCTTATGGACTCGGTGAGTTCATTTCATGCACAACCTCAAACAACCTTCTGAGGCCAGATCTATTCCTCTAACCCTCCCATGTTCAATAATCACGTAAAGTATTTGTCTTGATGCACATGCAACATCTATAAGACCATATATGATGATTTAGCCCCAAATACCTTAACCCAAGGTCATAACCTCCATTGATCTTCATAAAGCTTGATGAGTAAGGCTCTGTGGACCTCTATGGATCTAGATCCAAAGCCTTATCACCAGAAGGGACTATTTGGACATCAAATCAACCAAGCAAAGGGCACAAGATACCCTAAATCCATATATTCTTCAAAAAACAGAAGAAGAGCCAAATTAATACCTCAAATGCGATGATCTTAGCTTCAAAACCACATAATAGCAACCTCCTTTGCTTCCTCTTGGCTAGGACCTCCTTCTTCTTGCTAAATAACACCACAAAGGTCAAGAATGGCTTCCCTTCTCTCTCAAAACGCTCAAGCACTCTAGGGTTTCTCTCTATGGACTGGTAGCCGCAAATGAAGGCCATACGGGCCTTTAAATAGGTCCCAAACCTGAGAAATTAGGGTTTCTTCCATCAGCTCTGAATCGTCAAGTCACTCCCTTGACTCTTCGAGTCCCCTCATTAACCACGTCAACCAGTCGTGACCAGACTCGACGAGTTTGAGCACCAACTCATCGAGTCATCTTACATAATTAAATAAATACAACAGAAATCAATATGCCTAGGAAACTGGGTGTTACGATTCTCCCCCACTAGAATCAAACTTCGCCCTCGAAGTCTTTTTCCGCAAATAACTCTCGATGCTGCTCACGCATCTCTAACTCCGGCTTCCAGGTCAACTCGGAACCCTTTCGATGTTGCCACTGGACCTGAACCAATGACACCTCCTTGTTTCTCAAAACCTTGATCCTCCTATCCCGAATCGCGATCGGCTTCTCAACATAGTTCAGGCTCACTTCCACCTGAATGTCCTCTAATGGAACCACTGCCGACTCATCGACGATACACTTCCTCAATTGAGACACGTGGAAGGTATCATGAATCTGACTCAACTCCGCAGGTAGCTCCAAACGGTACGCTACCCTGCCTACCCTGGCGGTCACCCTGAATGGACCAATATACCGAGGCCCCAACTTGCCTCTCTTCCTGAATCGGATCACTCCTTTCCAAGGAGATACCTTCAGGAGTACGAAGTCACCAACTTGAAACTCGAGCTCCGAGAGACGCCTGTCTGCATAGCTCTTCTGACGAATCTGAGCCGTCAGTAACCTCTGCCTGACCTGTTGTATCTACTCAGTCGTCTGAAGTACTATCTCTGTACTACCCATCATACGCTGCCCGACCTCACTCCAGCAAATAGGAGTCTGAAACCTCCTTCCATACAACAGCTCAAAGGGTGGCATACCAATACTCGAATGATGGTTGTTGTTATAGGAAATCTCAGCCAAAGGTAAATATGTGTCCCAACTCCCTTCGAAGTCCAATACATATGCCCGAAGCATGTCCTCGAGCGTCTGAATTGTCCGCTCGCTCTGCCTGTCGGTCTGTGGGTGGTATGCGGTGCTAAAATGCAGCCTCGTACCCAACTCCTCATGAAATTTCTTCCAGAACCTGGAAGTGAAACGCACATATCGATCTGAGACGATTGAGATCGGTACTCCATGCCGCGATACTACTTCTCTCACGTACAACTCTGCTACTTCTCTCACGTACAACTCTGCCAGCCTCTCAGCGGAAGAACTCTCACTGATAGCATGAAAATGGGCGCTATTTGTCAACCTGTCCACGATCACCCAAATTGCATCGACACCTCTCGCAGTCCTTGGCAATTTGGTGATAAAGTTCATGGTAATATGTTCCCACTTCCATTCGGGAATCTCCAAAGGCTGTAACTTACCATGCGGACGCTGGTGCTCGACCTTAACCCTACGACAGGTCAAACACCTCTCAACGAACCATGCAACATCCCTCTTCATACAGGGTCACCAATACTCTCTTTTCAGATCCAACTACATCTTAGTGGCCCCGATATGGATCGAGAACCTCGATCTATGCGCCTCTTCCATCAAAATGGTACGCGTTCCGCCCACAAATGGTACCCAAATCCGACCCTGAAAGGTCATAAGCCCTCGGTTATCGGTAACGAACTCTGATACCTGTCTGATAACCCGCTCTCTTTTACGGGTCTCCGGTCTCACGACCTCAGCCGGGGCCCCTCGAATGGTGTCCCCGGAGTCATCACTGTCATTCTCACACAAACTTCTCGAATCGAGGCACCCTCCGCCCTACGACTCAGGGCATCGGCTACAACGTTAGCCTTGCCCAGGTGGTACAGGATCTCACAATCGTAGTCCTTCAACACATCCAACCATCTCCTCTGGCGCATGTTCAGGTTGGGCTGATCCATCAAATACTTCAAGCTCTTGTGGTCCGTGTATATGGTACACCGAACCCCATACAGATAGTGATGCCAGATCTCGAGGAGAAACACTAATACTCCCAGTTCCAGATTGTTGGTGGGATACCTCGCCTCATGAGGCTTCATCTGTCTCGATGCGTACGCTATCACATGCCCTCTCTGCATCAGCACCGCTCCCAGCCCCTATATCGACGTGTCACAATACACCACAAAGTCCTCCATCCCCTCCGGAATGGCTAACACCGGGGCTTCGCACAGTCTCCGACGAAGTGTCTCGAAGGAGGCATGCTGCTCTAGGCCCCATGAAAAAGCAACACCCTTCCGGGTCAATCTGGTGAGTGGCACGACGATCTTGGAGAAATACCCGATGAATCTCCTATAATAGCCAGCCAACCCTAGGAAACTCCTGATCTCGGTGGGGAATCTCGGCACCCCCAACTCATTACTGCCTCAATCTTGGCCGGATCGACCAATATCCCATTCTGGTTAACGAGGTGCCCAAGGAATTGGACCTCTCGTAACTAGAAATCACACCTAGAGAATTTGGCATAAAGCCTCTCCGATCTCAAAACTCCAAGGATCTCCCTCAAACGCTCCTCATGCTGCTCTCTGGATTTCGAATACACCAAAATATCGTCGATGAACACGATCACCGAGCGATCCAACATCGGCCTGCACACTCTGTTCATGAGATCCATGAACGCCGCCGGTGCATTGGTGAGCCCGAAAGGCATCACCACGAACTCGTAATGCCCGTAACGAGTCTTGAATGCTTTCTTCTGGATATCCTCATCTCGCACCCTCATCTGATGATATCCAGACCTCAAATCAATCTTGGAGAACCAAGATGCTCCCTGTAACTGATCGAACAAATCGTCGATCCTCGGCAACGGGTAACGGTTCTTGACCATCAACTTGTTCAACTCCCGGTAATCAATGCACATCCGGTGTGAACCATCTTTTTTCTTGACAAGGAGGATAGGCGCTCCGCACGGAGAACTGCTCGGGCGAATAAACCCCTTCCCCAGCAGCTCCTGAAGCTTCGAGGATAACTCCTGCATCTCAGGAGGTGCAAGGCGATAAGGCGCCTTGGCAATAGGTGCTGCCCCCGGAACCAAGTCGATACGAAACTCTACCTGCCTCTCAGGAGGCACGCCCGACAACTCCTCCGGGAAAACATCCGGGAACTCTCGCACTATCGGAACCTCATCAAATGACCTCGGCCTCCCTAAATCAACCCTCGTATCCATCACATACGCCACAAATCCACTACAGCCCTGCTGTAGATGCTGCCTCGCTCTAGCGGCCGAACAAAATGCTGACCCAGAACGTGTACCCTCACCGTACACCGTAAGAACTCCCCCACTAGGGTCTCGTATGGTCACCAGCTGTCGCTCGCAGTCGATAACTGCTCCAAATTTGCTTAACCAGTCCATGCCCACGATGACACATACATCTCCCATCGCAATAGGAACTAAATCAATCGGGAACTCAACACCGAAAATCTCGAGTACACACCCTCAGATCACCTCTTTGGCATACACCGCCCTCTCGTCAGCTATGGAAACTCTCAAAGGTCGACTCAACGCCTCTCGACTAATACTGATGTGCTGACTAAAAGCCAA